>NC_049173.1:41853837-42453837 GCF_009769625.2 Cygnus olor
GATGCACCCCAGGCTACAGTTGGCCTTCCTGGCTGCCAAGGCACACTGCTGGCTCACATTCAGCTTGATGTTGAGCAAACCCCCAGATCCCTCTCTGCAGGGCTGCTCTCCAGCATCTCATCCCCCAGTCTGTACGTATAACCAGGGTTGCCCCATCCCAGGTGCAGAATCTGGTGCTTGCTCTTGTTAAACTTCATATTGTTGGTGATTGTCCAGCTCTCTAATTTGTCAAGATCTCTCTGCAAGGCATCACCACCCTCAACGGAATCAACAGCGCCACCCAATTTGATATCATCTGCAAACTTGTTCAAAAAATCTTCAAGTACTTCATCCAAATCGTTTATGAAAACATTGAAGAGGACTGGTCCTAAAATGGAGCCCTGGGGAACCCCACTATAGGGGGCTACATGAGGTTAATTTCTTTATATCCTACCAGCCAATATAGTCTCTTTTTATAAGTAATCATGGCTATGATGAGGAGCTGGTATAGTACCAGAAAACTTTCCCAATTGTCAGCGTTCTCTTGATTTAGAATGGAGTCAGAATTATTTCCTTTAATTCTCTTCCAAACTGTTTTGGCTTGTTGTTGTTCTTGTTGTTGTTTTTGTTTGTTTGTTTTTGTTTTTTGTTTTTGCAGTTCTTGTATCGATTAGTGTTTGTCTAAAACAGACTAACAAGTTCAGTATTAAAATCAGCACTATAGAGTCCCATGCCTATAGAAGACAGCGTATGTTAAAGAGGAGAGCTCTCTGAACTGTGCTGATCATGGTAATCCAAACAAAACTATCCACAATCCAGTTTTAAATATGTAAACAGTGCTTTGTGAGGATTCTGTACCAGACAGCCTGTAAAGGTAGGGAGAGGTTTCACTGAGGTACCACCTCTTATTTTCAAAAATCAGATTAAGGTGTACTTGGTTGCCCTCAGTTAACAATTACATTAGCTAGAGCAGTGTATTAGTCTTAGCTAAATCTGGCTCTCCAGGGCTAAAAGCATATTAATATAGCTTACGTAACAGTATGTATGTGATGTGCTTGGTACATAACAATTTTTTTATATGATGCATCCATTTGACTACCTCATTTACATACTGCCCACCAAGTGTCACCACTAAGACTATGACTGACGTGCATGTCCTTGGGCAGATTTAAATAGCTTCCTTTGTTTTAATTAAGCTGTCAAAGAAAAGCTTTTTTGTTTTCAACACTTAAAATTAAGCTTGGACAAAAGTCTAAATTTAGCCCTGCAGCAACGATAAATGTAAAGACCAATCACTTGTGTAAGGATTTTGAAATGCTCTCAGAGTTACAAAGATAACCAGAAAAGCAGACTACAAAATAGCAGATCTGAGTAAGAAGCTTCCAGTTTGTATAGTTCCTTTTCTAATTATAGGTGCTTTAAGGCAGCTGATCTATTTCCTTTAAATCTTCTTTCAGGCTAGAAACACTGAATAGCAAAGTTCTGTATTCTGCACATTTTTTAAATTAAACTCTTTGTAGCAATGGAAGTGACAAGAAAAAGTTTACTAGACAAACAGATGGCAGTATATCTCTAAATAAAGCATGCCTAAACCATTCTGTTATTACAAGTGTTACATTTTAGTTTTATTGTCCTTTATGAACATTTATTATATTTTCACTTGAAACCAATGTTTGGAGACTGGAAAGTCATTCAGGAATAATTTGGAATAGGAAGGATTAGGTGATCGTTTAATGTGAAGAACTATGCAATGAAGTTGTCTGCAGTAATAACTCAATTAACTAGACATCCATTTAAATTCAGTGTTGCTATTATAACCAGGAATGATGCAGTTCAGAGTTGCTGTGACACTTAGGGTAAGATTAATTTCTTCTAACTGCCTAAAAGTTAACTGTTCTGTTTAACCTAATGGCTTACGTTCTTTGTGTTGGGAGACAGACACCTCCAAAGGACCCTTCATCCTATAGTGTATGCAATGGGATTAATAAGCTTTTGAAACAGAGGGCTGTTTTTCTTTAGATGTCTAGCTTTTAAACTGTTAAATTTCATGCAAATAATTCCATCCTAAATTTAAAACAGAGTCTGTTCTTGGAGCAAATCAGTGTTTCTCAATTAGTACTTTCATGTTTTAAAAATTATAAGATTTATGACTAATATTGGTGAATCACTATAAATTCTTGTAAAGTGGGATCCTGAATGTATCAATTAAAAATAATTAAACATATTGTATAAATATATATAAAATAATTATTATGCCATTCATTTCAATGGACATACATTTTAGTAGTTCAGTGCTGCAACTTGAACCTATAACTATAGAAAACAGCCAAATCAATTGTTCCATGTCTGACTCTCAGGGAAAAACTCATCTAGTAACTTCACTCTACATTTCAAACAGCCTCTTAGTGTTGTCTCTTCCATCTAGCTGCCACATTTCCAAACCACTCTCCGCCAGCTTGACAAAAAATGACATATATAAATAACAAATGCCCAGGTCCTGACTTTACTTTTTCTGCAGTATATGTAATTCCACTCTTTATTTTGTAAGGTAAAATAATGTATTTTATTAAGGAGCTGCAGAATTGAAGGCTTAAGAAATACACTAAGTCTTGAGTTTAGCATGCTTATACAATTGATTTGTAACTATTTAATTGAAAAAAAAATCATTCTAATCACTTTTAGCGCTTGAGATATATTCAGCCTGTATATTCCTCATTATTCACACACAGAGGGATGTGTTCAATGATTAAGACCCAAAGGACTTAGTTGATAGAATAATCCGCATTTCAAATAAATAAATAAATAAATAAATAAGCAGTGTGGTATTTAATTCTTTAAAATAAAAGTTATGATGCACACCAAAGAATAACACTGACTCACAGTTTTAAAAACAGTATCGGCAACTTGTCTGTCCATTGACTGGTTCACTTGTATATCTGTAATGTACAGTCTTGATCTAATAATTGCTAATTATGCAGTTGTTTATCAGCTCATTTGAAACATCGTGAAATTCAGTCTAGCTCAGCAAATTGCTGTGCTTAAGGCATTTTTACATTCTAGGAAATTATAATATCCCCAGAAGGCGAAGAATTAATAATAAAAATCCTCTTTTGTAAAAGATTATCATTGCAGAGCAAATGGAGCAGATCTTCCCTATCTTAGTGCATTTAATATTCTCATTTTTTTTCTATGAAAGTTGGATGGAAAGACTATGTGGGGATCACTGTTTTATTAACTTGTTAAGAGACAAATTTACCGAACCAGTACAGCATATTGATTTCATTGTCTGCTATATGGAAAAGTGGCAATAGTAACGGATGACTTTTAGACATTTCCATATGGGAACTAGCTCATTCTTTAGATATTTTGTGATCTTGATTTATCTGGCTGGCATTGAGGAGGTAGTGATTAAAATTACAGAGATGTTTTCGTGTACTGTGAAAAGCTTAGTTTTTCCTACCATCTAAAATTATTTCTTACTTACACATCCAACTTTATTGAGTCCTGGAATTGTGAGTGTAAAGGATTACAGAAGCAAAACCACAGATTGTATCATTCTGTTGGAAGCAGTATTCTGACAGATAGATTTCAGGTTTAATAGGCAATAAATAGAAATTATAACACTACATGCAGCACATTTTTGATCTGTTATCAAACTTTATTCAAATGATCAAGCATGCAGCCATCTCAGGAGTGGGGGAGCTTAATGTCTTTCATGAAATCCATCATGTAATACAGATGGCTTGATTTAATTATATTTGTAGTTATAAACATACAAAGCTAAATATCTTACCTAAGATATGTAATAAGGAGGAGAAAGGTAGATGTCAAAATAAACTGAGTTATTGTCCTCCAGGCACTTTTATTGAAGGTTCTTGGGTACATAAACATACATTGTCTTCCAAGGTTGTTTGTTGTGTTTTTTTTTCTGTATATTTTAAGGAAACAAACAAACAACCAAAAATTCTTACTGCTTAATGTAGGTGCTAATTCTGCTTTTATCACTGTTATTCATTTTGGCATTGTATTATTTGAGTATTGAGAAAAAAATACCTCAGGGAGCATGCAGGCATCTGTGATCTTTCACTCTACAAAGCGAGTGATCCATGTAGGTAGGGGCTGAAATCATAGCAACACAATTCAGAAATGAATTTTTATGTGTCTGCTCTTCTATCAGACTTTTGGACAAATAGCAAAGTTTATTTCTCAGCTGGATATGTTGATCTCTTAGAAGTCTCAAGCTGATTTCTACTAAGAAATCTTAACGATTTAGGCAAAGTAAACAGCCTTTGTATTAGCAGTATTAAGGCCATGCAGTTAAGTGATTTAGAGGAATTAATTATGTATTTTATTTTCACTAAGAATTAATTATGTATTTTATTTTCACCAAACCATCGGAAATATCTTCTGGAGATTTTTGTCAAACCTGGCCTTAGAAATTGAAATATTTTACTTCTGTAAGATAAAAGCAATAAGACATTCCTCAATAAGGGATGCCTTCTTTTCTGTTGAAAGTCTGAGCACAGAAGTACAGCTCTCAACACAGCAAGATGTTTTCTGTGATGCATTTTGTGCAGAAATGGTTTACTGCACTAGACCACAAAGAATCTGTACCACATCTAATTGTAGTTTTTATCCTCAGCTTCAAAAATATGAATAATCACTCTAGAAATAGGAATAAATGTATAATTTTCAAGTCAGTAAGATTTACTTCTGACATATTTTTTTCAATAGTTATTATTTTAATATATATTACCAGCAAAGGAGTTCTAGATGTAGCAGACTTTAATGTTCTTATGGATATACAGTGACCTACTTTGTAGATGTGGACAGAACCCCTGGTCTGTAAAAGTTTGTAAAGTGTGTCTGTAAACTGTGCAAAATATACTTTAAACAAGTCTCGTTGGGGGATGCATTGAAATGGTGTCTTTTACATAAACTCAGATACACTGAGGCAGATGAAATTATTCCTCAGGAGATCTCAAAGCATTATACAAAGGCAGGTAAGTACTATTTCTATTCTAAGAAAGTGAAAGTCTGAAATTCAGGGATTGATTTTATGAAGCATCAACAACTGCAGTTGCTCAGAAACACAAAAAACAGACACAAAGGTCCTGCCTGAGACCTAAGCAGATGTCTGCCTGCCTTTACACCACTAGCAGCCCTTGCAAAATTCAGTAAAGCACAGCTCGATACATATTGTTGGAGCCAAAAGAACCAAAGGACTTCCAGCGACTCAGGAGTAGAGCTGGCACTGGCATCCTTTTCTCTGGGTACTTTATGCTCTGTCCTGGACTATCAGTACATTGTCTGAAATGTGAAATCATTGTTGTTTTTCTTATATCAACATTAAAATAACAGGTAAGAAGAACTAAATATGAAGAGGTAGTTCATTTGAGAAATTCTGACAAGATCTACTGTATGCAAGTGAGCCAGAAGCGCTTTATGACACATTCAGTACTTCAGGACTGAATTACAGTTTTAGTAATCATCAGTTCCCCTTCTTCTCTGTCATTTTTTTGTTTAATATATTGCATGGAAGAGACTTATGGTACAAGTTTTATAAGCTTGCAATAAAAATATAACAACTGTTGTATTAAATTATTTAAGTTGTAAACCATTGTAAAAAGCAGAAAAAGTTATATCGACATGGAGCCAGAAAAATGATTATGATGGAGTATAAAATATATTGTGCTGATTACTACAGAATTTTTGCCCAGTTTAGCATATTGTAAATCTTCAGTTGGCCTTAAGAATGAAACTGTGAGTAGGTTTCTCTGAAGGATTGTAGCAAGTGGTTTAAGAAAAATCAAGGTAAAATCAGATTTATAATTTACAAACAAATCAGAGCAGGAATGTGACAATAAATAGAAAATGCCTAGAAGGTCAAAGGATAGAACAAACGTCCAAGTTTCCTCTGAGAGAAAGCCAGAATTCTGGAGAAATAAACAACCAGGTTCATATTTTAAACAAGTATATTATGACTTTTTTCTTTTGTTCTATTTTTTACAGAAAAGAGAGGTACCAGTAACTTTAGATCTGACTATATTAGATCTAAAAGTGCTGCATTTGCCTAAATTAGTTGCTAAAACGCCAACTGAAACACTTATGGAGGACACAAATATATTTAGCATGAAGTTCTGACTATATATATATAATAAGATCCAGTTAGTTTTCCTTTCTTCTGCCTCCTTGCTCTTGGTAAGTCAGAAATGAAACCTGTTAGATATTCATAACAATAAAAAGCCTTTAGTATCTTCACGTTTCACCTTCTTGTCTTACCAGATTCTTTAGGGCTTTAATGATCCTAGGGGCTCTTGTGGCAGGTTATAGGTGTTTGATTTGCCCCACAAGGTGATCTGGCAAAATTTCAGCTAGGTCGAGCATGCCTTGTTGCCTTCCTTTCTACCCATGTATGCTTACTTACTACAAAAGAAAAATAAAATGTGCCTGATACTAATGGATCTTTCTGGCAATGGTGTAACGCAGCCTGCTAATGTAATGTAGAAAATACCAATAAGACCACTACAGTGATGATATTCCAGGAGAATACCGGCGCTCTGTGAACGGGTTTTAATGGCTTTCTATAGCCTGTCCTTCTCACGACCATGTTCTGTTATGCAGAAGGTATAATGTCCCCTGACAAGTTAAGGCCCATGGCATAAAGTATCAGTGTTGACCAAGGAGAGGGCTGTGTGGGCATCTTTGTTGTACTTTAAAACTGACATCTCTTCTTGAACAATTTATTTCCCTCTAGCAGTACAGCAGCATTGTTAAAACCAAATCTCATACCACAGATCACATCTTTAAAAGAGAAGCAAGCACAAGGATAAATCAAAAGCATGTTTCCCTGTGCCTTATAGGCTAGCCTTCTTTCTGTGGGAAAGATAAAGGTCACCCTTCCATCACTCGCACTTCATGTTTCCTAAGCGTGGTTAAAGCATCACATCCATTTTCCTTCTGAGCATTTCCAATTTCATTAACCCAGTGTCTCTTTGAGCTAACATGATTTTTGGTGGAGTTGTGGCTTACAGCTCCAGAACTAGAAATTCCTTTCAAAGAGCCAGTGTGCAAACAGGGAACCTATTCAGCGCTGCCGATGGGCTTTTCATCTGTGGGTGCTGGCCCACCTGCTGGAACGAGGAGCCCCTGAGCTGTAGGGCAGATCTGAACAGCTTTTCCATTCCCTGTGAGACTATGCTGTGTACTTTACCTCTTGTCCATGTGTCTATAAATCAAAAAATTTACAAGAGTTACATGAGGCAGTGCAATTTGTATAATTCCAAAAGCCCTTCCCTAAAAGTGTCTTTAAAAACAGGTGTTTACACGCATGTATTTTGGTGATTAAATATTCTTTGTTTTTTATTATATATTTACATAATAATTTCACTGTAGCCTTTTGTGATAAATTGTATAAAATACATAATAATGTTTATCAAGCATTCATAAGACAGTCAGGTGTGTAGTCCCTTGACATCTGTGATAGGCTATTCTGGCATCAAGCCCACAAGTAAGTTTCAGACACCCTGTTATAAACCCCTGTGGTTACCGTTAGTGGAAGAACGGCAAAGGTCTCTGAACAGTGAAGTTGTTCAACACCAGAGCAGGTGGGACACATGCAGGCAGCAGAGCTTTACTGGGGAGCCGTTTTAGCTTACAGAGATCTAGAAGCAGTGCCAGCTGAAGAATGATTCGGTTCTTGGCCATTGTTTTATTGCTGTTAGTAAGCGTTAGTAGCTGTGGTGTGCTCTCTAGAGGAAGAAAGGAAGTGTGGTGGGTCAGAGTTCGGTGTCATTTTTTTTTTCTCCAAAAATTACATTAACAAATCATGTGTAATTTTGACACATTTTTCCTACCTGCCAAATTCCTACCTGCCACGCTTTCCTTTTTAAGCTCTGTATTTTTTGTGGTGGTGCTAAACTCTTCATGGTAGACCTTTTCTGTTATTTAGTGTTTACCCAGTGCCAGATAAAATGACGCATAAGTCTTGTGGAAGGCTTTTATAAATTATGCTGTTAACAATTTCAAGTTAGAGCAGAAATTACTTGCAGCTCACATCGTTACATGGCCAAATTTCAGACCTTTTTCTTTCGTGTTGCAGTCGGTTGACACAGCTGAATGACTCTCCCAGTCTCCTGTTCCCAAATCTGTAACAAACCACCAGCTCATATTACACAGGAAGCACTAGCAGTGAGATTTATTTGTCATCTTTGGAGGCCATGAAGAGGAACAAAAGACTTTCATCTCTCTCATTTTCTTCCTTGACTGTAGGGAATAAGAGGGTACTGATATCTTGGGTCTCTGCCACGTGGGATAAAAATTCAATTAATTTAAATCTGCCAGATCGAAGGGAAGTAGCTGTGTGGCTATCAGGAGCCTGCAAACTGCTGGATGGGCCAACAGCAACCTCCAGCAGCAGAATTTCCTGGCTGGAACAGCGGCTGGATTTTATTCCTAATCTAAAATTACTCTACCTTTCTTTTTAGCTTGCTCCAGCCAATTTCACGAAAGTTGTCAGATGCAGCAATAATGAATTTTCAGTCATTTCTAGACCCACTCTAGGATTAAATCAGTGACCTCAGGATGAAAGGCGGTGAATGCCATGACCACTCTTTGTTACCTTTTCCAGGCAGCTTTGATTAAACTGTGCTGTGAAGCCAGACCTGGATCAATATGAATGATCTTCATCGACCTAATAATGTATTTAACATGTTCAGTGCTCTTTTATCAAGTTTTGTTGCAATAAGTTGTTTACATTAGTGCAGCAGATTGATTTAAAGTTTCAGAGCTCTTTCCAACAGTAAACATCTAGAAATAACCTCATCAGTTTGCACGTGATATTATATATAAATATGTGATCTACTGTGCAAGCTCCTCAGCAGGTGTAAATTAGCATGGCTACAATTTACAAGAGTTGAGAATCTGTCCTCAAAACTGAAAATGCTTATTCCATCAGTGGTATTTTAAATGATCACGGCATAATTTGACATATAGCAAGGACCATGTTATCTTCTCTGTGCCCAATCTAAAGACGTTTACCACAATCCTTTTTAGAAATCTTTTCTACCATATCTCCCACCAGTAGATGTATGTCCAGTCATTAAATAATCATCTTTTTATGGTCAGGCATTTTAGATGTACCATGTCCAATCAGATATTTCTTAAACCCGTTGGTTTTTTAGGAACTATTTAGCAGACTTGAATAAACGAACAAATGTGGAAGCTGTACCAAACATATCATTTGGGGATGTCAAAGCACTTAACAAACATTGTTACAACTGAGTCCATGTGTAACCACTGAAGGACATATTTGCTTCAGTATGTCTCATGACAGCTTCTTAAAAAATATACTTAAGTGAATTTAACACTTGTGAAAGGTGCCAGATTGACAGGCCCTGGAGATAAAAGTTCTTGAATTACCAGCAGGCACAGCCGAGCTTCCCACACACACTGCCCCACCAGTGTTCCCAACCTTACCTGGAGGGCATAGCTACCAACTGTCCTACAGCTTGCGAATCTGTGCCATCCAGTGCTCTTGGACTGCGGGGCAAAAGTCAGGAGCTGTAATGTGACCAAGAGGTGAAAAAGCAAGTTTCATAATTACTGCACAGGTGCTGTTGCAGTTGATCATTTTCACACCAAGTTTTCAATTAATCTGAAAAAAAAAAAAAAAAAAAAGAAGAAAGTGCACATTCCTCTGTTTTTGCATACAAAAAAATGTGTACATGAGCCTCCAGTGATTCCTGCAGTTTTATCTGTCCACACAGGCACATTCGGTTTACTACATGAGCAAACAAGTGCTTACACATACTGTGAAGTGCGTTCTCAGATGCTACTTGAAAAATGGGTCCTTACTGTTTTATATGTTTGTAATAATGTCTCCACTCATAACTCATCTCCACTTGGTGTCATTATAGCCCATCCTCCCCAGAGATTTTGAACACAGCTGGCATACAAGTTCAATAACCATCCACCCCTTAAAGAGATTGGGTTGTTTCAGGGTTGAAAGATAGCACACAGAGAAAACAGGCTTGTGATCTTTGCACTCTGTCATGGTTTTAGAAAAAGCGCAAGTTCTTCCCCTGGTGATTGTACTCGGAAAGTTCAGTCCTCCGTTCTCTTTGAAATTATATTTAGACCTCACTGTGAGTACTGGAAAGGCCATATTTAAGTGTTTCTTTATTTAGTGCAGAAGGTTAATGACATTTTAAACAAAAGGGCACATTTATAACCTTGTATAGGCTGATTCTCAACCTGTATATAGGACAGTGCTTAGAGCAGACTGCTGGAAAACACAAAGCAATGAGTTTTCATGCTCTGCTATTTTCTGAACTATAGCCGGCAGCTTGAAAGAATTATTATGGTAGCTAAATCTTAATTCTTTCTGCTGAGAAATAGCCATAACTAATGCGCAGAAGGGCTCAGCAACATTTGTTTATCTTTAGGAGAGTCACATTTCTTTCTGTGTCTTGCCATCAATGTGCGTGATAACATATCTAATTTGATTGGTACCGTGTACTTTGGAAGGTAACGTCTGTATATCCGAAGAGAGTTGTGTGGCACATCATTATCTTAGGGGAGGCATTTGAGATTGTAATTACAATCGTTATAAATATCGGTATAAAAACGCATTTGGTAATTATGGATGCCTGATTTGCTTACATCCTTAGCTTGCATGGTGCATCTGTCACACTGTACAGCTTCAGGAAGAGTTCATACCAGCCTTCAAACTAAGCTGAAGTTTAAGTTTAGAATACGGGAGGAAGTTCAGGAGACAGCGTGTCCTTGGGAGAGGGCTGTTTAGGATGGTAGTATTCATGAACTCAGCTTGAGTATTTTACCTCGTACAACTTCAGTTCTTCTCCTTTACAGGCTGTCTGCTAGAAAACAGCGATGGATCATTTTAGGTCATTTTCTCTAATTCTTCACAGGTTTATTCTCTTTAGTATGTGGTTTCCTGTTTTGTCTAGTCTAGTTTCAAATATCCAGTGTAGCTGAGTATCCTTCTCCGCAGGTTCTGTACCAGATTTTGGTTTAGGCTGCACTTTTTGTCTGTTTATTTTTGCATAGTAACTCAATGGCATTTTAATTGAATGTATTTAATTGCTTAGTTCCTTGTTTTAATCATATTATGTTATAAACTCACCTCAATCTGCTAACTAGTATGCCCAACTACTTTTCTAAGATTTCTGAGCTAGTAGCTGGCCTTTTGCTTAACGTGACAGCGGCAGAAAAGCAAAAGGATTGTCTGAGAGAAGGGAGGGGAATAGCAGGGACCTTCTCTTACAGAATGGCAATACTCTGCTTACAGAAGAATACACGGGAAATCGGAAGGGAAATAGATGTTTCCCTGTTTTTCCTAAGATGTATGGTGTACTTGGGCACCACTGATGACAAAGTTTATCTACTCCATATTGCTCTGAGGATGTGTCTCAGTTCATTAGTTTGAAAACTCTTTTTAGATGTGAAGTATTGTTTTTAATTTTGTTTAGGAAGGGACAGAAAATAGAATTCCATATTAGGGAAGGAGAGGACAGAGATTTGTTCTGGCTGAGTTAAACAAAAGCCTTCAGAAGAATAGAAAGGGGTTGGTTCATTCCCATCTTCATGTAATTTGAATTACAGGGTTTAGTAAGTGAAAAGGATCATAAGCTAAACCCTGCAGAGTCCAGAAAGCACTAATTAACACCCACAGTGAGTAACTTTTCTGAAATCGGTCTTTAATCAAACTTTGCCTTGAAAACAAAACAAGGTATCGTGGCAGCTTGATAAAAGAGATGCATTGCCAAGGCTGACAGGCCCACAATCAAACTAGCACTAAAAATAACTCTTTTTGTCTACTAATTTTCTTTCAGATGCTAAAAAATGCATTAGCTACAGTCTGAAAAAACTTCCGCAGTTACTCAGCCAAATGACTCAGCTCTAGAAAAGTAAGGTTCCTGTAAATGCTAACACCCGCCCTGATGATGAGTGAGCCCCCTTACCTTCCCACACGCTCCCAACTAATCCAAGAGGAACAGCAGAGAGGCTGGTGGGATGGGGAAGGGAACAGGCAGCTGTTGGGTTCCTCTGGAGCTGGTGGTGTGAGGCTGGCCATCCCTCTCCACTTTGCACTAGCAGTGCAGAGTGCAGGCACCTTCACTGACTCGCTGGTTTGGACTAGGAAAAGCCAATTGCTCACCTTTCTCCTATCTGCCATTAACAGTAAGGTCCATGACTGCTGCCTCACATACTTGCAACTCTTCCTCACTGATTCTGAGAGCGGGACTTCCCAGTGAGGCACTCAGGGAAACAGCTCGTTTTCCTCCTCTTCTTCCTCTGCCCAGCTTGGGAGGCTGCTCAGACTCCTGCAGGCACCCATCTAAGCCTACACCAGTCTTCACTCTGCTTTCACCTGTGCCTGGGAAAAGACATGCTGGAACTGTTTTTTTGTTTGTTTTGTTTTGTTTTTTAATCAGGCTTGGGATAGATTCCAAGGGAATAAGAAATCCACTGCACAAACAGTGCTAGCAGTAAAATATGAAATGGTGGTCTTCCTTTTATAGCATATTTTGGTCTGAGATGAATGGGCTGCTGTGCCTACAACTTACAGAATTTTATGACCAAAAAGGCACTGTCTGGGTGCTAATAAACATAGCCTTCACAGACAAGATTGCCATCCGAAATGGTTCTTTGGTATTAGGGACAAGCTGAAAGAGGAGGGCTAACATTTTATTTAGTGCTTCAAGTCCAGGCTGTATTTTCATCTGTTATGTGATTACTTAGAAAAGGCGCTTTAATTTTTACAACTAAAACGAGTTTGGTGAGAGAAGCAAGAAGCCCTTCAGCATAGATGGGTCCATAAAAGCAGGACAAATCCTTGAATTTACATTTTTATGAAAGATCTTTTTTGTGAATACCAACTGTGCAGACCTGAGTGGCTGTTTTGGCATCTGGCAAGGCATGCATTTTTAGAGACCTGAGTTCCAAATGCAGTCCTGCAACTGCTTCTGTAATTTCACTTTTATTTCTTTAGGGGTACGTATACTTTACAAATACACCTGAAACAGTGCATTTGTTTTTCTTAAATGTCCAAATCGTGAAAGTTACTTAAAAATAATAACAATAATGCTATTATGCATTTACCATGCAACACAAAAGCTCATTCATCAAATGTTGATTTTGAAATAAAAGAGAAGTCTAGACACAGCATAAGAAAACTTTCCAAAATAAAATAGATTTTGAAAGTTATGTAGCAGTGAACACAAATTCTTGTGTTCAAGCTTGCTCTTCATAGTTTCAAAGACAGGCTTGGGTAATCACTGGTTTAAATCAGCTTCACAGCCTCACCCACATTCAGACTGGTCATTTGTGCTGTATGTCATGGCAACAGACTTCCCCTGCAATCCAAAGCATCTGTTTAACTCTTATTTGGAAAAATGTCCCAGGCCAGAGTGATAAAAGTGCATCACCAGTATTGCATGAAGGAGTTTATGTTGTCTCTAAAGCCGCTCTTGATCTGGTCTGCCAAAAGGTGCTACAGAACTCCCCTATTTACAAGCACTTAACAAAACTCAATTATACCCTGATCGTCACTACAAGTATGGAAACCATTGTTATCCTGATAGTATAAATAAGTAGGCAAAGACAGACTGTAACTCACTTAAAACCAGAAGGACCAAGGGAAATTAGAGTAACAGCCAGGATAAATAATCAGGAGTGGTTGGCTTCCAAAGCAAGTTCCGTTTCCATCCTCCTAAGTTTAATTATTGTTAATTACCCTTTTTTTGTTTGTACCTTTTTTTGTTGTTGTTCATTGGGAAAAAAACATATTTCAAATTATGTGATTTTGGAAGACATTTATAAAAGCATAGAGTAGCATATCTTTGGTCAGTTTTTCCTGGAACTGATAGGCTCTTAGTACATTTGAAGATCAAGCTGATGAGCTTAGTTATCAAAGTGGAAACACAATTATTTACAAAATGTTGCCTCAGTTTTTGCTGTGGGCAGAGCAATTTTGAAAATGTAGTCCATTAACAGGGAACCAACCAACATGACCGACATAAAACAATGTCATCAAGAGTACTAAAGGAAACTGTAAGGTACCATATGGGAAAAAAAAAAAAAAAAAAAAAAGCACAAAATACTATTTTGCAAAGCAATTCATTTTTACATTCCAACAGTGAATTTTGTTGACTAGACTAGGTCTTAGTTTTGGACAAGGAAAATCAAGCAAGCCGACTGCACTGGTTTTGTTTTAAAATCTTACATTCAGCTACAACATTTTATATTATTTTAAGTAAAAATGTGGGGAAAATCCTGAACTGATTTCTGTAGCATATAAGCCTCACAAACAGTAAAAACAGATTTTTTTAAAAAATAAATTTTCTTCCATTGCTGTTGTAACCAGAGAGGCGGTCAGCTGGATGCATAAGAAAGGGAAGGGGGACTCCAGTTCCTCGTGTTTCACCTTTTCATTGCTCTGCCTGACCATTTAAGGCAGAGGCTTGTTCTAGACAGCTTGAATTAAACTATGCTGTGAAACTGTATATAGATCAATGGAAATGATCCACAACAAGAGGCTAATCATGTATTTAACAGCGTTCAGTCGAGTTCAATCACCTTCTTCCATTTCTGTGGCTTTACACTCATGTGGCAAAGCCTTGGATGTGTATATGTATTTTTTAATCCATCTCATTAGTGACTATATGCTTTGGCTTCAAGGGAGACAAGAACTGTCTGCAGTCTGCCAGGGATTTAGGGACATCAATAATTTGTGAATAGTCATGTTGGTACTGGTCGAAGGGTTAAGTGTTCTGCACACCAAGGGCACATCTTTTGGGACTGGAACTCTTAGTCAACTGCTAGGAACCTGATCCCCTGTGACGCATCTTTTCAGAGTACATGCTGCATGTCAGGTCTGCACAGCTGAAGCAATGGAGCTTTATTAGCTCAGGGATTTAAAAACCTGCTCTAAGTGATGTAACAATATCTTTTGGCTAAAAAGTGAAAGAAATATAGTAGTTATAATATGAAAGTGATTTTTTATGTGCTGGGCTAAATGTAATCTTATTATTCTTCACCTGCAAATATCCCATGAAACAGGAGTGTCAGCAGTAATAGGGACCTGGTTCTGGAAACACGTAAGTGGATTCTGTGGCCTCACCTCATACTGGCCCAAATCATACAATGATAGCATAAGATGTAAAAACAGTCATTTGCAATGACCCTGTAGAGGCTCTCAGGACATTGTTTTATCTACTTAGTCTGAAGAGCACCTTCAAAAACAATAGCTTATGATGCTATATGCTATCTTATATGTAAGCGTTGCAAAGTCAGTGTGAGATCATCAGAGAGTTGATCTCAGTATGCTGTCCTTAAAGAGGAATGGCTGAAACAGATAGCAATGCCAGAATTTTTAGTGAAAGAGGGAAAAAGTTTGAATTATTTTTGTTCAGTTTGGGTTTTGGTTATGTCCGTACCCCTCAGCTGTGCCAATGGAAAGATGTGTAGTGGTGCAGAAAGAAACTTGGCATGGAGCCTGTGCCATTAACTTGTGCCATTCAGTTGCAAGTAGGGGACGTCCATCCTACAGGGTGAGGATCACCTGCTTTAGGAAAATGTCATGGAGTAATAATAAAGAATGGTGGTGGCACAAAAGATGAAAACATGCACAATATGCGCCACATGTTTGCCGCTTGCTAATCAGCTGCTTTTGTTTATACTTCAGTAAATATTCTGTATCAGGGCAGAGTAAGTAACTTTAAGACTGGTATCAGCCTTATATAGCTCCTTTTAAAGCTCGGGTAAACACACTCACTATAACCCTCTGTCCCTTACATATAGTCACTTCTAAGGACAACTTCTACAAGTTTGGCCTGCAACTAATGAAATATTTCCCTAAGTCACATAAAGCAAAGAAATTTTTGAAGTCTAAGGTGTCTTTGAACAAGGAGTTGCACACATCAGAAAACACTCATACTGTTGATTGAGGTTCTTATTTACCTAAAATCATAGTATGCAGGAGTGAAAAAAAAAAAAAAAGGATTGTGTCATATCATTAAAAATATACAATTAGTATTGGACGATTTATTTATATTTATTATTTATACCAGGTAAAATATATAGCTGTCAAATTTTGCATTGTGTTAGCTATCATTACATAGCCTGACACAGGTTTACTAATTGTGCACTGTCTTTTGTGGGGACCTGAGACTATAATTTTACTTTTTTTGGAAGACCCTATATCCTCTTTTCAGGGGAAATTTGCATGAGCAGACATTTACTTACAATTTTCAAATGTATAAAGATAGTTATATATTCAGGCTTTGCTGTGGCAATTTACACTTGCAATAGACAAGCTGGAAAAGTGTCTCTTTCTGACTGTTAAGCAAGTCCACAAGGTCATGTTCAAATGTAAATATTTATGGCTATTTTGGCTGTCCCAAAAAGCAAAAGAATGGAGTTAAATTTCCAGATAGCCTCACTTTCAAATTATCCCTTTGAAAATAACCTTTTTTTTTTTTTATGGTAGCTTTTAGCCCTACTTCATAACTTTTAAACCTGTAAAAAGTTAAAGACCAAAATTACATTTTTACAATATTAACTGAAGAAAAAGAGGAAATGCAGTTTTAATAGGGTGCAATCGGTGATTTTTGAGGTGAATTTCATTTACCCACTTCCACTGAATGCCTTCTGATCCAGCATAGCTATAAAGCTTACTGAGGACTACGTTTCGAATGAGACCATTAGCTGCTGCCTAATTAGCAAGGCACTGCTGAATATCTGAGATACAGGGACTGAGTCACTTTTTACACTGAACATGAAGTGCTCTGGCCTTTGAGATGACTGTTGATCTTTGGCTCACCCCATCTGTTTTCACCTCTAATGTCAGTGACGTTAATACAAAAAAGAGTAGAATTTCAGAAGACTGCTTTTGTCTTTGCAGTATTTCACGTGTGGTGTTGCCACTATTACCTTAATTTATTATACTGCTGCCAGGTAACAAGAGAGAACAGTTTTGGCTTCGGCGAATACAATGGCAAAATTCCTATTTTATCTTACATGAGGTAACACTTTGACTGAACTGCCTATTCACAGTTTCACAGGCAGTGACGCCAAAAAAAAAACAAAACACCCTTTGACAGTCTTCAAGTTCTGCCCTCTTTACACCCTCTCTAGCCAAGAACGCTTAGTGTTGTAAAGAATTGCTGTAATCACAGAAGCTACAGACAGAAATAACTTAACAAAACCAAAAACCATGCAGACCATACCTTACCATTAGGAAACTGCCTTTTGCAGACTCGTTTGGAAGGTTTTCTGCACTCTTCTCTAAAAGCTCTGTGCACCTGGATTCCTAGCATGCCCTTCGGGGCGGCAGCATCACCAGAAATGTCTTAATGTAGAGTTTTAATTTTCCGTTTTTTACTTTTCTTCCATTATTCTCCTAATTAGATTGTCTCCATTATCGATTCTGTTCCCCTAATGGACTTGGAATTTAGTGATTTCTGTCACAGAACAGTCCCGGCCAAGCTCTTTGTAGCTGCATCCTGTATGTTTCATACTTTGAACCTCTCTGTCGTTCTAGAGCTGCTGCCATGTATGTTGCCATCGCTGGACTTCTTCATCATATCGGCAACATGGCATGCTTGCATCAATTTCAAATAGAAATCATGTTCATAATGGTTTTAAAAATGGCCCATTTTAACTTCTAGTAGACTGCTGCAGCAGGGTGGGACCTGAGGGCAGAAATTCACATACAGACAACTATGCACCTATCATCCCAATACCACTATTTACAAACCACTTAATTTCAGCTGGCCTTTAGTTATTTTTACTGCCTGCACCTAGTGTCTGCTTGCTGTGTCTGTCATCAGCGGACCACTCCTTCAAAGCTGGTCAAAATGCTTTTAACAGTTTTGCAGAAATATGGCCTTAGGTAAAGCTGATCTTAAATTAGTTGACAGGCAGGTGGGAGATGGTGATTCTTCCTTCTGTATACCCTGAAAACTCAGAGTTGCATTTCACTTTTGTTAATTGCTACTCCGTGATAGCTTTCAAAAACATACTCAGAAATCACTTTTAAGAAATGACACACGATAGAAAGTAAGACAAAAAGAATTCATGAATTGTTTTCTTTCTGTTTTAGGACTGCAAGAAAACCTTGAAAAATACTTGGGCAAGAAGACCCCAGCTCTGATTTTAGTCCCTGTGATGGATTTACCTGGCAAGGAAGTTATTCATGCAACGTGCTGGCTAAGCTAGCAGTCTAAAAGAGATGAGCTGATACCAAAACACACATTCATCCAGGAAAGAACAAAGAAAAGAATTGATCACAACTATGTTGGATACTTTCATTAAGCAATATTGTTTGATTTAAGCAAAGTCATATTTAGTTTGTTAATGATGCCTTATGATATGTGACAGAGTCAGCTTTGTATGAACAATAAAGGTTTCTTTTCAAAATATTGTGCTTTTTTCTGACTTATTTTTAGATACATTCTGGTAATTAGCAGGTGGCTCCTGGGAAATGACAGTTGCTCTGATCACTTCAGTTCTTTTGTTTGATATATTTAGGCCTGGTTACAATGAACTGATTACAACATCAGATCTTCTGGATGGAGGTAAAATCAGAACCTTAATGCCAGTATTTTTTTAAAGACTTTGTTTCCTTTCAGTTTTATGTTGAATTTTCTGACTCCAGGCCAACTCACAAAGACACTATTTGTGGCTGGATTTTAACCCTTTTCTGGCACTGGGGAAGTATTATTCACAGGGGCATTCAGGATGCGTGTTTTATCAAAGTGAGTGATGGAGGTGATGGTTAGACTGCTGGGTTTGCCATCCTGCTTTCTGAGGTGATAGGGAGTACCCTCATGCTTTATATCTGGTAGACAGCTCATAATAAATAGCTACCAGTATTCCCCAGGGCTTCAGTCTTCTCTGGAAAATCAACAGGAGTTTTACTACTGCTTTCATTAAAGCAGGTTCAGACACATAGGTGAAGCTCCTATTGATTTCATTGCAACTGATATTTTACTCATGATATAGGATCAGTATAGGAGAGAAAGCTTTTTGGACTTAGCTCGAGGCAGTAAGACACTGTAGTGAAATCTTACTTTCAGTCAAAGGCTGTAAAATTAAACCTTCAAGAAACTTTTGCCTATGCTCTACCTCTATATATTCTCCTTGCTTCTTTTCCCCTGTGTGAGCACTGGAGCTATGTGACCAGCGCTACAGTTGCCATTCCTTTGTGCGAGCATCTCTCTGAGATGACTCCACAAAAATCAACTGAATGGCAGTAGGTTTACCTTGGGGTGCCTAAGATGTGGATGTAGGGCTACAGCTTCATCTTCTTCCCCACTGCCAGAGGGGCACTGGGCTGCTGATACAAAACCAGTGACTGAAGATAAGAGGCTCTTCCTCTGTTTGGTGCAATATCCTGGCATGTCCAGTACATTGTGCTGGTTATTACCTGAAAATAGACTGTTACATGCCATTTTTCATTACTTTTACATCTAGAAATATAGCAGAGCTGCTATCCTCCTTAGTAAGAATTATTTTTGTCACAGTTATTCAAATATTTTTAGAAGGGAGAAGGCAAAAAGCTTTTTATATACCAGTGTATAAATACATGGATGTATTAAATTAAATTTCATAACAAGGGAAGAATCTGTTAACAATGCATCAGTTTATTAGCATTCAGCATCACTTTTAGGTTATACTTTAACATATTTGATCCTTATTCTTTCCCAAAGTCAGAAAGGAACTTGTTAATACCTGGATGTGCCTGTTCTATTTGAATTCTACTCTTTTAGAAGGCTAAATCATTTTCTTAGTTCTCCTTGGAAATACTGGTATTTTTTGTTTCTTTCAGTGCAGAGTGTCCACGGCCCAGAGACACAAGCTGGACTAAAATGGGAGACAGTACTTGCAGAGAGATGAGGACAAAGCTCTATTTTTCATAGACAGAGATGGAAGCCAAATAGATGGAATGAATTTGCCTATGTCTCCTGCAATAGTCATGTTTTCATAGTTTAGAAAAGACACCCAGACATGTTGATGTTAGCTTTTGTACTATTTTGCATGTTGTAAGGTGGCAGAATATTTGCTCTTAAACAAACTAGCTTTTCCTGCAAGTTTTCTACAAGATTCATGACTCAGATGAGCCTTCTTTTTCCTAGCATTGAGAAATAGTAACAGAATGCATTGGGTTGCAAAAACAGTGATAATTTTTTTTCTCAACGGAAAGAAAGATTTTATTTATTTTATTTTATTTTATTTTATTTATTTTTTTTTTTTTTTGGTGAGGCTAGAAAATCTGCAGTGGGTTTATCAGGTTTACTTTGTCAATAGCTAAAAAAGAACGGTTTGCTGACTTGTCTCCTTGAAAGGCTTCATACGGCTTCTAAGTGGTGTGAGTAACTAAGACTATAAGCTGAGTCTGCTGAGTGTTAAGTACGAACAAGGCAATTTTTTCAACATTGATATGCAAGGTAGGTGGGTAAAGTGCTGCTCCATATAGGCACCTAAGACTTTTATAATAGAAAGAAATGTATTAACATTTTATCTGCCTTACGCTGCAGATGCATCATAATTACTGGGTCCTACTGTGAATAAGTTGTTTCACAGAGCTTTTTCAGCTTCTTTGTAACAAAAGTGCTAGCTGAAGATGGGAGGACGGGAAATGGGCACACAGGCACATACACACACATATATGCATTTTAGTGAAAAGACAGCTAATACTTAAAAATTATAAATACAGTTTTGTTTTATTATTATTACTATTATTTGTTTTGTTTTGTTCCGTCTTGTTTGTTCGTTTGCAGGACAAGCTCTGCTGAGTGTTTACCCCAGCAGGTTTTAATCTTGAGACTATAAATTCACATACTGTTCCATTACACTGGTGTTGAGGATTAGATATATACACACAAATTCGCCTGTTTCTCTCATTTTTGCTTAGCCTGCAGGAAAATATGTTGTGTGCGTATTATGACTCAAAAAGTTTGCTGATCTTGGTTCCAGCACTCAGAACACAGAAAAGTTATCTAATAGCTGGGAAAAAGTCTGTAAAAATGTAACCCAGGACTTAAATTTTTCCTTTCTCTGCTGTAACAAGTGTTAAAATATCTTTTTTCTTTCTTTTTTCTTTTTTTAAACAAAATCTATGCATTGTTTGTTATAGATCTCTGTGTCGGTGAAGTTTTGCCTCTTGCTTCTTCTCTGTGTATCAATTTCTTTAATTGCTTGAAAGCATGCTAAAGTGAACTGACCAAATAGGACTGCAAGACCAAAACTGATTTAATAACTTTGTGTTTTACTCATTTCAAAGCCCAGTGATGGCTACAGTACCAGCGAGCCTTTACAATGCACATGGCTAAGCTGCTATAAAGCCACCAGAGCCAATCTTCCTAAATAGATTTTAAAATGACATTGAGATATTTTAAGCAGAGATTATTTAATTTTTTTCTCTGCAGGTTTTATAGTTAGGTGATTCAGGAGCTGATTTGTTACACCAGGTAGCAGTGGCGCATCTTCCCTCTTTGCTCTCAGAAGCCCAACAGGCAGTGGAAGCAGGAGGTCTCCTGAGTATTAAAGAGGTGATCTGAAGCAGCTCCTCTCCTTCAAGGACACTCTGCTCAATCCATCTTCTGTCTACGTGCTATAGTCTAGTCTATCAAAATACAATGATTGAATAAAACTTTTATTTCAAATAAATGAATGCACTGATTTAATAAAAGGCTTGTACTGCATGGTATAATAGTTCTCTAAATGAATGCTGAAATCCTAAAATGCGGGCACTTTTCATGTGTCCAAGTTAAAGCATCGTTACTTCTTTCCGAATGGCTTTGTTGAAGCAAACCTAGTTTATTCTGTGCATTAAAGTAAAACTACCCTGAGCTCTCTGAGTACCAACTGACACTTATTATTTAAGTAACCTTCTTTTACTATTATAAATGTCTGGCATTGATAATGCGTATTAAGAATACTTGACAATTTACTAATTTATGATCTCTTTAGTTGTATTTTAATATTTTTGGCAAGCCAGCCTGTGTTGATGTATTAGCCAAACATTCAAAATACAGACTTGAGATCTTGAAAGATTCTTTTTTTTCAACTTTCCTCTGAACGCTGAATATTTTTGACATATTTTAAATTTTAATTTTAAAAAACAGACTGGGTACCTGTGAACTGAACCCGTATGTTACATGCAAGTGCCCTTTTACTGATGACTCACTGCTCACAATTTCTTGGCTTTTACTTTTGTTGGATTAATTCATGGTTAGGTTTTGCCTTTGGTTTTCTGCCCTTCTTATTTTTTAGAGAACTGCCTGATTTTTCCTTATATTCCCAAATAGTCAGGTTGTTCTGAGAATCTTCTCAAAGGCTATGTCACTGACAGCAGTCTCCTTGTCATTGCCTTCACTCTCCATTTCCTTTGAAATGTTTGAAAACCATTTCTTGGATTTGTCTGCTCATCCTGCCTTTCCTATTATGTTGCTATTTTGTGATTGTATCTTTAATCTGAAATAATTTTGAAATAGTTTGCATAATTTAATCCCTTTGACAAGACTTACTGTCCACAGTAAAAAACAAAATGTGCTCAATAATGTGGTCATATTTCACTTTTGCTTTTCCCAGCTTTCAGCAATTCCAGCTCTTCTCTAAATTATGCAGATCTCTAGTTCAGAAGAAAATATTTTTTTCAGGGGAAAAAAAAAAAAATATGTCAACTAAATGCCCTGAACAAATTTACAGCTGCTCTGCTTTAGTAACCTGTTAGGGGACTCCAGAGTCAGAACATATAGGTTAGGGTCATGCCACCCTAGTTACTGGTTAAGTTTAAGTACACCCCTACTTTTCTTGTGCCTCTGTTGCCATACTTGTAGCTTTAAAATAATGTTTTCTCACCCTCGTAAAGGTGTTGGCAAAGAGATTCTATGTTGTAGTCATACAACGTGCAGTAACAAAAAGTTTAGACTGAGTGAGCAGCACACAAGAGTGTGAAAATAATGTTGTAGTGGGAGCCATAATGAATGTGATCGCAGATACCGATTTGCATGAGCACAATCTGGAAAGCTTTTCTCCTAGCACACTGCCTGCAGCAGTCTGAGATCACAGGAGAAGCCTGTAATACATCTAGTAACACTAACGATACATTTTGCAGCATGATTCCTCTGGACAGACCTGAAGTGCTGTACAAGTCCACTGCCTACACCTCGCGTGGGCCATCATCGGGGCAGCCACACGCACTGCCGGCCTTCTCCATGGCACTGGGGTAGACACGTCTGTGGCTATGCTGCTCAGACAGGAGCTCCTCTGCTCTCTGTACTCTCCTGAGCAGGGATATTTGCTTTGGCAGAAACACAGTTACCACTGAGATGTTTCATCCTCAAAGTCCCATCATCACACAGTTAGCCATGTTACCTCCTGTTACTTAGGCAAAGATTTGTTCCACTTTAGATTTTGCTAAGAAGGAAGGAAAAACCCCTCTGTTGGGCTCTGTCAGGCAGCAGTCTCAATTCTCCTTCTGCAAGGTCTGGTATGGACAGCTGTTGATGGTTCTCAATAATCCTAGCTTCCCTGGTACACCGTATTACTGCCATAACCCCACTTTACAGGAAAGACACCGTCTCTCTGAGATAGGAGTGTTATGTTGCACTAGGGGTACAAGCTCATGCCAGCATGGCTTTAGCTGCTCAGAGTCCCATGGTTTTGTTGGTAGCTGCCTTGACACTAGTTTATTTTGTTGTTTACAGAAGAATATGGGTCCAGAAGGAAGGAATACATTTCTCAGATGTAAGAGTTCTCTCTTTGCAACAAAGTTCAGCCCTACTCCCACGCAGATCCACTCACTCTGCAGGAAGACCCAGATACATGCAAATGCAGAGCCTTTTGTAACTGAACCAAATTCACACAGCGCCAGAGCTGGATCTGTTACGGTTCAAAGCAGGCGGTGTTAAATGATATGAAATAATAGAAAGGAAACGCAGGCAAGAAGTCAGTGCCAGAGGAATGGTGCCATTAGGAACCAGTAGGGAAGCCAAGCTAAAAGGCAAACAAAAGGTCTAGGGACCGAAGCGGGTTATTCGTTATTTATAGGATGTCTTTGAAGATGTGGACCCTGGACTGCCTTTTCGCTGGTACTAGGTGTAACTATAAAAGATTAACGTTTGACGAATGAAGAGGAATAAATAGAGGTTTCCAGGAAAGAGATACAGAAATGCAGCTCTAATTCTTTCAACAAGGTAGAACACAATACACACTCCGACTGCTCTAACAGAGTGCTTTGGTCTGGCTTCTGAATGTGAGGATGCCTTAAATGGGGGAACACGCAGCAGGAAGCACCATGGTGTGCCATGGTGCTGTCAGGGGACGTTTCTCCTGGGCGCTGCCCCAGTGCACATGAGGAAAGTGGCTTTGAGTTGAGACCTGGAGCCTGTGAGTGTGCTCTCATTTGTACTCCTCCTTCACCGAGGCATTGCAGCGCACCAAAATTTTGATTCAGGATTTGCCTTTCATTGTTATGGATCTTGTTTAAAACTAACCATTTAAATACTAAAAGTCAGAATATCTCATATTGCCACTCAGATTAGGCAAGCCAAATGTTATTCTCTTTATGCTACAATCCCCAGTGCAGACAAAAAGCTTTCTCAGGTTGAGATCCTGCCACTCACGTAATTATTTAGAGAAAGACAGCTCCACTACTTCAGCTCCCGTACTTCACAAGAGGAATGGAAACATTAGGAAAAGTTTTTTCTTTGATGTAGAATATGCTGCCACTTTTTTGTTATTAAAATAGGAGCTAACTTTAAATAAATAAAATTTTGCCTGGAGGCTTCTGAAAACTAATGTTGTGTTTTGACAGTGTCATTTTTCTGATTCCTGAAAGCATTATGTGAGTTAGCTTAGGACTTCATCATGATTTTTCTTCTGTGCTACATACAGTGAATTATTTTTTCAGCTCTGGATTTTATTTGATTTTTCTCCCTCTCTCTCTCTCACACACACACACACACAACCACATCATTGTACAACTTTAGTATTTGACAGGTGCTCCCCAAAGCTGTTTTCTCCCCCTTTTAGAGGACAGGTGGATCAACCCCTGTAGAGGAAGCGAGAAAGAGAGTGCAGTGAAGTGGAGACAATGACTTCTATTTTTTATTGGGACAAAAAAATGGATGAAAAGCAGTCAGCTTTGAAAGTCTTTGAAAAGGAAAATAAACTATGGAAATGAAGAAAGGTCACACTAAAACCACACAAGAGGACAAAAATTTCTTTAAAACAAAACCTTGTCATCAATGTGCAATTTGTAGGTAATGCAGCTTTAATTTAATACATCCTCTGGATTCATGCTTTGCTATTAAGAATATTGATGTAAGGATGATATAGGACTTTCAGAAGAAGCAGATAGTGTTCAAATAACAGCTGATTTGAGACTCCAGTCTTTGATGATAATTTATGGTCCTCTTTTAAAAAAATAAAGATTCTTTCAGGTGTATGCTCAACTAGAAAACTCAAATAATGTGTGCTTAGTGAGAGAAAAAAGATTGCTAACAGCACAATGCGTCTTACAGCATAAAGTGCGACCCTAAAATTGCACATTGCTGAGCATTCTTAATGTGCTGTGAGCGATTTCATACGCTGTATTTCAAACCCCGAGCGCACACTCTAATATGCACATATATCAGGGGTGGCCAAACTTTTTGATGTGTGTCACAAAGCGATTTCAACGCACAAAAGAGGCTGGCCAAAGGATTTCAACTCCGCCTTACAACAACTATCATTTCAAATTTATATTTATTTCCTATTTGAATGAAAATAAAAGAGTTTAAATGTTGTGTTGTTTGTTTGTTTGTTCTTATTGGGGGGGGGGGGGAAGTTTGGGGGGTTTATTGTTTCCCTTTTTTTTTTCACAAGGAAATCATGTCAAAGTGTTTATTGCCTTACTGAAAAGGTCAGATTTTCCGTTCAGATTCTCTTATTTTCAGAAATTACCAGAAATCCTTGGACCATGGAAACCTTTCTGTTGCAGACTTTGTTGCAATTTACATCTCTTAAAATGTTTGGCCAGAAACCAAATTCTGTCTAAAAGATTTTTTTTCTGGTTCTCTGAGACACCTTGTTTCAAGTCAAAAAAACACAAAACTTATCTCTTTAGTGTACATAAAGTTAATTGATGTGAGCTCAGACCTGAGGGACAAGACCTATTAAATTCCAGTGCTGACACTGAACTTTGCAATGGTTGTAAGTTATATGTTTATGACCTCTTCCCTTCTGTAAAATGATTAATGGGTTAGATTGTTGTGAAGATTCTCTTTTAAGTGGCAGTAGGTGCACACGGAGGTATGCTGTAAGCACTATATGTTATTGGAAAGAAGAACATGCCTAATGCTCGTTAAGCCCTTAGTTGATGAGGTCGATAATTTTGAGCCCTCAGTCAGTTGTAAGGCACAGAGACTTCTTAAAATACAACATTGTGGGAGCTTTCTGGTCTACCCAGAAGACCAACATGGAATGGGGGTGCTGTTGCAAGTATCGATGGACGCAGGAGCCTGGAGCATAGAGTCCGATCTCTTGCCATCTGCCACATGGAAGAAGGGTGGCTGTACAAGCTGCATGTCCAGGGTATTTGTCCCTGCACTATACAGCAGCATGGAGCATACACACAAGTACATAGCATACACATACTCTTTGACTTTTGAGGGCACATTTTCTTGGTTTCTCTGTATCTTCAAAACTAGAAAACTGTTTTTAATCTTACTAGGCTTTTCAAATGACTACTTCTTTACAGAAGTTGGGAGTTGGGGGGAAGACTGCAAATAGTGCAGGAGAATTGAGAAAACTGCTGTTTCCCTTCTACCATTGGATGTTGTTGCATGTCTTTGGTCTTCAGATAGCCATGGTGGGTAACCGCCTTTTCACCACCATAGGTCTTTATTCACAGAATTGTAGCATCATTAATGTTGGAAAGTCCTTCATGGTCATCTGGTCCAACCATCCCTCTACCACCAATATCACCCACTAGACCATGTCCCTAAGCACCAAGTCCAACCTCCCTCTCTCTGTTTTCCTGTTTCTCCTTTTTGGTTTTATTTTTCCTCCCCTCTCCCCAGTATGGACTTGTGCTGTCCGGTATATGTTCAACAAAAGGAAAGCCCCACATTAGTGCTTCCTGTGTGGCCACTTCTAAGGACCTTATGAATTAGGTTGAGGACCACAAGGCCAAGTAAGCTGGTGCACAAACACTGAGCCCCCTTGACACCAGGTGTGTCTAAAAATGCAGGCTGTAAACACCTGATAAGTTTTCTGGATCCGAGCTAGGGTGAGTGCACCTTCCACACTCGTACGTGGCTTTGACATGTCCCTCAGCAAGGAGACCCAGTACTGAAGTATCGCCCTTTGCACTACCAGGCCTGAGCACTCCGGGTGAGCTTTTCAAAGCACCCTTTTTTGGGTGCCTGGGAACGTAATTCTTGTTTCAACTGCGAGCAGCATTTAAGCTCCCAAGTCATGTAAGCATCTCTGACAAAACGTTTCTTGGGAGGAAAATGTTCGCAATCTGGTAGCTCGGACCAAGATTTCCAAAGTTTACCAGAAAAGAACTTTCAAATAAATGGTAAGGGCAACAAGAAAAAAAAATAATAAATAAACAAAAAAATCCTGGTTGTTCCTTGTCTCTTTCACACTTCTGTGGGTCGGGGCTTCACAGAGAGCGCCAGACCGTACGCCGCCGAGCACCAACGCCGTCTGCCACGCCACGGCCAGCCGTCATGGCCCCGGGCCGAGCCGAGCCGGGCCTCGCCTTGCCGCCTTGCCGCCTTCCCCCGCTCCCCGCCCCGCCGGGCCCGCGGCATGCGGCGGGCAATGCTGCCCCCTGCCGGCCCCGAGGCGCAAGGCGCCGCCGCCGGGTCCGGGGCAGGCCGGTGGCCGCGGGGAGCCGAGCCGAGCCGCGGCGGGGGCAGGCGGCCCGGGGGCGCAGGGGGCGGCGGAGCTGCCTGCAGGGGGGACGGGGTGCGGGACGCCTCCATGCGTGGAGGGGAGGCGGGGGGAGTGTAACACGAGCAAACGCAGGGCCTTAATGTACGGTTTTTCTGCCGTGTAAACTTTTCCTTGTTAATTTTGTGTTTGTGTTGCCTTTTCAGTCTTAGAGCTATAAAGGACATACAACCGCGGCATATAGAGAGTGGTCTGAGTGTAATTTATCAGGAGGGCAGGAGGAAAAGGTGGTAGCGTTGCCCAAAGAAGAGTTAAAATATATTAAGAGAGAAGTCTGCTTTGTCTTATACTTCCTTAAACCCTTCTGTTGGTTGCTTTCTCATGCTGCAGTTTCTTCCATATGCTCCCTACACCCACCAGCACACCCACCTACACACGCTCACAATTTACCAACATACTTTATGTCTTTGCTGAATTAAAATCCACACCATCATTCAAATAAAATAAAATAAACAGCTGTTTTCTTTCCACAAAACTAGCATTTTCTGACTTGGCACTTGTGAAGCATTTGAAAGAAACAGGCTGCCGGGGAGGCTTTTATGCTAGCGCGTTGTAACACCGCACAGAAGGCCCCGGGTTGGATTTAGATGCACACTGGTGCTCTGAGGACCGCTGCACTTTGCACCGGGACGCTTCCCATGAGGTACGTCTGATTCAGAGGGATTTAGAGCTAAGCAGACAGTGGCAGGTTGTCCCAGTGGTCACTGAGATGCAGAGTAGGCATCCACTGAATCTCCAGGCCTGAATGAGCTGTTACAGCAGCACTAATGGGGCACAGCAGAATCTCATCACATTTACTTCAAGGCCTCGCTTCCTGCTGGAGTAATGCAGGCACCAGAGACTGTGACGAGCATTTGCCCTGCCTGTGTTGACTCCTTTGTTAGCTCCCAGATTCAGGCTGGATTCCCAGCTGAAATTTGACAGTACCCAGTACACAAACAAATGGTAAGAAGACGAGGCCTAGAAGGAGCCTGCAGCAGATTGTTACTGTGGATCCTATGTTGCCATCCATTTCTGCAGTCATCAGCTGTGGGCCATTGCACCTCACTCTGAAGATCAAAAGATCTGAAACTAAGACAAGTGCCTCCAGTTACCACCTCCATACGAGCATCTCTCCATGCTGTACTGCTCCGTTCCAGCTGCACCTTGCCACATGCAGCCACCACATCTGCGGTGGGAAGTGTTCTCCCAAAATGTGATGGTGGTGGGAAAGAGAGCAAGGATGCTGGGATGCTGTACAAGGTGCCTTGTCAGCTAGTAGAATCTGAAGACCTAAATGGCTTCTGTATGAAGCACATCGTGAGACACGGATCCCATGAATGTGTCCTTAAATCAGCCATGCCAAGTTCCCAGGACACTGAGAAGGCCCGTACTACATCTGCTGGCAGGGGCTACTGAGGGAGGGACTCACATTCCTGACTCTCAGCTCCAGTGCCTCTCAGACTTCATAGTCGTGCAGTCTCTCCATACATCAAACACCTAAGCTGGGTTGGACCTTGCACAAAACCCACCCAGGATGGAGAGACAGTAAAATTCATGTGGATATGGGACAACCATACCCAAATGTATTTACTGCAAAATCTGGAAGAGTTTTGAATCAGTATTAGCTGGTGGGATGCTATAACTGGGAGTCACTGACCTACCGAGTGTCTGGCTCTTGCTGTAAGCTTTAATCAGAGTATCCAGTTGGGTGCTTAAGCATGTGCCCAGTGTCATTGATACTTTGGCCGCTCTCTAAAACTGGAGAGTTCAGTTTTAGAGCAATGGAGGCAGGAGCATAAGAAAGCAGAAAAGGAAGAGGAAGCCTCCTCTTAGTAAATATTTTAGCAACCCAGAGAAAGAGACAAGCATTGGTAAGAGAAGTAAATGATGTAAAAGCAGAGACAACAGCTGGAACCAGAAGGGTGCCATGAGTACACAGTAAGATACCAGAGGTCATGTTGGTAGGAGCTGGTCATGTTGTTGATCAACAACTGACAAAGACTGGAAATGACCAGAAAAGCTGTGTTCATAGGGGAAAAAAAAAAAAGCCTTGAAACCATGTATGCTATTGAAAGACTATCTCCTTGAATTTATTTTAGTTTTTAATATGTATTTGAACACTTTATGTTCCCTTTCAGGAATGGGCCAGTCACTAATTAAGCAAGTGAAGAAGAAAACAAATTTCTCTCTCTCTGCTTGTTGTCTTAGTCTTTGCTATTTCAAGTACAAACTTTTCAGTACAAATAACCACTTGTGCAGGTTTCTGAGCTGTTTTGTATCAAACAAAATGATTTTCACGTTTCCTTAAGAAACCTTGACTTTCATTGAGAGTTTCTGCACTGATATTGGACTAACCTGTTTAAATACTTATTTAACAGTAAGGATTTATTCCCTAAAGTACATTAAAACTGCTGATCAAAGGTCCACTTCATCAAGACACTTAACATATGCTTTCCTGATATTAGTGAGACTAATTAGTGAGACTCTGTGTGTTGCTACTTTTATCAATGTATTCTGGCATCCAGACAATCAAGCAAGCCTCAATATCTCCAGACCCCTTAGTTATCTTCTTAGTTTTGGTCATATTATTCCACTTATATAAATCAGGCTGCCATGGAAGGCAGGGGAACCTTTGCATTGCTATTCCTACATGAGGATCTGAGGAAAAGAAAGCAGTTGCAACAGGTCAGTCTTCTAGGATGGACTTTAATGTATATCATCAGTCGAAGAAGCCTTGGAACATGGTGCCCTGGCCACCTTTACTTGAGACAAAGGAAAAGCAGCTAGTAAAAACTAACTGTAGGAAGAGGTATGTTCCAAGACTGGTGACAATAAGGGATAAAAAAGAAAAGAAAAAGGAGAAAAACTCGCAGCACTTCTTTCCTGGCTACTGGGAAGCTGATTTTGGCAGCTCTGCAGGCTCAGAGCTCTGCTAAGATGTGTTCTCTCTTAATATTTTAATGAGCTGAGCAATTGACAGTCCCAGCTGAGTACTCCTTTTTGTTGCTGTTGCTAAGCAAAACAAGGGTAAAAAAAGCTCCTTTTTCATCTTGTAAATCATAAATACAACCAAACCATTTGTTTGATATATGCAGACATTCATTCTACCTCCATGCCAGCTCATCCCACATAGCTTAGTTCATTCTTGTTACTCATTACATACTTGTTCAATCTCTACAACATATCCTAGGACGCATCCAGATTTTAATTGTCCTGCCAGTGCTATATACCCTTCAGGCCACACAGAGTTCATTCAGCTTAGACTCTTCATTTAGACTCCAGCACAACCCATGCTAATATACTGATGCAGTTTCTCTGTTCTTCTCTACATTGGCTGAATATCTTGGTCTGCCAGCTCATATAGTTTTAGAGTTCTGCAATGATTTTAGAGATGCTGAGAGATTTTTGTATTCTCTCTCTCTCTCCTTCTCCAGGGACTTCCTGTTTTCCTACAAAAACTTCTCTCCTTTCCTTCTGTTCAAATTAAGAAATCCTTCAAACTCCATACACTTTATTATCTGTTTGACAAATAAATTTCTGTATTTCTTATTCTCCTTTTCCCTTCTCTCTAATATATTCTTTAGCCATTTGTCTACATTTTCCTTAGCTACCTGAATTTTCACTGATGGACTGTTAGAAATTCTAGTCTCGCATATATTGATATGGTCTGGTATTATCCTTCCAACTCTGTTCTTCATTGGCTTGTCTGCTCAGAATCTGCCTTGTGATAGTAAGAATGTTTTATCTAATGTGATGTTAAACAAATTTGTCTGTAATGCGAGTAAGGAAATTCCCACTTTATATGTTAGTAAATCATAACTAACTGCCAGATCCCACTTTGTACATTCAGAACACGTTCCTGGTTCCAGGAAGAAAGAAAAAGAAAGAAAGAAACTAGCATAGCATCATTTTTCATGTTCCAATATAGCAGTACTTCTTGTTCTTGTATAGGAGAACCTTGAGCACTCATGAACTCATCCTCAGCGAGCACTTTGAAGGCAGCCTGTTGAACCTCAAAAATCTTTTCTATGTTTACCCCAGTTACCTCTTTGTTTGCCTGCTGAGCGCAAACCTTGAGCAAGCTACAATGCTCTACTTCATTTTCTTCTGGCTTTTTCTCTCATCTCTGGATTCCATACCTTTCAAGTGCAGTTAACTGAATGCACAGGGAAAAGGAATTTAATAAATCACGTAGGCACACTGTAAAGGATTTTCATGCATTCCTTTCCTATATAAATGGTCTGTAGCTTTTTCATGAATCAGGCCCATAGACTCTTTATTTCACATTTCCATCCTTCTTTCCCTTCAGAATTGCAATTTAAATGATCCTGAAACATTCGAAGACAATGAAAGGTTAGCTTTGCATATCAGTGACCTACCAGCAATTCCCTATAAAGCTCTGATGTATGTACACTATTTGATCTACAGCTGCCTGATTTCAGGAACAGAACAGAATATCCGACGGGGGTCATCAAGTCCAAATCCCACCACTGAGTCCAACTCCAAGTAAGGTAGAAGTGTTTCCACAGTATTCTAAACTCTAAGTAGGGTTGGAAAACAGTCTCAGAAGACACCACAAAATAGCCACTTCCTACTATTTCCTCAGAGCTTCACATGGTTCTAGGACACTGTCGTCAACTGCCAGGATTTCTTGCTTCCTTCTTGTTTTGAGCAACACATAAATCATTAAGAGGACTTGGACTATCTTATTAACAAGACTGAAAAGAGCTTCACAAAGTACTTTTTGTTAGGTTATATATTGTTACTTAACAGTACTTTTAGAAATTGTATAGCCTGTATTCCCAGAGGCAGAAGTGGAGACATAGCTGAGGCTGTCTTACAAAGAGCAAAGTTATGATGGGGGAGAGATTTAAATTAGTATACCATACTGTGCAAAAAAAAAAAAAAAAAAAAAAAAAAAAAAGTGATTTCTGCATTGCAGCAGCCCCACCAGGCCTGATCTGCATGGGTTCTTAGAGGAAATGAAGGCTGCCTGACAGCTTGGAGTGAACGCGTGCGACTTGATCAAAGGTGGAGTAAGAGTTACCAACCAGTTGGGACTTCTGCTGGGATTGGAACAGCATACGTTTTGAAACCAAGGCTTGAAATATAGTCACAAAAACTGACAGGGACTCAGCACTTAACTGGATTTTGAGTGAATTGTAAAATATTTGGACAAGATTCTTTTCCTTTCCCTTTAGTGCCTTCCAACATCCTCCCTCTGGAAAAGCACTTTAATATGTAGAATATAAATTAAGAGGTCTCCAAAAGAGTTGATACGCATTTGAGAAAATATTGTTCCACAGCATGACTGGACAGTTTTATTCCATTTGAGACAGATTCAAAAGATGGAAATTACTGTGGTATTGGCTGATGGAATAGCTCCAAACACTTTCAGCTTTGTCTGGAACAGGCACAGCTTAGCTACTATTGTCTTACATAGTGATTAAATATAAATACTATAAATAAATAATGAGTGCTAAACTGATCACATTGTAAAGTTTTACTGGAATGTGTAAGTCTTGTTATTAATCTGACATTTATAGTAGCTTTACCACCTATCACTTAAGACAGTCATCTGTCCATATACTTTGTCTTCTGAATAAAAATAAAAAAAATGAGGAGATGGAAATACCTTTGTGATTTATTCAAAATCTCTGAGACTATTTCTGCCAGTGTGTGCCAGTGATAAATGTTATGTTAACAGGTCTCTGTTTGTTTAACATTCCCCTAAGGAGGGCTCGATGTGATTTAAGCAATCTCATATATTTAAGGTACAACATTAATTTCAAGTCTGCAATGAGAAAGACAGGAAGGGTCACAGGTGGCACAGCCACTAGTCTCACAGTTGATAGCTTTTGTCTTCTTTAGTAAAAGTTTATTCACATAACAAAATACTACTGATCTTGAAAACCTTGATTTAAGAAAACATAGTGTAGAAATTGAGTCATGCATTGCAAGACTAACATTATAGGAATTTGTCCAAAAACAGTCTAATGTCTGTTTTCCATTTTTTGCCTAGGTCTGTGTATGGTTTGCTATACGTCAGCTTTTCCTTAAAGGAATCAGAAGGCTTTTTAACCACATACATCACCAACATACTCACACACTTGTATCCTTGCTAGACATTTTCTAGAATGCTTTTTCTATCAGTATTACAGAGGTGATGAATCAAGCCTCAGTTATGATTCCAGTTGCATCCATGTTTTCTAGAGAGCATTTGGAATTGCTAAAGTACTTCAAAGTCTTAGATTATTGCCTTTTTGTCATGAATGTTTTTGTCTGTTATTTGATGGGCATCTGATTAAAATGAAAAAAGCTGAATCCATATGACACCGAGGCTCATTATCACTATATACAGACTGTCAGTGAAAAATGCTACTGTGCAGAACCCACTAGATCAAGTAATCCTGGTAAGGTTAAGCGAAGGTGGTTATTTTTTAAAATCAAATATTATAGAAGAAACATTACCATTGAGCATTGGCCCTGGGAAACCCACACTTTTAGAACTAATGAAATATTCAGTGAGAAGAGCTAATGGAGACTCCTGTGCGTCCAAGTTTTGATTTGGCTCTAATTGCCAAAAGCCACACATCAAGCTCCAGGGGGAGAGTGTTCTCCAGAGGACAACTTCGAGAGTAGGTTGTCTAGAAGCTGTCAGCTTTCCTTTGGGTGAAGTGATAAAGCTGATAACAAGACAGTTTTAATTTTGGATGAGCTGGCTCTGAGGTTGTAGCAGAAGTTGCCGTAGCCACTCTACCATCTTCCTGCATGAATTACCTTTCATATAATGTAGTGTCTGATGTGTATAAATGAGATTACCCCTAAGAGATATTAATTCTAAAAGCTGGGTCTGCTGTTTATTCATATTCAGATAACTTTTACTTGGTCTTGCAGCCCACAGGATAACTGAGGATTTCAAAAGATCAGAGATTCAGCACTGAAAGGCTTTTACACAGCTACCCTTAGGCACTTTTCTTGACTTTCTAAAAAACATCAGCTGACCACAGAGGCCAAGATGATTTCTTTAAATAATATCCTGAAGATAGCAACAATTTTTGGTGACTACTACTTTCAGCTTGGGATGCTGGTCAACAGCAGCCTCCACTACCTGAGTAACTCCTGACTCATCATCATCATTCCCAGGAGTCCACAACAGACTATTTAGGGCAAGTTCAAACTGTGGTCTATTTCCAGAATTACTAGAAGGGCTGTATGCATCTCCTAAAACATTGGATTCAGTGACTGTCATACACACAGACAGAAGTTTGATACCTTTCAGTTAAGAGCCACATCTCTAGACAAGAGATTATTCCTAATTCCTAATATTATTTCCTAATGGAGAAAGGCAGAGATGACACAACACAAATAATTGAGTTCCTCATGATTCTGTTTACCATAGTTTTCTGTTTCTCCACTTTCTACTCTTTTCCTCACCTCACTTGGGTGAAAACAATGCTTGTCACCTGTGGACTTAAGCACATTGGACAATTTTGAATAGGACATTTTATTGGGGTTTTTATGTCAGTCTAAATTAGCTATTCTTTTTGCCTTCATGTTTGCTGGTAATTGTAATAATATCACAGTCTGTCAAGATACCATTCTCTTTAATAAGTAAAAAAATGTAGTAGGCTGACAAATATTGCTGAATCCTTCTTGTGTCTTTCAAGTAGACAGATATATTTCCTGTAGTTTCACTGATGTTTCACAACATGAAAGTGCAGGTATAAGCAGACATATTCAGGTTGTGCTTCAAAACCTAGGCCTTACTGGCCAACACACTGATTTCACACCATCATCAGTACACTGGAATTTATGGTAGCCAGCTGCAGCTCTGCAACCACATAAAATACTAGGTGTGAAGGGACACAGGAAAAATTAAAGACAAGAAAATTAGAAACATGTAGCCCCAAAGTCTTTTGCATGGTTGCAACTAAGTCCAGTGAACTATACTAAAGTGCAACTGATATAATTTAATCCAAGGTCTGGATACTCCCTAAAATTTACCAAGCAATGGGTTAAGTATCTTAGAACATAAACGTTAGGAAAATTTTCTTCTTTGCGCCAGAAAATGAAGACAGTTTGCCAATATGGAAACAAGCCAGAAGTGCCATGGTGAGGAAGGAGAATTTTTTAGCAGACCTCTACCAGTTCTGGCAAACTGACAATGTAAGAACCTTAATCTTTTTGTGGATCTATGGACATTTGCTGCTCAGTTATACCTTATTTTTTTTGTTGTTTGTGGTGGTTGCTTGGTTGGGTTTGTTTGTTTGTTTGTTTTTTCTTTTTTCTTTTCACTTTATGAAAGAGGAATCAGTTGGAGAATGCATATTTAGCTGTCATGAAATGATTGAGTTTGAATCAATGTGACTTGGAGCTCCATGGTCATGTATGTAACAAGTGAAGAAGAAGGAGTTGAGGAAAGAGAAGGAGAAACTGCTGTGGGATACATCCTGTTCCTGATGAGCCTGGAACTAAAATCTTCTGGGTTCCAGTCAGAGGCAGGTCCTCCATGTTTTTTAACTACTGAAGCGTTATTTGCTATCTGCTGTCCTTTCTACATAAGTCACTTCTGAAAACAAGCAAAGCACATCCTTTGTCTGTTCTCACCTATCTGTCATCCATCTCACCTGATGGGCCATTGTTCCTTGCATAGGAAGAAATAATAAGCAGTAGATACCTATCCAACTCTGTTGCCACTCATTCTGGAAGGTATGATGATTTACACTGTAGAATACTGTGCCAAGGAGAGATTTTGATACTGTAGTCATTACTGTAGTATACAAGTTTCTGTCTGCAATGCATTAAGCAACATGTTCTCGTATCCGTATGTAATCTTCAGCAATACAGAGCTGGAGTGCCTTGATCATAGCCTGCAGGTTAGGTGAGGTTTGTAAGGGCAGTTCAGCTGCTGATGTATGTCCTTATCTTTCCTCAGTCTTTTAAATGAGGATCAGAACACAGAGAGATTGTTCTGGCAACCTACTCAGAAGGATTAAACAGCTCCTCTCCCAGGTATGTACATACCAAATGATACAGGATGCTGCTGTGCTGGTCATATACTGAGCACATCTGTTGGTGACCATATGTTTCAGTTCCTTCTGCATTTTCTTCAATCAATTTGTAATACATGTTTTCAATATTGGACACGGTGTACGGAAGTTTTTATGATTGGGATCAGACTGCAATTATTGTTATTATTTTTATAGTACCAAAGCCATGCAGAATGCTCTATTTTCTGCCTAGGAGAGCCGACAATCCAATTTAGACATGACATAGCAAAAGGATGTCAAAACAAAACAAAACATAGAGCAGTTGGCGGAGGACTAAGGACAAAGGTTATAGCAATACAGCTACATGGTTAGGCAGCAGAGGTTAGCATGAAGTAAATTTATCAAAGTAAATTTATGAGAATAAATGAAATAATAAAATAAATGCATGCTTTTATATCTTGGAATTTAGTAGTGATAATAACAGAGATCTCTGCAATACAGCCAGTGAGGTTACCCTTGCTATTAGAATATCCAATTCAGAAGAAATAAAAATTTACAACTGATCAAATCAAATTAAAATATAGAATCCCCAGCACACCCTTTCATCATGCTTTAATGGCATGTAAAAAGCACATACTTAGATAACCAAGTGAAACTAAGCAAATCTTTAAGCACAGATATCATGGACAAGGACTTACCTCAGGTTTTTACAATATTCTTTTGAAGAGCTGCAAATTTAAAACTATATCCAAATGTATAATTACTTAGGGATTCTATATCCAGAGAGCTGAATCAGATCATTTGTGAGAGAAAATCCAGTCCAGCATACAAGAAAACTTTGAACTGTACATCCCATTTAAGTGTACACCGTAAGGTTGTATATAGAGCTATATACACTAGAATAGTTGAATAAGATGGGGTGGTCAGTCTAGCCTTTTCTTGAAGAAATGTATCTGAACAAATTGGCTTTGTGTCATTATTTAGAAGGTGGATTCAAAAGCATGCTACTATCATCCTGAGATATACCTTCTTTACTAGAATTCAATTCTGTGTATTAATTCTTTATTTCTCTTTAAAGAGAATAATGTCTATAAGTTACTCTCCTGTCCCATCTTCAGAATCCTGGAGGTTCTTTTTGTCCTCATTACAGTCTGTCTGATTTTTGCTATTAACCTCAGCAGGAACAGGACTTGATTTTAATACTTCTTCAGGGGCCTCCTCCAGATCCAGTCACTAATCTACTTTTATATGTAAATCACATGAATCATTGATTTATCTGAAATTGAGGGAAGAAGATGCCTGTGATTTTGCTAGGTGAAGAATCAAGGACTTAATGATTGTCAGTTCTCAGAGTTAAAACATAAAAAGAAAAACAAAACCCTGCAGAACAGCAAGAGTATCCAGTTCCTCATCATTCTAAAAAGTGGTACTCTTTATGGTTTTTGCTTTTTTCCTTTTCCATCCCTACTGTTCTTAATAATTCAGTACCTTTTTTCTTTAATCATATTATTAAAGGCAATGGAGTGATGATTCATTTTGCTTTCTTTGCTCTTTCAGTGATGTCCATTAATGAAGACTTGCTTTTCAGCACCATTGACTCACTTACCTAAATTATTTATTTGGTTGAGCAGTCCAGTGTATCAAACTTTTTTTGTTCAGTGTAGCAACTACTTATAGCTCAGATTAGAGTTTCATATTGATTTTCTCCTGGAAGATGTGTAAGAAATGGATTGTGCTTTAAAGTGCCAAAAAGTGGTAAATGCAGAGCAGAAGAAGGTACAGCATAATAGAGCTACATAGATGACAATAATTTCTCTTTCTGTAGCCATTTTTGGCATTTGCACTCCTTTCCAATTGGAATGAATAAACTAGTTTTCAAAACTTTAATGGTGCTGAAATTCTCATAAAGAAGTCCATTTCCTGCTGACTAGGGTACTGGAAGTCAAATATAAGCTTTTTGCCTTTTTCATTCAGCACAGCTTTGTTCCCTCCAAATCAGATAGAACAGATATGAATGTCTTCCCCATCCAAGGCCTATACACTAAATCATCACCTCCCGAAGACTTCATGTAAATCTTCATGGAAAGAACATGTATTAAGAAAATTTATTTAACAAAAGATTTTTGAGCTGTTTCTTGTGCAAGTGATTGCCCATTGCCTTGTTTTTCCTGTCTCTGAGGAAACCTAGGTTGTTTGTGGGATACATTGGTGTGGCACAACTTCCTTTTTTCTTTATTGGATGTTTTGTTTGTTATTGGAATGATACAGAAAAAGCTTTGAATACAGAAGTATTGGAAAATCATTGACTTGAAATTTAGTACTGCCACCTTTAGCCACATCTGTGTAATGTGACTCTAGGAGAAACAACTGAAGACCTTTCTCTGGGTAGCAGAAATGTTCATTCACAGGCATTACATTCCACTAGGTGTCATGGTGTTTCAGCACTTCACAAGTAATAATCAATTTTATTTTAAAGTATATTTTGATCAAGAAAATATTTGCTTTCTCCATCTTGCAGAAGGTAACTGAAGCGCAGAGGAAATCTGAAAGTCACATTTTCCTCCATGCTTTACCATTTCTATGTGGAAGATGAGTATTTCCCATCAGATTGAAAAGCATTTACCCTACACTTGTAATCAATTAAATAACGGAGTGAGATCAATTTTTAAATGACTGATCCATAGTGAAAACAGAAAATTTTGGTCAACAAACTCAGAAATGTTATCCAGATTCTTGGAGTCCATAATAGTCTAGTTCCTTAAAAAACATACATTGGTAACACTGGGTTTTCAGTGTATCCCATTATTGCTCCTGAATTCCAGTAATGCAGAGCAGATCCATTCCCCAATACTGCAGGGATCAATTGTACAATAGGTATAACAACTTATTCTCCATTTGACTCCACAGCAAGTATTATCCATACTGTCAAAGCCATAATAGTCCATGCTTTCAAAACCTGAAATCTCCAGCACCATTCTCTACTGAAAGATAAACAAGTGAGATGGAAAGAGTTTTGATAATGTTGTTCTGAGGGCTTTAAATGGCTTCTATTAAATACTTGTTCAACTTAAGTGCGCACTGAATACCTGGGAAAAGAGTGTCATTGTTAAAATATCAATGCCATAACTTTTGAATTAGTGAATAGCTCTCTAGATAAAATTCTAGGCACTATTTTGAGTGGACTGCTTCCCAGCCACCTCTCACACAGCACAGCAACCTTCCCTTTACAAATACTTTAACTCAAAATGAAAGACTAGACATAACATTCCTCATCTTGACTCTTAAGTGTTTCAGCAGAACAAGCTGATCAATATGAAAAAAAAAAAAAAAAAAAAAAAAAAACAGTAACAAAAGCTGAGGTGGTGAAAAATTGCAGACATTTACCAGTACCCTGAGTGCAGCCCCATGCCTCTGCTCCAAGGGATTCATCTCTCTGTACTCAAGTCAATGCAGAAATGGTGCAGCTGCACAAGATGGATTCAAACTGCTGAGAAAAGATTTGTGTGAGAAAGAACTGTAAGAAGGGGGGTGGTCGCTCCCCCTTGCTCAGAAACTGCTTTCAAACCACTGTCCTTGCATTTGGTCCCTGCCAAGGATCCCATGCCTGGCCATGGACCTTACTGATCCAGGCCTGACCCTGACCCACTGACTTGACTTGGACAAGTCTCGCTCAGACTTTGACCTGTCTCACCACTACAGATTTGTCTAGCAATCCCTGGACTGTTGGCCGGCCCTTATTTCCATCACCAGACTTGCTCTGCTCTTCTTTTGGTGCTACAGGACTGCACCTTTGCCAGTGCCATCACAGCCCTGCCTTGGGTCACCCTCAGCTCCTGCTCCCCCTCCCTTACAGAGCTCCCTGCTCCTGCTGCTCCCTGACAGCATCTTTATGTGCCAAGAAACCTAGGCTTCATATACATACACACCCTCAGTTAAATAAGAGAAAAAAATAGAAGACAAACACAGCAAAGGATAAAAATCTTTTGCAGGTCACCTTAGGCACTGCTTTTTGACAGAAACCAATTTGAGTATTTATTGCCAGGCTAAAACCCATGAAAGCATAGGTCAAAATGGAAACACTGACCCCTACCTGCTGCAGTGCTAGTGAACGCCACTGCAGTCAAAGCACTTGTAAGCTGCTTGCATTAAAAACTCGTAGTTTCAGCCCTCCAAGTGTCAGTCCTCTCTACTGGTTAATATTATCGAGGGAATCCTTGCCTGACAGAGAGTAATTTAGGATCCATTAAATATGATTACTTGGCCTTGAAAATGATGGATATTGAACAGAATTAAAGGATCACTTTACAAAAGAAAGGTCTCTTTTACATCCTTTCTTGTAGGGCATTAAATAAAGTCTGAGAAAAGTCCTAAGGGATTCCTGGCATTTACAGGTTACATTTATGAAAAGAAGGATTGATATTCATATTAAAAACTCTAAAAATTGAATGGGGTGATGTGGCAAGCACGTGGACAGCTGTGACATGTCTAAAAAGTGAGTGACATGTTCACCAACTGTTTTCCTTGCTTCAATTATACTAGAGATATGAAAAGTGCCTTTAATTTCAAACTAATCTTTCATGTTCTCTATAGGAATATTAACCCCAAGTGGTTTTCTATTTTCCCTGTACTTCAAACTATACCATCATTTGTAACTGAAGTTCTTATGTCAGAGGTTTTCGAAATCTCAGGACACTGTTTTCATCTTAACCTTTACTAGCCATATGTTGAAAGTGAGCTTGTATAAAGACGTGATACGTTTAAGCTGCTTCAAACTATCTGAAATCTAATCATGAGACAACTAAATTTTAGGTAGAGGGGAACTTGACTTGTTCATTGCTAAAGGATCTATCCTAAAGTTCAAACATACAGTACAAATAGATAGACAGTTTGATCTTCCTCACTTTTCTTCCACTTGAATGTCTGATCAAAACTGATAAACTGAAATCAAACTAATATTTTTTTATCCATTTTTCTACTGAGAGGGTGGGTTGGCTAACTTATCCTATGGAGACAGCTGAAAATATGGTCTGAGAAATTAGAGAAATAAAGTTTATGTGTGGCTCCCACTAAAAATACCTCATTCTCTGGAACAGAGGGAGAAAAATGAAAAATAAAAAGAATAATAATAATAAAAATAGTCTTCTGCTTAGATCTTCCTCATTTCAGTATTTCCACATAACAAGCCACTCTAGAAACCACAGTGCCCTGAAAACACCCATCTTCACTCTGATAAGTACATCTCTATAGATACAGGTTCACCTTACAGACAGAAATTTCTGATGAACATCTGAAACACATGTGACCACTTGCAGAGGCAACTTTGCTGCTGCTTAATATTACATGCAATGCTGTGTAAACATGGGGCAGTATTTTATGAGATGACAATACTTTAATTTACACTGATAAGAGCTGCTACACACATCTAGAGATGGGCAGATTTCAGGAAATCTGATTCTACAGTAAAGTAGGTTAACTCTGAATTGTCTTTTTTTAACAAGTGAAACAGCGACACTCAGCAGCCCCACGCCTCAGGCACACATCACATACACATGGGTTTAAACTCCAGTTTCACCAGATTCAAAGCAGAGATCTGAACTGGGATTTTCCACATCCTCTATCAATGCCTTAGCTATTTGTTTGTTCAGGTAGCAGGGGGGTTCACTTTCCAGTTTCAGTCACAGGAAGTAACTTCACCAAAAAATGTTGTGTTAAAACTGATAGGTAGCTCAAAAAAAAAAATCAGTTTTAGTGAATTAGCATTTCCTGATAAAAAGGTTGTTTCATTCAATAAGGAGACCTTCTCTTTGGACTGGTGTTTCAGTGTCTGATCCTTCTATACACTGCACTGGTCTCTGCCAGGTGACTTTTAGATGTTGGGATTGTCTCCTTTGTTCATTGGCTGATCTCCAACAGTTTATGAATTCTGATTAGTTTTCTGAAATTATTAGTTTGTTATTACAGAAAATAGGGTGGCTTTACAACAAATGCCACACATGAACTTGGAATTCATCAACAGATGGAAAAATTATGTCATGCTTTTGCTGGAACATAACCTGACCCTTTGGGGTAAAGCATCTTCAGTTTGGCTTACAGAAACAAGAGTTTGCACAGGAAGTTACCAAACAGACCATAAAGCCCAGGAAGGTGTTCATAATATTTTTTGCTTTCTTAACAAGAGATAAAGCAGAAGTTAAAAACCAAGGAATGCATCAAGGTTTTTAGAATTTGTGTGTAAATCCCAAACATACCTATATGGTAGTGACCACACTGCTGGGCAGGAGCAGCCTGTAACAAATCTTATACTTGTAAGATTTGAAGCCACATATGTTACATATCCATACTGTTTGACTATTGATAAGCTTTCAGGGTTAGTTCTGGGAAACCTATTCAGTACTACTAGCAAGAAAGCCTCGTCTTACAGCTAACGCAAAGATGTACTTTATGTGAAGACAAGCCCTGGAACATCATGTCTAAGCCTGGCAGCTTGCTTATGCCATCTGTCTGTGCAGTGATGTTAGCTGACTTAAGTCAAGCAAACAAGGTAGTTTGGACTTTGTCCTAGAAAAGCCCCAATGTCCCCACCAGAGCAAGGTTGGAAAGGGTTTGTGAAGAGAAGTAAATCAGATTGCCAAATAAAAAGAAGTACAACTGGATGCTTCCAGATTTTAGGAAGATCCTGGGTCACATGGAGCTTTTTGGATTGACCAGAGTTTCAAGCTTATATCCCTTTGCTTACGGGGCTTTAAGAATACTTAAATTACAAATAGAAAGCTAGCAACTTCAATAACATATGGTAAAAGATAAGCTTATACTGTGGGAGAGCGATAAGACCCTGAAGAATCGACATTTTCTAGTTATCAATTGCAAAAGGAAATAGACAGCTGTGGGTACCATCTAAGTGGAAAGGTATCATGCTCTCTAAGAGGTCTAGGCCTCAAAAACCAACCTCTGAAGATAAGAAGCTACACGTCATGACTAGAAAGCAGGTTTAGAAATGAAATATTACAGCAAGTCCCTTACATAAACGTTAAACATGTCAACAACATCCAGAGAATTAGAGAACAGCTGAGGCTGGGAAGCACCTCTGGAGATTATCCAGCCCAAGCCTCTCCCCAAAGCAGGGGCAGGTGGCTTAGGGACGGACCCAGCCATGCCCTGAAAATCCCCAAATTTGGAGACTCCACAACCTCTTAGGCAATCTGTTCCAGTGTTTTACCACTCTCACAGAAAACAAACAATCAAAACTCACATTTAAATGAAATTCCTTATATTTCAGTCTGTGCCTATTGCCTCTTGTCCTCTCACTTGCCACTGAGAAGAGTCTGACTCCATTTTCTTTACTCCCTCCCACTATGTATTTTTACCCACTGATGAGATCCCTGCTAAGTCTTCTCTTCTCGAGGCTTAACAGCCCCAGCTCTCTCAGCCTCTCCTCATACAACAGATGCTCCTTAATCATCTGAGTGGCTCTGTGCTGGACTCAGTCCAGTATGCCCGTATCTCTCTCCTACTGGGGAGCCCAGTACTAGACACAGTACTGGGGATGCTTGTTTGTTTTCTCAAGATCTTTTTTTGTTGTTTATGTTCATTTTACTGGTTGCACAAAAGAATTTAATTTCACTTTGACTTACCAGTCATTTTCACCTCCGCTCCTGTATATGTATACCTCGGCATGATATTGCATAATTAGATGTTTCAATGTTGTAAGGAATGCTTTATCATGTAGAGGCTATCTAGGCTAGCAAATGTCACAGAACGTGCAAAGTCGGAAACAAAAACTTACATATTATACACAGAATATGCAACTTTATACTCCATATGAATTTTTCACTTCTAGATCATCAGAGATTCCTTTTAAACTGAAACAAATGAGTCGACAGGAAGGAGGTGAAGAGAAGGGAAACTTTCTATGGAGTATGTCAATCTGTAGATTAATTAATACATTGATTCCATTTGAGAGCCTGCATGTACCTGTCTTCCCACTGAGATACCCACTGTGCAATCAGTGGTAATTTAAAAATCGATTGCTCTTTTGTAGTAATTAAATTTGTCCATTTAAACAGATATAATTGATAGAGCCTGCAACTCATTTCAAAGCAGGGATTCTTAAGGGATTCTAGAGATTAAGGGCTGTGAGCCAGCAATTTTTTTTTTTTTAATTTATTTTTTTTTACCCAACAAATGAACATCCAAAGTAACTGTTTTCTGTATTGGTTTTAAATATAATATAGTAGATATGAAATTTATCTTGAAATATAGTGCTAGGCAAAGCAAAATATATTGCTAGACAAAGACAAAAAGCTAATGGAAGTGATTGCATTTAGGCACAATTATACCTTAATGTTATTGAAATACAACTGTATTTACATTTCACAGAACTAAACTGTTGCTTGTGAAATTTCATCATATTCTTTTAAAACTGATTTTTTAAATTTATTTTATTACTTTTTTTTTTGATATGATGCTCTATCTGCTTACAAGTCTGGTTGAATAAAGTTTACTCTTCTTAAAAAAGTTTTGAGTTTACAAAGAGAATTTATAGAGCTGTTGCCATACATAGTGCTTAATCAAATAAAATATGATGCTTGCACATGTAGAATACATATTTCTGAGATTCATTAAACAACTATTTCCCCTCAAGGCAATTCATTGTTATGCACCAGAAGGCTCTAAGATGGACTATTTAGGAAAAAAAAAAAAAAAAAAAGGGCAGAAAATAGGACAAGAGAAGAAGGAAGAAAGCTAAGACTAGCATGAAATGTGTATTCACAGATTTAAAAGTCTTTGCAATTTACTTCAGCCCTGAGGTGGCATTAATTGACACATTAGCAAGTTATATACTATGTTATGTGCCTCTTTAGTCTAAAATTCAATAAAAATAATACCAGGGAAATCACTGTAACACATTGCATATACAGGAAGTGTTTAAAGTATGGAACACCTTACAGAAGCAGCCACAATATTAATTATAATGTGCTGCAGTTAACTCACAGACTGTCTGTGCAACTCATGAAATTGAATTACCAGCTGTCAGTTTGCAGAGGCATCTTTACAATATTTTAAGATAAAATCTTAGATTTCTAAAATTAAAGAAAATTGAAAATTAGTTGAACAAGATCTGTTTTTTCATATCAATTTACTAAAGTGTACACCCACAAAAGAAACAATCACTCATTTTTTATTAATATTAAAGCTGAGATGCTAATACCTATTCCAAACATTGTGCATTCTGTTAGAAGAGGAGTAATATGCATTTAGGGTAGGGTAAAAGGATTACATAGTTTATGTTGTTGTAGTAAGTGGGAAATAAAGTTTTATTTCAGAAAAGAAGGGACAATTCAACATTTCAAGATCTTGAAGTTCAGTTCTAGATAACAAAATTAGAGTACCACCCAGTTTTTCTTTAAAGAAAGCATAGGAAGTTTAGGAATTTTCTTTCCTTTTTTTTTTTTTTCCCTTCTTTTTTTTTTCTTTTCTTTGGAGAAATAATAATAATAATAATAAAAAATCTTCCATGTGACACTGCAGCTATCACCAGAGCCAGATTTGTTTAACTTCTTGAGTGCCAAGTCAGGTAACAATCATACAGATTGCTTCAGTGTGCTCCTCGTATCTATTAATATGTATTAAATAAAATCTTATGTAGTTAAATAAAACAGGGGTAGTAGGGGTATACTGAAACACACACATTCTGCATATTCTCAGTATGTAGATAATTGTTACAGAAATTTTAAGGTTTGTATGCATGGAGAATGGATAGCAATATCTGGGTATTGAAGCATCAGAAGGAAAAAAACAGCTGAAGAATGGCATGTATTCATAGCACCTAGACTAGAAGGTCAAGAACCTGGACACCCAGACAAGGAGGCAAAGGACAGTGAATAAATCCCAATGACTTGCCAAAGTGGGACAGGATGGTGAAAATAACCACGGCCAGGTTACAAACAGGCATATCCAAAAACAGTATATAGGATGAGAGTGTAAGTGAACAACTGAAATCACTTTGGATTTAAAATAAAACCAATTTCTACTCCTAGAAGGTCTTGCATTGCTGCTACAATATTGCAACCTCATTTCCTACCAACTGTGCATATTTCATTCTTTAGCACCATAAAAGCAAATAATTGATTCCCCGTGTTGACAGGTTGTTTACAAGAACATTTAAAATTAATTACTCTGTTTTGTACTAATTGGGCTCTGAGACTGAATCTAGTATTTTTGGATTACACTCTGTGCTAACTCCCAGAATTATACAAGTGGATCCTCAGCTGGTATACATTCCTACAGCTTCATTAAAATCAAGAGAATTACAACAATCTACACCAGCTGTGGATCTACTACATTAATTTGTTATGGGGAACAAGCAGAATTCAGCTGCTTGCATTCTTGTTTCAGATCAGCCCAGAGGTTTCATGAAGAACAAACTGCTAAGACTGAGTATACTTTAAGATGAAAGCAATATTTTAAAAATAAAAGATACATACTCAGGTGATCTACAATCATTAAATGATTAACTAATTTCCTGAATAGCCTTTTGAGATTCATGTGGCAAATATTAAGTACTTTTTATATCCAGGAAATTGACACTTAGAAGGCTAAATCACTCACTTCTGGCCATATAACATTTCCAAGCTTTCAAATATAGGCTGTCCAATCCCCATTTAACTGCAAGACTTGGTAGTCTTAATTGCATACTATTGAAGTGAACAGCGCTGTTAAAGCTGTTGAGCATTTAAACTTCACTGCAAATAAATTTTGTCCTGTAGTGTTAAAATTTGGCTTATGTATCGCAAACTAGGTCAGATATTATTTAGAACCACTGGTGATGAGGCTGATTTAATTTCTAATATCACTAACTATGAAGGAGAAATTGTTCTATAGGCAGTTATTTCTAGTTATCAAAAAATACATTTCAAGAACAGATCTGCAGTTACTGGGGCCTTAAAAAGTGCTTAAGCTTGTAAATGCTTCTAACTTCTCTTTCATTACTCTATACAGAATCATGTGTAAACAATTATGATTATTTTTTTTAGCAACACGATATCTATCTGAATTCAACAACAGTGAGGGAGAGGTGATTGGGTTTGTCCTCTATCCGAAGAGAGAATTATAGTTATTAAACCCTGTGTTGTGATGGTTTTGTCATCCTGACATCCTTACGATGTCTGTCATCCTTATGAGGTCTGTCATTCTGTCATCCGTATGATGGTTTTAACATCCTGATCTCCAAATTGGAGAGAGATGGATTTGAAGGGTGGACCATTCAGTGGATAAGGAACTGGCTTGATGGTCACACCCAGAGAGTGTTGGTCAATGGTTTGATATCCAGGTGGAGGCCGGTGATGAGTGGTATCCTTCAGCGGTCTGTCCTGGTACCAGTACTGTTTAATATCTTTATTAACAACATAGACAATGGGATCAAGTGCACCCTCAGCAAGTTTGCAGATGACACCAAGCTGAGTGGTACGGTTGATACAACAGAAGGAAGGGAAGCCATCCAAAGAGACTTGGACAAGCTTGAGAGTTGGAACCACGTGAGCCTAATGAGGTTCAACAAGTGCAAGTGCAAGGTGCTGTACCTGAGTCGGGGCAATCCCCGACATGAGTACAGACTGGGAGAAGAACTCATTTAGGGCAGCCCTGCAGAGAAGGACTTGGGGGTTCTGGTGGACAAAAAGCTTGACATAAGCCAGCAGTGTGCGCTTGCAGCCCAGAAGGCCAACTGCGTCCTGGGCTGCATCAACACAGGAGTGGCCAGCAGGGCAAGGGAGGGGATTGTACCCTTGTGAGACCCCACCTGGAGTTCTGTGTCCAGGTCTGGGGCCCCCAGCACAAGAAGGATGTTGATCTGTTAGAAAAGGTCCAGAGGAGGGCCACAAAGTTGATCATAGGGCTGGAGCACCTCTCCTGTCAAGACAGGCTGAGAGAGCTGGGGCTGTTCAGCCTGAAGAAGAGAAGGCTCCAGGGTGACTTTATTGTGGCCTTTCAACACTTTAAGGGGGCTTATAAAACAGATGGAGAGTGACTTTTTGATCATCCAGATGACAGGACAAGGGGGCATGGTTTTAAACTAAAAGAGGGGAGACTTAGGTTAGAGGTCAGGCGGAAATTCTTCACTCAGAGGGTGGTGAAGCACTGTAACAGGTTGCCCAGAGAAGCTGTGCATGCCCCATTCCTGGAGGTGTTCAAGGCCAGGTTGGACAAGGCCCTGAGCAACCTGATCTATTGGGTGGCATCCCTGCCCATGGCATGGGGGTTGGAACTAGGTGTTCTTTGAGGTCCTTTCCAACCCAGGCCATTCTAAGATTTAATGATTCTATGATCTTTAAGGTCCCTTATAACCCAAGGCATTCTATGATTCTATGATTCCATTTACTGAAGTGTATAAAAAGAAACTGAAAATCATGTGTGAAGCAATCTGTCCATGAGGAAAACTTTTTCACAATGTCATTAGGCTAAGATATATATATATATATACATATATATATATATATATATATTTTTTTTTTTTGCCTTGAAACTTGAATCTTTATGTCATTTCCCAAATTCATTTTTATTTATTTATGTATTTATTGGCTGGATATTTCTGCTTTGCAGATAAATATTCAGTCATTTCTAGATAAATATCCAATAATTTACTGAGTTCTGCTCAGTGATGTACCACAGTAAGAAAACAGCAAAGGTAAATGCTCATTGTGTGGAACTTTTTTTCATACTATATCAGGACACTTCTGGGTATCCATTTATAATTACTCTATTAAGATGCTGTCAGGGCTCAGGACTCCACTACTCCAGGCACTGTACAAAAATGTCAATCCCCTCTTCTGTGAAGAGGAGTTGTGCAGTACTGCAGCACCATTCGGTCCTGCTATCTGAGTATGGGAGCTGTGTGAGTGGGAGCAACAGTGGCAGAACTGTGGAAACCCACCCATATTTACTCTAAAGGTAAATATGTACCTGTGACTAGGAATGCTCTGTCCCAAAGCTGCTACGGTCTAAGCAGAGAGTTGGAGAAAGCAGATGGATTCAGATAAAGGGGAGTAGAGCAGAACAGTGCCCGTCAGCATAATAATCAGCAGTCTGAACACAGTATCAGCCTCATCCATATTCTTGCATTTTATTAATTATTAACTGACTTTTACGGTGAATCTCTTATTCTCTGCTGTACCATCGGCATGTTCCTTTCTGAAATAAAAAGCTTCTGCTTTTTTTCTGGCTGTTCTGGCATTTGTCTGGCAGACCTGAGGTCAGTCACAGCCCAGCAGCTGCAGCTGCGGGCCTAGGCCCCTCTGGCACCCCCAGTTTCTCCAGCTGCGTTCTTCCACCCATACCTCCTGAATTTCCTTGGTCTCTCTTTCAGAAGAAAGGCAGAACTCTGCAGAACTATTACTGCTCTGCGCAAAAGTTATTGGGTATCTTTTCGGAAAGTCTTCTTCCTTTCCCAGTGTCGCTTCCCAACGTCCTAGACCTCAGGCTTTGGCCTTGTTGTAATTCCACCAGCGGGGTTCCATCGAACAGCCTGCGGCCACTGGGAATCAGTTATTTTGTGATGCTTCAGCATAAAACGTGTCCTGCTTGTGGGGAACAACGTGTGTCATCAGGAACGCAGAACTCATCACCCCACCAGCAGGGTTTCGGCACGGCTGGGTGAGGACAAAACCCTCGCCCGCGGGAAGGGGCCCCGTGCCCGGCCCGGCCTCAAACCCCCTCGCCCCCTTGGGGTGCCCGGCGCCGGGGAGCCCCAGGAGGCGGCCGCCCAGGCCGGGTTTCGCGGGGGAACGGAAAGCCGCGGCCCGGGTTTCCCGGCGGCCCGGCGGCCGGGCGCCATCCGGGCGGAAGCGTTTAGGCGAGGGCCGCCGCGGGCAGGCTGAGGAAGGTGGTGGCTGCTTCTTCAGGTCGCTCCCTCCCCTGCACCTTCCCCTCGGCCGGCATGCGAGCCCGGCGACCCGGGCCGGCCGGCGGCGCGGCGCGGCGCGGCAGGGCAGGACAGGCCAGAGCCGAGCCGAGCCGAGCCGAGCCGAGCCGCCGGGCGGTGCCGCTGCCGGTACCGGTACCGGTACCGCGCCCCCGGTAGGCGGTGGGCTGCTCGGGGCCGGGCCGGCGCGGCCCTTTAGCAGGGATCCCGCTTGCTGCCGTGGGATAGGTGCCGGCCGCTGTGGGGCTGTTCGCTGTCTGCTTTCTGTAGGAGCCGCTTCGCTGGTTGCTTTTAACTGTGTTTAAGAGACTTGTGTGAGCGGGGGAAGGAAGCTGTTCTGGCGTTTTGGGGTGGAAAGGGTCTGTGCCAGGTCCCAAGCCCCTTCTGCAGAACTTAGTTTTGCTGTTAAACTAGCCCCACTTCCCCCTCATCTGTGCTTTAGTTTCAGAGAATGATTTGAAAAAAATACATGGAGAATGGAGGAGGGAAGATGAGATGTGCTAGCCTTGAGGAGCTGTAATGCTTGATGTTGATTTCTGTATAAAGGTGATGATTACACTGCTGGTAAACTGTGTGCCCCCAACACTGCAACCTAATTTTTCTGTAGGGAAGACTGGTGGGGAAATCCAGTGAGCAGTGTGCCTGTCTCAGTGCTCAGATGCTTGTTTCTCTTGCATGCTATGTGTCTGGTAGGTCAGCAGCTACATTTTTCACCTGTCTGTTTTTACCTTTCTTCATACATTTATTGTTAGAATTAAATTTTGTAATTGTCAGGAAGGCTACAGCCACTAGCTTTTCTAGAGGGTCTGGAGGACACACTAACAGTGCAGAACAATCCTTTAGTGGCAAATTGAAAACACTGAATTTTCAACTTGTAGGTGGTTTGTTTTGAATTATATTAATGAGCCATAGGAAAACAAGCCAGGATATTAATTTTTCATTTATTCCCATGCATCAAAGCAGGGTCTGCTACATGAGTGAGGGAACTGAGAGATCGTTATACAGCCTTTGTTGAAGACCTCCACTGCTGGAGGTAGGACAGTCTTCCCACACAACCTACTTGAAAGCTTATTAAGAAAAATTGTGTAACTATAAGGATAACATACTTGAATCCTCTCTCCAATAATTTGAATTTCTAGTCACAGCTATAAATGTCTTTGGGAGCGACTTCATTTTTGTTTTCAGCTTTTATGTTTGTTTGGTGCTTGTTTTGCTTTTTAATCAGGTGTTGTCTTTAACTTAAACATTCCCAGTTATTTTAATGTTTTATATTATGCATTTAAGCTCTGATCGTTCTCGATCCTGTTCTCTGGACTCATTCCAATTAGTTTACGTACTTGACTCAGTTTGAAGGGCAGTACTCAAAACAGGATAGTGTACTCCAGCTGAATTCTAAGCAGTAGCATGGCAGACTTATGTGCCCTTCAAGCTTTATTTCTGTTTATACATCCTGGTATAATAGCATGTTATTGGCGTATCCAGCTTCTGTTCCAACTTAGTCTCCAGGTTTCTTCTGTATAACTGTTACCTACTGAGTTGTTCCCCTTTCAGTTGATTATTCCTTGTAAATAGAAAATCCTGTGTTTCCTTTTCTTAAAGTGCACTTCCTGTTTTTTGTTGTTTTCTTTTTCCCTGAATCTTCTCTGATTAGTAAAGGCAAGATTAGAATTCAGATTTTTTTTCCATTGTGTTTTCAGCTTGTTGCAGCTTGCTGTCATTCGGAAGGTTAATAAACATAATATGTACTTAAGTAATACTTGACATAAGAAGGTCTGTGAACCTTCAGTTGCCTACATCTTCATCCTGTTTTTTTGCATGACCTTGCAACCAAGATGAAAAGTAGTGTCAATTTAGTATTAAATTGGGCCCAGTCCATAAATTAAATCTGTATCTATTAAATCTAAACTCTAATTAGGACGAGCCTATGTACTTCTAGGGCTGGCAGAAGAGAATATTCTGAGCTTGCCTTTTGTTCTTTGATCTGTAGCAGCAGTGTGTTTATTCCTTAGATGTGCAAGGCACAGATCACCCTGAAATAGATACACAGAAATGTCCTTATTAAATAGGATTTGAAAATATATTTGGGCTGCACAGTAATGCCCATCTTAACACCTTTCTCCTTCTTTTGCATTGCCTAAGTTTCCCTCATTTGAGCCTTCAGTCTTTCATTGGCAGAAGACCACAGTAAGAAGCTCTGCTCTGCTTTTGATACCTTGTACTACAGAACACTTTTCCTCATTCATCAGGTAGAATCTTTAATACATTTATAAGCTAAATACAAAATCCCTTGTGTAATATGCCACAGCTGTCTCTCACTTTGGACTTTTTTCTTTGCATGTCACTGTACTGCTTGAGTACTTTCCTGATGTGTAAATTAGATCTGTATGACAGCATGTTAGCTAAAATTCATCAGTCTTTACAGTTCTTTCTCAGGAGGTTTTCTTTCCCTGCTAATGGAGTCTGCTTTGAACCACAGCTGTACAGGAATTTCCAGCACAGCAGAGAAATACACTGCTTTTCTCAGCCTACCTGTCTGTAGCTTCACTGTAGCACAAACTAGAAGGCATTTGGTGTTACATACTCACTGCAACCTCCCTACCTTCACGTGACGTGACAACTGGGAGGAAAAAGGGGTCTCCTAAGAGTGTTGTGTGGTGTCGTGCATCTTCAAAAGACTGCAACTGAGTAGCTGTTAAAATTGTATAGGAAGAGTATAGGAAAGGAAAAGTTGACTTTCTCAGCTGCTCTGCGGTATTGGCAAGTCCTATCAAAGGAGTGAGATTACATAATTCCTCAATGCAATGACAACTGCATTGAAGGCATACATCCAAACGTTATTAATAAGGCCCACAATTATATAGGATCGTATTGATGAGGGATGGAAGGATCCTACCAGATGACCAGGTTTCTTTCTATTAAGCGTAAGAAAAACTTTGATTTACCAGATATTTTCAGTCTTTTGTGCACATCTTGAATCTCATCATAACTTGCTTTACACTGGAGTAGGCTTTTATTCTTTGGAATTACATTAAATGGACTTTTCAGGTATTTCTGAATTTTTAAAAACTAGGGGTATTGCCTCTTTGGGAAGAAGCAGTGCTTTTAGTATTCTGCTGGTATATAGAAAGAATACATGATTTGTGACTTGTATCAAAATACCACTTTTGAGTTTGTAGTAGCAAAATTATAGTTAACAAAAATATATTCTGCCACAGAGTTGTCACATGTTTTAGCTATTATGCTACTGCTTTAAAGTTTGCTCCCTACATCACTCTCCCTTTTTATATTAGGGAATATAGGTAATAACGCTAAGGTATTTTCATGCTGTTATTCATCCTGCTCTTGCGGACTGAAATATGTCATCTGCCTTAGATGCTGCAATTTAGGATGGATGTGACCAATTGAAATTAGTCCAGAGATGATTAAAAACACCAATCTTTTATTTCTTTAAAAAAGTAAGCATAAAAACAAGGTTGTTCTATTTAAAAAAAAAAAAAAAAGGACAGAAAGAAGACTGAATACACGGTTGTCACAAAGAACAACCTTTAGTTGTTTTCCACATTCAGTAGGGTTAAGGACAAGAGAAGTAACTTTGTAGTAAAGCAGGGCTCAGCTGAGCACAAGGAGAAGCTTAGTGAGAAGGGCAGACATTGGAGAGGGAACCCTGCTGAGGCTAAAGAACCCCCTTAGTGGAAGTGCTTAAGACCCTGTTGGAGGTTGTCTCTCATATGAGTTCCTGTGAATATTTTAATAAAGATGCAAGTAATTGAGTGCATGAGAAGTTATTTTTTGTTTGCAAATCATTGTTCTTCAGCTGAGACACAGTAGGTTGCCCAAGTGTTGAAAATTTGAGGAAACTCAAAATTGACTGTTCCATGATTTTGATTTATACTAATACATTCACTGATGATTTAAGATAATGTTTATATTTATGATGACAAAAGAGCATATGCATGGATAAGTATCACAACTCAGGCACTCTAGCTTGGTTGTGATACAGTGAATGTAGCCTGCGTTCCATCCTTGTTCTGGTGATAGCTTATGGTTCCACTCTATGCTTGGTGGCTGGCTCTGATGTTTGCCATTCTGAGATAAAGCAAAAACGATTACTGTTTGTTCTGCATTCAGTTGACAAAACAAAGCACACAAATGTGAATAGTAACTGTGTTTTGTTTTGTTTCAATATGTTCTTAATATTCATTTCCCACAAACATGGCATTCATTTAATTATTTTGAAGTGCAAGAATCCCTAGCTCCTACCTCTTTGTTATCTTTATAAAGCTGTATGTGGGATTTAGAAGTAGTGTTGTAGGGGAGAAATTTATTACAATATGTTTTTTGTTCTTTTTTTAAAGAATATCCTTTATTTGTAAATAGCCTAAGCATCATAAGGTAGTTAAACTGTATATGACCTAGAAATAAGTGGCAGGATTGAGTAATACCTGCATTACAGCACAGATGACTTGACTACTTTTCAGATGAAACAAGTTTCAGTTTTTCCATATCATGTAACAGAACAAGTAAATACTCTGCAACGAGGAAAGCATTTTAAGCTAAATTAAGTCAGGAGTATTCTAATTCAGATGTTTTTGGTCTCTTATGTAGAAAACAAGGGACAAACTTGAGCAATTATGGCTAAAGTAATACTCTTTTTCTTATTTTAGGGACCTGTGGGATTTAAGAATATCTCTCCTCTAAGAAAATTTGCTGCTTCTACAGCCTTCCATCTTAGTGGGCAATTGATGATTTCACTTGAAATACTTATCTGAAGAAATTAACAGTAGGCAAGGTGTAATTGCTTTTTAAAAATGTTAAAAGTACAGCAGTGTGTAACAGCTAACAGGATACCCAAGAAAAAGCCATATATTTGTGACACTTGCTATAAACAGTTTGAAACTCCATCGAAATTAGCTAGGCATTATCTGATACATACTGGTCAAAAGCCATTTGAATGTCATGTGTGCCATAAAACGTTTAGGCAGTTAGTCCATCTGGAGAGGCATCAATTAACCCATAACCTGCCCTTTAAGTGTATTGTTTGTCATAGAAACTTCAAAAACTTAATTACTTTCTTGAAGCATCAGCAGCTTCACAATGCAAATTATCAGAATGATATCAAGCAAGCAGGAAAATCTGTGGATTCCCAGCAAGACAGGGTCGTTTGTGGCATATTTCGATGTTCTGTGTGCTGGAAGTCTTTTACAACTGAAGAGAGGTGGATGCTGCATCAGTGCCTCAAGGCAGATCATCTGCATGGTACCAGAAGGAGAAAGAAAACTCATGCTTGTGAATCATGTAACAAGACATTTCCTTCAAGATCTAAGCTAGAAAGACACTTCCTTATTCACACTGGCCAGAAACCTTTTAAGTGTTCTTCATGTGGTAAATCTTTCAGACAGTCAACCCATTTGAAAGTCCATCAGCTCACACACACAGAAGAAAGGCCTTTTCAGTGCTGCTTTTGTCAGAAGGGGTTTAAAATACAGAGCAAACTCATGAAGCACAAACAGCTCCATGCCAGAAATAAGACTGTCCCCAATATCAAATACAAAGGAAAGACTCCTAAATATCTCAGACCACAGAAACTGTTGGAAGGAAAGATGGATAGTTCTGAGAATGACCCTTACAAGTCCCAGGAGAATGACCCACGTGACGTTTGTTCAATTTATATTGTACCCTTTCAGTGTCCAATGTGCAAGCAGTGTTTTGAAACAGAGCAGGTTCTAAAATTGCACAAATGTTGTTACCTGAGAGATGGCAAAAGTTCAAATAACTGCACAACGGCTTTCAGCCATGCAGTCAGCATGAAAAATAGGATCCTGATGAAGCTGAAGCATACTGGAGGAAAGGCATCAGATTTTTCTGTGACTGGCAGGAAAAAAATGAAATCAGGTTACTTTAAAAGTCCTGACCTGGTTGCAGTTAGAGATCAGCGTTCTGATAAGAATGCTTCTACTAAATTTTTCAAGGACTGCTGTAGCAAGCTTGACATGCACAAAGCAGTTAGTAATCGGACGAAAAGAGTATTTGCCATGCCATTATCTTGGCAAGAGCACCTACAACCTCTCGAAGTAGGAATTAATTTAAAAGGTATGCTTACCGGTGAGCGCATGTTAAACATCGATGATTCAGTGCATAATAAGGATGATGCTTTTTATGGTTCATCAGATGATGGCTTCTTTGATAATCCAGAAGTACTTCGCTGTGCTTTTTCAGCTCCTACTAAAAATATACATAACAGACACAAAGTGTGTAAATGTGACAGATGTGAAAAAATCTTTCCATCTTCATCCAAACTTCAAAGACATTATCTTATACACACGGGACAGAAGCCCTTTGGCTGTAATGTTTGTGGGAAGACATTTAGACAGTCAGTTCACTTAAAAAGACATCAGCTCACCCATACTGAAAAGAACCCCTATAAAAGCTCTGTTTGCCAGGTAGAATTTGAAAATCTGAACAAACTTTTCAATCATCGGGGAGATCACATTGAATTTAAGTCTTCGCAGCCTGTGGGTTATTCAGGTTATTCTCAAACACCTTCACAGGCAGCTGGCTTTCAAGATTTTGAACTGATTCAGTCAAACCAAGCGGCTGAAATCAAAGTTGAAATTGAGTCAGGGGACTTTGTTCTTGACACCAGCAGGAGAAACACACAGCCTTATTTGTGTAGTAAATTGTTGGAAACAGAGCAAAGCTGTTATAGTTATTGGCATGATTTTTCTGACGGGATTGAAAAAAGTGATGTTAAGAAAGTGTATCAGTGCAGTATCTGCTTTAAAACTTTCAAATCGCCTTCTAAGCTTGAAAGACATTACCTAATGCATGCTGGACAGAAGCCATTTGAATGTTCAGTTTGTGGTAAAAATTTTAGACAGTCCCCACATTTGAAGAGACATCACCTTACTCACTTTAAAGAGAGATTAAAGCTGAGTTCCACTGAGCAACAACAAGGGAACATATTGTTTTCATTGTAACTGGATGCTGTCCCGTGAAATTATACATTAACATTTTTGGTTGCATAATTATTAAAAGGCTTATGTTACATTGAATAATTGACTGAAAGGATTATCTTTTTATGTTATGGAGAAGACCTGATGAAGAGTTAATTTGCTGTCTTCAGAACTGTCTACTTGATTATAATATGTGATGACAGTGAGAAGATGGTAAAAAAAACAAAGCAAAGCAAAAAAGCAATAAAAAAGCTACTTTGCATTTCTTTTCTTTAAATGTATTTATAAATTTACATTCTTACACTGTTGATGGTGTTGCAGCAATCTGCAGAGCTCCCTACCTTTTCCTGTATAGTATTTCATGACAGTACGCTGCCCAACGATAAATATCCAAAAGTAAAGATTAACAAGGTAACTTCCAGAATACAGGAAATGGTTCCTTTACTTTCTTCTGGCTCCCTGTACATTGCAAACAAATATGCAAGTGTTGCATATGCTTGCTGTATTTAGTTCATGCTTTAAAAACAAAAACAAAAAACAGTTAAATTTAGATGAAGAAGATGCAAAAAAAAAAAAAAAAAAATTTGTGGAAGGGGGAAAGAATATTTAATGAGAAAAACTTGATTAGCATTATAGAACAGTTAATAAAGAGAAAAATGAACTGGATATTTGCAATATGCTTGGAGATCTGTGGGTGAGGAATTACATTTTTAACTTATTTACGGTAAAATATGAGTAGACAATGCTAAAGTAGCATGGTTGATAATCATTTAATCCTTTTTACCACTTCATTGTTTCCACTTCTTGCAATATCTCTTGCTTTTTCAACTTTTCTCTTTTTTTTTTCTTGTCAATTCATGCTATACTGAATTTTCTACAGGCAAAGAGGGCAAGAAATTATCATTAATATTACGCATGCAGTTACTATCTGTTCCTTCTGACATGCGTATTGCACCAGTAAAAGAAGTGTTCTCTAAGTTGTGATAATAGCTCAGACAAGCAGTTTTGTTGGGAAGTCATGTTCGTGTTACATTAAATATTAGAGACTGAAAATGACTTTTAGCTCAAATTCTGGTTTTGTGTTAATAGAGTCTGTAGTTTTTACTTCTGGTAAGTAGAGAGCTTTGCCCATTGTACGTGTGGGGCTGGCAAAAAGTGTAAGTGCAGTGGAGCTTTATTCATCAAGAACAAGAATGAAGTTTGTTTGTTTTTCCTCTGAAGAAACTACCTTTTACTGTATTTTCCTTTGTTACACAGCTTCTGAATAGTTGAAACATGATTTTTTTTATCCTATATCTAAATTAATATAACTGTAAGATACACGGCATTCTTTTCACTATTTAAATAGATACGTATTTATTTAAGTAAACTTTTTGATTTTTTTATTATTTCTTGAACAACTTATGTAGGTCTTGCTGTGGCATAAGCTTTATAGTAGTTGGTATAAATGAAGGATGAAGGGAGTTTTTATTTTATTTTTGTGTTATTCTTTCCTATTTTGAGAGAGAATACAACTAAGAAAGATACTCAAACATTTAGTTACTATGATTTTTGTATGACAGGCTAATTCAGTGTCTTAAGAATGACTATAGTTATATATTGAGGTTTTTTTCTCCCCATGTGAATTGTTTCATATTGAAAGAGAATACTGTATAAAATGTTTTGAAAGCGTATTGTAGAGCTCTTGAAATACTTGTAATAAACTATTTTATTTATATTGCACTTTTGTTGTATACTTTATGTGCAAACTAGAGTATTGAAATTATAATATTCAGTATGCAGAGAAGTCTAAAACTAGGAATCAAAATAGCACTTTGTATGTTAGAATAAATAGGCTTAATTTTTTTCTTCCTTTTTTTTTTTTTGCCATAGAAGTAAAGTATAAACATATTTAAAGAGAGTAAGATCTGGTTTTAAGAAGTCAGTCATTTTATAAAATTTGAGTGTAATGTTTTGAGAACAATAAGCTTGGTATGTTTTGAAAAATACCAATTTGAGTAAAATGGAGGAAGATAATACACAAAGGTAACTTTGAAGGATAGACAGGTAGAAAGTATTACTGTCTGATTAATTTAGAAATTAATGTAATCTTTGGTTTCCGTGGGATTTCAGAGGGGCAGTAATGACCTTTTTGTTTATCTATCTCTCTATTCTTTTTATCAAAAGTTTTATGCCAGTATAAATTCATAATTTTAGCAGAATTACTGCATAAAACAGCTAGAAAGAGGTAAAGAGGTTTCTAAGAGTTGGGAAAAAATCTAAGATTGAAATCCTGTCTCTTGAAGTCAACAGTAAAGTTCTGGAAGCATCTTTGTGAATTTGAGCTACAGGGATTTTCCCAGTGTTAAGAATCATATTTCACATTGGTCATTAGTAGGTTAGTCATTTTCCATCGTGATCCCAGGCAAGTTTAAGCCTTCAATCTCTGAAGTATATTGTAAACAGGAGAAGGGTGGGTCCTTCTGTGTTAATATTGAACTTCCTTCAGGTGAACTTATCAAACTGAGTTCAGCTTTGAGGAAGTACTATGTGATATAAAAAAGGTCAATATTTGTATATTAATTATATACTTATATATAAACTGAGAAAGGTTAACAGGACTTTTTTTTTTTGTAAGGCAAATGGAGTATGCAGTACTAAATTCCCTGGAACTGCAGTGCTATCTGACCACATAGTCCATTTTCTATCTAGGAAATAGAGCTATGGTTAGCTTTAAAACATTTGCAACTTTACATGATTGCTGTGCTATCCTTGCAGTTTTTGCAGAAAGTCACAACTTGCAAAATATGTATGGGGGGAAGAAAATCAACTGGAAAAAAAAAAAGCCATCAGAAAACACAGAAAAAGCATTTTATTGTTTTTGTAGCTGCTGAGCGATTAGGTTGTCACTTGTCTGTGATCTACTCTTGCTATTGTACCTACAGCCAACAAGAAAAGTTGATGAGGCAAATGGGAAACAGACACAGAAGAAACTTAATTGAAATTAATCAGACCTTCGGCTTCAAACTGTGATGTTGGATTTAATGCTTAGTTTTCCTGTCTTTCTTGTAGCACAGATGTAAAACTCAGAGTTGTCATCTCATAACAGCACCTCACTTGAGTAATGCTTAGGTAAGTACAGTTGGATGACTCTTGAATCAATAAAGACTATAGTTTTGGTCCTAATCGCCCCTTGTCATAATGTTCAGAATGTCTAGATGTTGTAAGTAACTAAAGGGGTCATGGTTCCTATTTCTAACACAAAGTTATGTGGAGTTTTTAAGTGTAAGTTTGAACTTAATAGCCCGGTTTTGTCATCCAGTAGCTATGGATGAGATGCATCTGAGAGACGGTTATTGTAAGGAAAACTGAAATTACAGATGTGACTCTTCTGTGCTCTCCTATACCTTATTTTCTCCAGGCTAAGCATATTAATTGGGCTTCTTCATATACAGACTAAATCTGTCAAGCAGCTTTTAAACAGTATCTTTTTTAGCATCGATTTTAAAAGTAAATCTTCGAAGTCCATGAAAATGGAGGATTAATCATCCTTACACCAACAAAATCACACACAAGTAGAACTGATCATTTCCTTGTTCAGAAACCACTGTTCTAACATGAACATTGGCTGCCATGAGATATCACAAGTTTTTGAATGCTGCTTTGCTTTTGTACTCTGCCATTTCAGTTCTTGTCTTCTTCCTGGATCTGCTGATGTATGACTTGATTCTGTTGCACACCTGACATAATTTGTGTATGTGGCTGAAATTTTTCCTCTTTGCTGGAATCTTTCCAGTATAGTATACTACACTATATATAGTGTGTGTGTGTGTATATGTGTGTGTATATATATATATATATATATATACTGGATATATAGATCCTAATTTGTATGGATCTGTGAAACCCCATGTGACCTATGGAAGGTCACAGAGCTGTTTGTCACGTATATGCTGCCACAGTATATGCAAAATGGTGTGTTGAGAACCTGTCCCAAAAAACTCCATGATTCTCCGAATGTCTGACTACAGAGGACTATGGGGAAAGTAAATTTTGGGGCTCTACATGAGATGCATGAGTAATGAAGAAGAATATGTCGTGCAGGTGAGTGGGGCTTTTAAACTAGAAGAGTATATGCAGAGGGGATGTGCGTCTTGGTAGGAAGATATGTGAAAGAGGTCTGAGGGCCCACGTATGGGGCTGAGGAACTGGTGAGTTTGGGGCCACCCATTTGAAAGTGTGGTGTGAGAAGCAGTACATGAGTATGCAAGAAGCTGACCAGCTGTGATGGAGACAGTGTCTCCTTCTCCACTGAATGGTTTGGGTATTTAGGGTAGTTAAGAGTATATGGAAATGGTGGCTATCCAGCTTTGCCTCAAGCTGCTTCACAGGATGTGGCACTGGAACGTGTCTTGCTGACGTAGTGAAGGAGAGGAACACAGAAAATTGGGGCCACTACTGTAAAAAATAAAAATAATAAAAAATCTATTCCTTATCTAAAGAAGCCAACTACCCATGCTGTCTCCCATTTATATTGCTAATGCATTGGTCTAACTAAATTTCTATTGAAATCATGGAAAACACTACCTTCCTGGCATGCAAATTTGTGTTATTTTACCTGTATGTTTTATTTATTTGGAAGAGTATACATTATAATGCTTGGTATGTGCTTGCAAACACAGCTTGTTGAGCTACAGAAACTCAGATGATGTCCTCGGTTTTTACTTTATTTTGATTTGAAGAGGATCCCAAAAATACAGTTGAACAGAGAGACTCCTGTTTGTGACAACACAGGTTTTATAAACTGTGTGGAAATTTGCTGTCTTTTAGACACTTCAAGTGTGGCTGTCGGTTTGAGGATAGTTGTTAAGACTTATATGTTATGATTTTTTTCATGACGTTGAGGGCAACTTTGAAGTAGTAATATGACAACCTTGTTTGCCATAGCAAACTTTACCTTGTATTTTGTACTGTGTGTCCTAGTATTAATTAATATGGTGGAAGGAATACCACTTTTAGTGCCGAACTGATAGCATTGCTTCTGAAAACATATCAAGTGGCACATATATATATTTCTTTTTCATGATTATTATTTTTAAATCTAAGGCATCTTAGAGCTTTGATCAGAGTAGTAGGAAAATAGGATCTGATTTGGTTACTGAGGATGCATGCAGTAGAGGAGCTCTCTAAATTGAAAATCCTCCCTGATTAGAAATGTTGAGCCTGTGGTATAAGGACTGTTAAAAAAAGATAGCCTTGATTGCCTTTTGTGCTAGTCGGAACGCTATTCTATGCAATAGTGAAACACTTTATGGGTTAAAGTATAGAATTTAGAAATCAGGAGAAAGCAAATTAAAATGCTTTATCTTACAGCTGTGGAGGAAAGTATGTCTTGAACATCTTTAAAAATAACTAGTAACAAAATTTCTACATGTTAGTGTTGAAGATCTTGTTATAAACAAGTCTACAATATTAACAGCAGGGAATTACCAAATTACTAGAAAGGAAAAATCCTTTAGGACTTGAAAAACTGGGCCCTCTCCCTCATCTTCTTGAAAAGTTCTTATGCAATGTTAAGGAAAATATTTGAAGATGACTTCCCACAGTCATCTTGTCACTGTGCATTCCTCAGTTTTGGTTGCCAGCTCAAGACCCTGTATATGACTTGTAGCTATACTATCTTAGAGTTTCAGGTGTAGTCAATAGAGCCTGTACTTGAATTTACAATGTGGTATAATGCATGTAAAATTAAGTAGTCATAGCTGAGGGTTTTTGTTTTTGGCCATAAACTCTTACTCGGTTTCCCCTTCGTAGAACAGGGATAATATCACCATGTGGAGAGCTTTGCAGAAATAGAACTAGTTATTATTTGTGTAGCACTCAGCTAATACATTGAGAGCCTGCAAAAAGATTAAAGGAAATGAATAATGCTGCTTTCATAAAGTGCTTGAATAGTGTGCAGCAAGCAAGGTAAGATAGAGTTGCACACTTAAGAGGGAGAGGTTATTAATTAAAGTTCTTGTCTTGATGTACTGTCATTTAGAACAATATAATGCATATTCAAATAACAGAGCAAATTCAACTTGTCTGGAAACACTTAGCTTAATACTTAAAGTGTGCTGATTTTCCAACCATTCTAGTTTTCGAGGTCTTATTTGTGGGTATTTGAGCTTATGGATAGTCAGTTACATAACTAAATCTAAGTCATATTATTTTGAAAGGTTGATCTGAAATTTTGTCATTCTTCTGTGACACTGTAGTTAACCCAGAGGTTTTTCAACTCATACACTCTAGGATTTCACAGTACTACAAATCTTCCTAAGAGAGTTGTCTACAATTTTCTTACCAGCAGAGAATTTCTGCTAGATGTAGTCTTTCTGTTATTAATTTCTGGTTTCTGTGACAGAAAGAGTAGAATAAGTAAATACTCAAAAAGAAAAGACGTTTTTGAAAAGCTGGAAACAGTATGTTTAAAGAGGTTAAGCTGTGGTATGGATTTAAGAAGGCACTTTCCCCACAGAAATTTTATCACATATCACATTGCACTCACAGGATTTCTAGCAAATATTTCTAGAGCTATAGGTACTAGCCACTGATTTCTTATATTCATACCACTGTTCTGCTCCAGTTGCTAAAAATCCAGCTAAAAGTCTCTGAAGAGAATTAGGATACCCCAGAGTCTGTGCTAAGTTGAGCTGTTAGCGAAATGTGAGCCCAGCAACAGAAAGCTAAGAATGACATAAACTCCCATATTTCCCCACCTCCCTCACTAGAGGCACTGCTTGCTATTCTGGGATATAAAAGCAGCTGGGTTGCTGAATTAGCCATATTTTTCTCTAGTCATGAGCTCAGAATTTCCATTGAAGTTACTGTAAGTTTTGCACAAAAATCAAGGGCAGTACATTGGCCAGAACGTGTGCTAAATAAATATTTATACACAAATCAGAATGCTACTGACGGCTTCTTTACACTTTAAAATTCTAAATATTTTAAGAAGCATCTGTTACTAAACTGAGGCATCATTTTTGAAAGTACCCATATTTACTGAGTGGAAGTACACATACTTGGAAGTACACATATTTACTGAGTGAGTACCCATATTTAATGAGATGAACACTGTGACAAACTCTTGGACTAGAAGAATGCACATAAATAAAATTGTAAAAGCAGTACAACGTGATTGAATTAAAATTATAATGAACAGACTGAACAGTTAGTGAATATTAACTACTATTGAAGATAAACTATATCCAAAGAAATAACCCCTCTCATCGTGCCTAAACTTTATACGTGCTGTGAAAGATTCCTGTGATCTTTTTTGAGAAGCTTTCTGATTATTATTATTTTTTAACCTGAAAGCAAGTTAAATCAATACATTTCTTTTATTATTTCAACAGGTAAGAGACACAGGAGGTTTCTGTTCTTCTTTGAATAATGTACATATTATTCCATTTCCATGCCATTCATTCCTCCATCCCTTTATAAAACTTATTTCATATAATTTTGGAAGTAATATTTCAAAATGCTGCATATCCAGTCACTTTCCTTCTTCAGTTAAAAGAAAAGCTGTAAGTGCAAGGTTGCATGCGTGATGAGACTTGACATTTGTAATGTTTGGAGTTTTCTGTTCCAGAGCTCTTCAGAGATAATAAATAAATAAATAAAATTCTTGTGTTTAAGTGTATAATTCATCAGGCTAGATTTAAAAGCTGATTTTAAAGAGCTGCAGTAGCTTTCTAACCATGATGGCTTAAGTCTGTATTGGATGGTTTCTTTTTACTCCTTAGCGTGTCTGAGTTCTTTAGTTATTGCTTGTATTTATGCTTGTATTAGTTATGCTTGTATTTAAAGAAAAAAGGTGTTTCCATTTAGCAAAATTCTGTAGGAGGGATTCTCTGCTAGACAGCCATATTGGTATGACCTGGAGTAAAAACAGGCTGTAATTCAAACATGGCATAAGATGTGTGCATATTATTGAGATTCTTTTTCCACTAAAAGTGAATTAAGAATTATATTTACACCTTGCAGAGTACTTTGAATTGCATATGTATTATGTAAACTTGCAATGTCCTTGTATTTCTAATTAATAGTTAGATAATGCACATAAGTTAGCATTGCAGCAAAGATACAAGCCCGCAGATTTCTTACAGAAGCGACATCAAACTACTGAATTGTTTTAGAGTACCAAAACATCAGCAGTTTGCTTTAAATTAACTTATGTCTCATTGAAGACCCAAACATAATAACAAACCTAAAAAAATCAATTAATATTAGAAACACTTATAGATGAATTTCTCGGAGTTTCAGCACTATAAATTAATTATTTCTGTGACTCTAGGTAAAACCCAAAATAATCTAAAAGGCAAGACAGAAGACAGACTCAGCCCCTGCTTATTATCCCTAGTTACTTCCTAACGCACAGATACTGTATTTGGAAGAATATTGCTGAGATAAAAGCAATGGCCAGCTTATTTATGACCTTGGCAAAGAAAAGGAGAGAAGCATATTTTTGCTGGCTGCAGTAATATAGAAGGGCAAGCATCCAAAACAAGAAGAGCTAGTTAAGCAAGAAAGTGGCATTGAATATAAATTGACCAGGACTATATGCAGCCTAGAAATGTATAACAGTCTTGAAAACAGCATCTACTCAAATGTGTGACTTTTTAAATAATATATGTCTTCATGAATGAATTAACAGATTTTTGAAAAGAATATTTGATTTTTTGACGCATTAAGTCAATGAGTACAGAAAGCTGGGGAACTTCACAGAAGGCTTTGGGGAAGATGGGGTGCAGGGTTTTATTTTTCCCTTGACTACAAAGCAGTTTGGGGTGGAAAGTGACAGACGTGACTCTGCTCTGGGGGAAACTGAGCGTTGCATTCAGGAGATTAGTCTTAATAGACAGTTGTGAGCTGGGGTGAGGGTCGCAGATGGGGACACACCCGCGATTGTGTGTATCATTATGTCTGGTCTCACCGCAACTCCCTTTTAAAGGTTCAGCTGCTCTTGAGACTTGAAAACAACGTATTTTGCCAAAATATTACTAAATAATTTCACTGTTCATCTACTGTACTATCATAGGGCTAATGTAACTAAACATTACCCCTTATAGAGAAATATTTAATACATTACTTATAAGGATGAGATCTTTATTGCTTTATTTGGCATTGCCACTGAGGGCTGTAATCATATGACCTAGCATTAGGCTTCTAATACTAGTTTCCAATACCAGAAGCTCATTCAGAGCACTTAAATGAGTTCTGATTTGCCCTCTGGAAGGGCCTCGGTTGCTACATTGACCTTTTATGAAATTTAAGACAACTAATCTCACTGGGACATCCAAAGGCTGAAAGTATGGGAAACATGGCAAAGCTCCTTGAGCTTTCACAGTTTTGATACCATGTGGAAATTTCAGGGGTTTGACACAACTGATGATCTATCATAAACAGAGGTCAGCGGGTTTGAGTTAGCTTTGCAAAGCTGTTTTATCAGCCCAATTCCAAGATTTATTTGCCTGCCTACTTTTCGGTATGGAAATAGCTCCTAAAATGTTGTCTTGTGGGTGGCAATGCTACTGGGAAAGAAATTTAAGGACTAACTACTGTAACCTCTGATCCCATGAAAACATCATAGCCTCTAAGTGTCCCATGCTGTGTCTTAAACACAAGTCAGACTTACAGCTCTCATCTGAAAACCAACTTTTTTGAAAGCCAAGGGGTTTTCAAGCTGTTCCGTTTCCACTTGTTCTGATACATGCAAACATAAGCTACAGTGATTTCTGAAGTAGTCAGATATAATACAAGCTAATGGTGGAAGATGGTGCTGCGTACAGTGTTCTTTCTAACACATTAGCTGGAGTGCTGCAACATGCTAGCGTGGCTCATCCGGCCAGCTCAGAGCTTAGGTAAATTTTACTCATATTTTCTATATGTGTCCATGGATGCTAGATGGTGTACTAAGTGATGGAGAAAGGGCAAGTATAACTACCCTTTTTGGTGTCAAGTGTAGATTTTGATAAGCCTAAGTCAATCATGAAGCTGCAAACTCCAGACTAATTTAAACTGTAGCACCTTAAGTTGCTTGCTTTTATCACAATTTAAGTGTCAGACAGGGTGCATTGGTGTAAGTGTATTTTAATTGCTTTGCATTTGCATATTTTCATCCAATGCATGTTTCTCTAAAGGCTTCAATTATTAGACAAATAGTGTTCAGTCCTTGTTAGTTAGATAATTTGTTACCGGTACTTTTTAAACTTTTTTATTTCACTTGTTTCCATACAGGAAACTTACATCTTCTGGAAGCTTTAAAGCAAAGGCATGCAGTGGGCGTATTTATTCGAATACAGCCATTGTCTGATCCTATTCAAGGCACTGTCATTACTTTTTCCATTCCCATTGCACATTCTAATTCAACTTCAAAAAGAATATTTAGTTTAACCTCTGCTTGAAGAAATGAAATGGAGATCACCTTGATATCAAAACAAAGGAGGTCATATTCAAACAGACTTCAATGATATCTGCCTGGAAGTTTAAAGTACTCAAGTGGCAGGTGCTGGATAATGAGCAAAGAAACAAAGCACTAGAACCTCTCTAGAGATTCTGTTAAATTCCTCCATAATTAATCTGTGTACCAAATAGAGTAAGCTAATTGCTAACAGGTCTAAATGATTACCAAATTGCCGACTTGTGTAAGCATGTAGTTTTTCCCTCTTACCTTTGCCTCCCCTCTCCTCCACAGGTATATAGGCATACACACCGACCAGAACACGTAGCAGTGTTGGGATATTGGTGCTGTCCGACATTAATAAGAACAGGTCCTTTCCACAGTACCTCCTGTACACTGTTTGGACCGCAACCTTTGCTCTAAACAAAACAGGGTTGCTCAGGCTTTCCATGCCTGGTTCCCTGGGCCATATGGGCTGCTGGGCTCCACCTCGGCCTGCCCAGGCGGGTGCAGCTTCCCTTAGGCTGCGGGTGCCATGGGGTATGCTGGGCTGGCCCCAGTAGCGGCCCTAAGAGCCCCTGTCCAGTGTGGTGAGGACAAACCGTGGCACCACGGCGGCGGGGAGGAACTGCCCCTGCAGAGAGCTGGGCACGGGATGGGGAGCTCTGTGCTCCCCCACAGAGGCTGCCCGTACCATTAGGTGCAAGGGAACGAGGACAGGCACCCGCTGACACGGCCAGGGAAGAGGCAGAGACGCCCGGCAGACCACCCCCCTCCTCCGAAGGGAACGACCGGGATCCTTTCGAGGCGCCCCGTCCCTCCCCCGCCGGGGGGCGCTGCCCCGCCGCCACCGGCCGGGAGCGGGCTGCAGGGCCGGGAGAGCGCGGCAGGTGGCGGCACCGCATCCCTTCCTCCTTCCCTCCGTCCCTCCCGGCCGGCCGCTGCGCCCCGGAACCGCTCCGTACCGCCGCTGCCTTCCGCTCCCCTCGGCGCCCGGAGGCACGGGGCCGGGGCCGGGAACGGGAACGGGACCGGGTCGGGGCAGGGGAGGGAGAGACGCGGGCGCTGCCCGGCGGGTGCTGCGATGGCGGCGCCGGCGGCCTCCGCGCCGCCCAAGAAGATCGTGGCGCCCACCGTGTCGCAGATCAACGCCGAGTTCGTCACCCAGGTGGGCTCGGCGAGGAGGGACCGGGGGGATGGAGGGACCGGGGGTTCCCCGCGGGCTGGCTGAGCCGGGCCGGGGCTTGGAGAAGCCTCCCCGGCCGCTGTCGGCCCTGCTCGGGAGCCCGGCCCCGCCGTGCGGCCTGGCGGTGCGAGCTCCTCGTTCAAATGGCCGCTGGAAGCCGCGGGTGCTGGGGAAGGGCCGGGCACTGTCCTGAGCTACGGAGGTGTTTGAGGGCCTGTGTCACGCACGGAAGAGCATATGCCCCCAAACGTTCAGACTAGAGCGCTATAAAAATAATCAGATCTGTTGCAATATGTAAACAGTGGCTGGCTTGCAGCTGGCACATAAAGTAGCTATACATGCCCTGAAAATTGTGCTTTCCATCCTCCTCTACAGCGTGAATAACGGGGTCCGGGAAGGCCTTGGCAGCGCAGCTTGGTAGCGATGCAGTGACGGCTCCAGTGGCACTGCTAGGCCCCGACCCACTGCCTTCGCCTCTGCCTGAGGCTTGCAGGCAGGGGTTTACAGCCACTGAAAGATCCTGGTGTATTTCAGAGGGATGTGTTAGGGGTAGCATAACAAGAACAACAACAACAAAAAGCATTTACTATATAGCAGTCTGCATCTGAAACTCTCACGGAGTATTGCGCTTCTGTTAGAAAATGTTTAGGCGTAGAACCTTCAGTGGTTGAAAAGCATTGCTGTTGGAAAAACAGCATTGGTGCATGTAGTTATAACCTGGAATTAAGCAAAAAAATAGTGAAATAAAGCATGGGGATTGGATCAGAGCTGTTCTGTCATTACAACTCAAAATGTATATTCTAACCTTTTTTTTATTTTTTTCATACAGTTAGCAAATAAATACTGGGCTCCGCATGTGAAGAAAAAATTGTGCTTTGATTCAAAGGTCAGTACTTCTACCAGAACTGTGCCAGGGTGTGAAGGGATGAAGATCAATGATATTCTGTCATGCTAATCTCTGGTGATGCCTGTATTGTAGAAGAGTATGTGAGACTGTTTGAAAGGTCAACAGTTACTTAACACACTGTAGTTATAGGTTGGTTGTTATTTATTTGTAATTTATAAATGTATGCACTGTTATGATGGTATGCAATAGCAGTGCGTTTTTTTTTGTGTACTATGTGTTCAGTTTATTTTAGCAAAGAACCTGTGAGCGTAAAAGATGTTTGAGGAGATACTCTTAAAAATCAGAGGGTGAAAGATACACACAATACTGAACTGTAATACTTAAAAATTCTTCAAAGAGTTTTGAGTGGACAACCTGAGTGCTGTTCAGGTGGATATCTGTATTTTGAGTGTTTAAAGCTTGGCCTAATATGTTTGGTTTTGTGATGGCTTTCTGTAGTGCAGGGTCCTTCAACATTAGGTTTCTTTCTCATGTGGTTATTTAGCTATATCTCCATTTTCAGCCTCAGTTTGCTTGCTCTTTGTAGTACTTGCGATTGTTAGAGCTAGGATGAAGATAAGCAGCTGAATTACAGATCTTTGTCATGTTATGTCAAAGTGAATATTGCAGCGGATAGAACAGATTATTTTACTCCTATGGTAACAACTGGGTAGGAGTGGCTGGAACTGGTTAGTTGTCATTTAAAAGAAACAGTGACAACTGATGACTGGGTTGATACAGATTTGACTCTTCAAAGGGTGTTCCTTAAATTCAACAGTAAACCAACAATAATAAGGCTTGCATATCTGTTTGACTTTTACATAAACTCTCAGTGAGATGTAGGTTATTTCTTCTGAGTAACTTGAATTAAGGTCCTATCAATTCTGTATCGTTAGGTGCTTTTTTTTCCCTAAGTTGATTCATTTTCTTTGTCAGAAATGTATGTCTGTGAAGGTTTTGGTCTCATCAGAGCTGAGACTTAGCTGTTGTGACATATTTCATCAAATAGTACTAAGCAGAGAGTAACTAATACAGAGTAACTTTGAGTGCATTGAACATCTTAATGCATTTTTAACCATTTCATGAAGTATAAACTTTTTGAATTACTCTTTCCCATAGGTCATTGAAGATGTATATACAAAAGAAATTGTCAAGTCAAAGTAAGTATGCTAGTCACTTTCATATAGACTAGCATTCCATCATTGTTGCAGTTGTTTCTAATGTTCCATAGAATGCTTTGAAATATATTAACATGTTCAAAGCAGGTGAAGATGGCTCAATTTCATTCTAGTAATTTAATCCTTATATTTTTTTTCAAAGTCTGAATGTGGCAAAAAGAAAGCTTATGGGCTTATGCTCCTTGAATATGAGGGTTGGATGTAATATTGCTTGGTTCCTTGATCTGCCAGTATGTTGTGATTTGCGTTAGTTTTGTGTTGTGATGGTTATAGAAGGCTGGTCCCTCCTTTGTCACCAAGGTATGTAAAGAAAAAAATCAGTTAAGGATTGTGGTGCCTTTAGCTTTTTGCTTTTTTCCTAATTATTTTAACCAGGGAGAGTCTCATTTCAGTAAGTTTTAACGTTAGATGATAGAGACAAAATAATCTAGATAAACTGTTTTCTACAGCTTTGTGTATTAGAGTAGTAACCAAAGCTATTTGGATCTCTTCAGAAGAAGTTTGAATTCTGGAGAGAATCCTATTTATGACTGCTTTATGAAAGTCATCAAAAAATTGCCACGAAGAATCAGACCAAGCTTGCAGTTCCATTGACTGAGAAGTGATACCATTACAAACTGAATAAATATATAGTTGCAGTTTTCCAGAATACTCTGTCAGCTTCCAGCAATTTAATATCTTCAAGACTGTTGGAAGTGGTGTCTTCATACTTAAAGAGAAATCTAGATATATGTTTTTAATGTAAATTCATTGGTTACTTAATGATCCTCCATGAACTTTAGCTTTCACAATGTTATAGCAGTTAAGCACTGTATTCCAGTGATTGCTGTTGCCTAGAAATGGGGGGGGGGAAGATACCTTCTAGATGCTTCAACAGGTTTTATTATATAACGGGGGGGGGGATAGCTAAGCTAAGATGTGTATGGAAAGCTTTCTTTTCTGTGTTAATTGATTAATTTTTTCCTTTTTTAGGTTTGCTATTAGAAAGATAATGCTTCTTGAATTCAGGTAAGCTAAACTGAGTGAAATTTTAAGTTGTTTTTCTGTAGGAACTCATAAAGATGAGAAACAAATGCAGAACAGTGAATCTGCTTGAAGGTAGCATACTAATTTGCTCCTTCTTACTAAAGCCTTGAATTGCATAAATAGGAAAATTCAGTGAGGAGAGTTGAATTTTAGGATAAATATAATAACTGTGGAGTTAGCGTTTTAATCCTTTCTGTGAACATTCTTAATGTTATCGGCTTGTAATGTAACTTAAGTACTTTCTGGTGTATAGCCCCATCTACTGCCATTTGTCCTGTAAGTCATTTTTCTATTTTTTTTCTTCTTTCCTCATCTGTCCCTTATGTATGAGAAGGCAAGAGAACTTAAGATTTTCCAGTTCTCCATTCTTGCTCACATATGTTTATCCTCACTTGAGGGTGTTACTTTTTTTTTATTATTATTAATAAAATGTATTGAAGTTTATTAAAATGCCTGGGCAAAAATGAAGTATGGAATTCTCTCTGGATTTTGTGGATTTTCTTCCCCTACTGTTGGCAGATTCAAGCTCTTGGGAAGCAGTATGTGTTCCATCTTGAATATGCCTCTGAAGTTATCTCAGCTGCTCTATTTGATGCTATGCATTCTGGCTGAGCCCCCAGAAAGTGTCAATTCTTGTCTCACCCTTACTGAGTCTTCCGGTCCTGGCTACATACAAGCCCTTGCTGCTTTTTTTTCCCCACTGCCTCTGGTACTTGTCTTACCTGAAGTGATTGAAGTAGCTTACTATAAGACATCAAAAAAAATAAGCTGTAGAAAAAGTACATAAGTAAAACTGGATTGTCTCATGAAGGGCAAAAAGAATGTTAGAGCTGGCATTAATAGGAAAGCGGGTGAACAATTGGCCTGGGAAGAAACAAGACTTTCTGATGGCACAGGATGCAAGTACACTGTTGAAAAGGATGAATTTAGAGAGTGCCTCCTCAGGAGTAGCTACCCTGTGTAGCTTCAATAGGTAGTTAGAAGAGGGAGACAGTTGTGTGTCCAAATTGCCTCTCATCTCTAAGCTGTAATTTTAAGAGTTTCTTCTGTGAGAAATGTGCCATGTTAATGAAGAAGAAATGCATGTTGCTAGGAAGCTGCTATTTCCCAGTGTCCAGTAATTTTTCCTACTTTCTTGAAATCACTTGATCTCTCCCATAACATTAAAGATTTTTAGTCACACTATATATATATATATATATATATATATATATATATATATATATTTACTACCTTTATTTGATGATTGCAAACATAAAATCTCTGGATGATTCCATTTTCTTGTATAGTAAGAGGTGTTTAATAATACAAATAGCGTTGTACAGTAGTTGTCTTTTGCATCTTATGCTAGGAAGTGCTGTAAGTGACATTCTTTAGACAACTGGGTTTTGTTTTTTCCTTCTGGAAAATCAGTATGAGTTCGTGTTCTGACTTTGCATTGAGCTGTGGCTACTTAGCACATTTGAAATCCCCCTTGAGTGGTGTTTCTTCCTGATGAGAACTCATCTGTCTCTTATAGCAGTTATCTGAGTCTGCCATTAAAAGTTCTGCTGCAGTGACCTAGATGAGAGGTAACTTCAGGAACTATTCACAAACTACAAAGATGGCAAAAAGAAAAAAACCCAACCCTGCGGATAACTGCTTTTTCACATGAGTGACAGATTATGTGGGTGGCAGCAACTAATGAAATATTCTTTGTCTCTTCACAGCCAGTATCTTGAAAATTACCTATGGATGAATTATTCTCCAGAGGTGTCCAGTAAGGCATATTTAATGTCAATCTGCTGTATGGTGAATGAGAAGTTCAGAGAGAATGTCCCTGCGTGGGAGGTAACCAATTACAATTACAGCTAGAATTGACTTTTATCCACAAGTTGCAGCTTCTGCAGTGTGCTCACTTACAATGACAGAAGGTAGCAAATCTTGTAGTGTTAAAAGTAAATGGTACCTCAGCTGGAATGTCTCGTATGGTATTTTAAAGTGTGTGTTCTTTCCTGAGAAGGCAGGGGATGGATGGAAGATCACCTGATTCTTTTCGGTGCATGAGTCTTTTGTTCTGCTGCATGATGCTTTTACATCAGCAGCGTTTGCTTTTTTGGCACTCAACATGTCTGGCATTTGCAGAGAAGTTATTTCTCTGATATTGTAAAAAAAAGAGAGGATTTTTATATCTGGGGGTATAAGAAGGCACCACTGGAAGTCTGACATTTTAACTAATACTGTCTTGTTTAAAACCTGTGAATATGGTTTTGTAGCTTTTCTGCATGAAATTTTATCCTGAAGTAATCTCTTATTCTGCTTCTATTTGTACTGTTTTGTGTAGTAGTAGGTTCAGAAATAATGTGTTGTTTCTACAAATAGTCCAGTTCTCACAGGACGTCTCAATGACGTGAGCCTACTTAGAAATTCTATGCAAGCATCGCTTTAGAAGCACACTTACTCTGGTAGTTGTGCTACCACTTCAGTGCTGGCAAAACACAAAGGATTAATAACTTGTGCATGTGATGTCTGTGTCTTCTATTTTGCTTTGGCGTAGGTGCTAGAAGCAAAATGACAGGTGCACGTCACCATCCAAGCAGTTTAGTTAAATTCGTTATTTGGTACGTGGCCGCCCTTTTAAAGAAACTATTGCCACAGTAACTCACTATCTTTTTCCGTCTGAGGCAGTTGAATGCAAGTTCCACAACTGTAGTTAATCTTTGTTGTTTTTGCTTGCTCATTTTTTCTAGATCACTAAACAGCTGCCATAGTTTTGGCTAAAATCTACCAATTCTGTGGGTCTAAAGGAATTGTTCTAACCTGTGTCATTTTACAGTAATACTGTGTGATCATCAGTTGAGCATTTCCACAACACAATCCACTCCACTTGCTCTTCTTGTTCAGTTTGTCCTATGCATCACCTGTGTTAAAGGTCAAGCAGAGAATGCAGTAGTTCCTCTAAGCTCTCCTGTATATTGGGGTTCCCTAATCAGGAGGATATTGTTAGAGGATATCAAGTGTTTTGCTTGTTCTGCCTGGTCAGAATAAATGACAGAGAGAGAAATAAATTCTTCTTCCTTTTACAGATTTAAACAAACGTGGAGGTCTCAATCTATGTTATATGAATGAAAGTTGAAATAATTTGTATCACCTTGACTCAAGATTAACTTTCTCTTTTATTCCTAGACATTCAAAAAAAAACCAGAACACTTTCCTTTCTTCTTCAAATGCATATTGGAAGCATCACTGGTTGAGAATGACAGTGAATTCTCTCTACACGAACAGACAGTCCTCCTGCTTTTCCTTGATCATTGCTTCAATAGTTTGGTAAGTTAAAAGCAACTAATACTTGTGGTTACACCATTCTGAGTTAGCAGCAATTTAGTTTTAGTAATTCCTTAGGAGACAGATAAAGCAAAATTTCCATTTAGAAACGATGGTGGTACTGAAGGGCTTTTACCCTTTCAACACTTGCTTTGTTTCTGTTACCACATTTATGTTGACACAAGATTGTAAGAGACTCAAAATTTGAAGTAATGAAACTTACTGCAATTTAGAGACACGTATTTCAAATTGTGCTTAAAATTGTTTATATTTAAAAAGGTGGCTTACCCTTAAAAGCAGATTCGTTATTACTGTGCTTTTTTAGTTTTGTTGCAAAATCGCAACATTGCAACCATTGTTTTTTATTAACAGTTGAGACAGACGGCAAACTTTTTCACTTTTGAATTTATGTTTTAAGTAATATTTGTCTGCAATTTTTTGAGTTAGTCCTAAGAAACCATTTGGCCAGATTGTGTTCTCAGTCTGTAGTAGAAACTGGGCACAGTTGTTGATCCTAGTTTGCAATTGTGGAGAGTAAAATAAAAGTATTTTATGTGAGACATGGTACTGTTACCTCTTTTGTAACTGGACTTTTGTATTAGATATAGGATATATTGGTCAAAATCAGGGTTTGCACAAGCAAAGAACTAAATAGTGTCTCACAAAACAATTGAGGAAGTGTATGATTTGATTTCGGAATTAGGGATGATTATTGGAGCCAGTAATCATCATAACCCTCACGTGTCTAGTTTATTAATCTTCCTTTTTAAGGAGAGTTTGATAGTGACTCTACGTAGTCCTGTCTGCAGGACATTTCTCATAAAACGCAGTACGTAAGCTGGTATAAATGTGCTTGCAAAAGCATACTTCTGTTAGAAGCTACACTTTGTGAGGCGAAGAACAGGATAGTCACAGTGATGTTTTAAATAGGGAGCACCAAAGTGTGAAGTTTCAGAATGCTGAATATGGAATATTTGTCCATGAGGATATATTTAAGATGTTGGTGGAAGTTAGGCCCTGGAATGTGCCCAGAAAAGGGCTACAAAACTGGTGAAGGGCCTGGAACACAAGTCCTGTGAGGAGCGGCTGAGTGAACTGGGGTTGTTTAGTCTGGAGAAGAGGAGGCTCAGGGGAGACCTTATTGCTCTCTACAGCTACCTGAAAGGAACGTGTGGGGAGCTGGGGATTGGCCTCTTCTCACAGGTACCTTAGTGATAGGACTAGAGGGAATGGCCTCAAGTTGCGTGGGGCGGGGGGGGGGGGGGTGTTAGGTTGGAAATAGGAGACATTTCTTCCCAGAAAGAGTAGTCAGGCATTGGAACAGGTTGCCCAGGGAGGTGGTGGTGTCACTGTCCCTGGGGGTGTTTAAGGAAAGGTTGGACCTGGTGCTTAGGGACATGGTTTAGTGGGTGACATTGGTGGTAGGGTGATGGTTGGATCAGATGATCTTGAAGGTCTTTTCCAACCTTAATGATTCTATGATTCTTCAGTAGTTAAGGAAAGAAGCAAAACTTTGTGGATGCAGATCACAGGCAGAGTTGGAGAAAGAGCATTGAATTACAGAGAAATCAGTGATTTTAGAATTGGAAGAATGTAGAAGTGGGAGAAATTTGATAATTGAGGGGCTTACTGAGACCTCTAGAATAGATTTAAAAAATAATTGAGTAAAAAGAAAGCATAGTAAGAAAACTCAGTTGAAGGGCAAGAAATGACTGAAGAAATAACATCAGTTCTCAGCTTCTATCCTAAAATACTTACCTGGATAAAGCTCCTCACAAAGTATTAAGAGTTGACGGAATCCATGAAAAGAACCTAAAATGAGAAAGTCACCAACAATTTTAAGTGTTACCAGGGAGAGATACTGTGTAGTTTCTTGTTAGGAAATTGTGAAGTATAATATTGCAACATACATATACTTTGATGGTAATGTCCATTGATCCACTTTGTAAGAATATACTTGCAAGACTGGCACATGAGAAAATATAAGAGCTCTTAAAAACACTTTTTATGTCTCTGACTTTCTAACAGGAAGTGGATTTGATCAGAAGTCAGGTGCAACAGCTCATTTCCTTACCAATGTGGATGGCTCTACAACCTGTAAGCATAACACTGTAAACTGGCAGTGATGTTCTAGGCAGTATGGGAGTCCTGGGGTGTGAATTGTGTAGTGACAGTTATTTGTCTAATGTATGAAGCTACCTACATTGCTGTGGAATTATATTTTTGGTAAAACTCCCTTTCCTGTTTGCTGTAAATTTCCTTGTAATTATATTGTTCATTTGTAATTGTTGTTTTTTTCATAAAACAAAGCTTTGATGCTTATAGCATTTCTGAGCTATAATTTGTAGACAAGGACATGAGAACACTGGGGCTGGGAAGTAGGCCTGCTGTGTGGGAACAGAAAACACAGGAATAGGACAGGGAGGAATAATACCAAAAAGACAACTGAGAATGATAAATGCGGTGGGACTGGATTAACTAGTTGCACTATGCGGATATGTATCAGTGATTTCTATGGATATTTCTCAGAATTAGTACTTGAAATTACTGAGTCTCTCAATATTTACTTCCCTTGCGAAAATGGGGGAGTTCTTAATTCTTGGTGAATTAATACCATTTTACCTTTTCAGAAACGACTGGAACAAGAGCTGAAAAAGACACCAAAACTAAGAAAATTCTGGAATCTCATTAAGAAAAATGATGAGAAAATGAATGAAGAGGCAAGAATGCAGTATGTTACAGAAATCTTTTTTCTTGTTAAAGCCAAAACCGTTAATGAACTCATCATAATTCAGCTAAGTGAAGTTATTGTAATAATAAAATGTATAGTATAAAAACAAATAAACTGAAGCCTCTAAAGATTTCAAATAAAGATTGATCGTGTGTGGTCTCCTGGAAACTTTTGTTTTCCAGTAGTCTTTATGCAAAATAATATTTTAACTTAACATTTTATTTGATCAGTGAATTTATGATCCCAAATTTTAGAGCTATAATATGAGAACTGTATGAGAATATTCATATAGTTACTCATGTATTTTTCATGACCTTCAGCAAGGACTTAGCTCTTACTTGAACAGCTGTTAAAGTGTGTGAATAAACTTATGTGTATCTTAACAAAGATAAGTGTTCCAGTACTTTTTGTGTTACAATGTGGTAACGCATAGGTGGTAGCCTACTTCTCTTTTACTCTGTAGAAGCATGGCTTGTTAATCAATTCTGTGCTGGAAGTTAAAAATACAGATTCTGCTAATCTGTCTGCCCAAAAGAAAGGAGAAAAGTTATCATCTAAACAGTTTAGGTATGGTTTCAAGCAAACTTACCATTATACAAATATTAAAGCAGCTAATTTTGTATTAATGAAAGATAAGACGTACTTCTAGTCTGCTTTTGAGAAGTGTTAATACTTTTGTCATATGTCTGATTTTAGAGCATTTCGGGAGAGAAGATTTCTTTCACAGCTCATTCAGAAATTTATTTCTGTGCTGAAATCGATACCTGTCACAGGTAACTGTGGTTCTTTTGTTATTTTATAATCTGATAATCAGCCTTAAATATTTCTCTTGTTGAAAAGCAACTACTCCTTAGGATACCAACCTGATGTTGGAGACCTTATTTATATAGGGTTTCAGTGAAAGACTGTCTGTGTGGGTTTCATGTCAAAATTAGTATTCAAATTTTCATATGCTTTAAAAATGAAATAGCAGAAAGCTACCTTAAACCTCCTCTACTTCTTTTCAGTATGGACTTAAAAAATATATTTTGGGAAAGTGATATTCTTCATTGCGTGCTTATACCCTTACAGCATTAAAGCATTTAAGTGCGTGCTTAGATGTCCTGTTAAACAGATGTTATAAATGCATATCATAAGACTATATCCTGTCAGTACTGTTGATCTATGGTGAGAACAAAAACTAAGTGAAGTGAAATTCTGTAAGATTTGACTGCTCTTGATTTATAAATCGTTGTGACAAGCAAAATTACATGCTTGCCTGATTTAGAAAGGAAAAGTGCTTCTACAGGAAGGCATTAGCCTTTTGACAAAAAAAAAAAAAAGCTTATTGTACTCCAAGCACAACACTATTTGGGTGAAATCACTTCTCAAAGTTCTGCTTTTGCTTTTGAGAGCTGAAGTTTGCTAAGAGTTTTCGTGAGCTGTAAGGGAATTTCTGTGTATTAGGACTTCCTCAAAAATGGTACCTAACCCCTCCATCTTCCCAGTTCTGTGAAGATCAGTCTTACAAAGACTTACATTAACAGTTACGCTGAGGGCTTTAGGAAATAGATGTTCATTAAAGCAGATTTGGTTTTGTGTTTTGACTTGATCTTAAAAGCTCCTCAGCAGTCCACCTAAAGACTATACAAGCTGCTTTTGTCATTGTGCAATGTAGCCATCGATGCTTCATTTGGTGAAGTTTCAATGTAAAATGGCTAAGATACTGGTAAAAGTACCACTTTCTAGATCATTTTTTGTTCCTTTTTAGATCTAAGATGGCTCATCTGACTCTGCTTCATTTGAAGAAAATCTTAACACCAATCTCACTTTCACACTAATTTATTAAGCCCTTCATTTAAGTGTTTTCACAAGATCACAAAATAGTTGAGTTTGGATGTTTAATAAATTCCCTTCTAAAAGTCTGGTTTCATTATTTTTTTATATCCAAAAATCTTCTAGTTTGTAGTGAAGGAAAGGATTGTTTCTGAAAAAGAGAAGAACGTACTAGTTAGTTTTCTAATCTCATTAGAAGGTGATACTGTATTAATACTGTGTATTAGCAACATCTAATATATTTTTAAAGAATAGTTCAAATATAAGCATATTGTGGTGTGAGTCAACTACAAAGATTTTTATTTCTATCTAGGTCCTATTTCTATGGACAAAGTTCATTATTGTGAGAGATTCATTGAACTCATGATAGATCTTGAGGTAGGTTAAGTTGTTTCAGCCTGTTTCCAGGCTGTTTCTAGCTGTTATGTGCATAAAATTGTCACTTTAGCCTTATTCCAGTTAACGGGCAGTTATATCACAGCTGTGCATATTATGGTTGCTTAATAGCGGTTTTGCGTCTGTAACTAGGAGGTTGTAACAGTGGAGCTATATTGAGAACTGACAATGTTTATAAATCAAATAAACTATTAGAGAAATCTAGGATCCTAAATTGCTCTCTGAGGACTGTTAGTGGGAATACTAGTAATAATTCCAGCAATTGAGGAAAGTGTGTGAGGCTTTAATCCATTAGGATTAATCTGGGAGTGCTCCTCCCACAGCATGATAGGCTATTTAAAATATCTTCTGTGTTGCATATTATAATCCCAGAAGGAATCTGTAGTTCTGAAATGCAAGTTATTTTTATTTGACTAGAACTCATTATTTACAGGAAACAGTTTTGGTGATTTAGTTTTGTTACAGAATAATATGAGGAGGCCAAGTGAGGTTTTTGTATCTGCAGGTACTGAGAAAATGGGACAACTTTAAGCTTCACGGTACCAGAATTAGAAGTAAAACATTAAATGACACCACTTCACACAAGTAACAATTTACTTAAAATAATTTAAGCTTTAGAAGACACTTTGGAATAAGACAGAATTTGCTGAAGCAGCAGTGACTGAAATGAGTGTAGAATGCACACATTTAAAACAATATTGCAGCAGTTTGATGTATCATGTAATACACAATGATTATACAGACACTTAGTAGTAGAACAATTGCTGTAATTAATTTAGTTTTATTGCTAGTAGGAGCAATCTGCCCTGTGATAAGCTTGTGCCATACTACCAGACCTATAAAAGTCAGTGTTCATAGCAGCCTACCCACATAAAAACCAGTGTCTTTGCACAGGTAAATGCTCCTTTAATATGAAGACCTCTGTTAGGGTATTAGATATGAAAATAACTGTGCAGCAATCTACCTTGATCTGCTTTATTGAAATGGAAATTTCAGAAACTAAGATTTCTTAAATTTTGAAGAACTGCTTGTACTAATGTGAGATTGTTTGCCACAGGCTTTGCTTCCCACACGACGCTGGTTTAACACAGTGTTGGATGACTCCCATCTTGTTGTTCACTGTTACCTATCTAGTCTTGCCAAGAGAGAGAAGGAAGGTCATCTCTTCTGCCAGGTGAAATAGGAAGTTGTTGAAAATAACTTCTTTCATTCTGATGCGACTCTGAATATTGCAATTGCTGTATTTTATGTTTGATTGTTAACATAGGTTTTTATGAATATTTCTGATGGATGCAAATTATATGTTTATTTAAATCCTTCAGATAGTAGTCCTTTCTTACCTGTATCTGTGTGCATCAGTTTTTACGTTTCTGGCTGTTTTTCAGCAGTTTTGAAAAGTACAATCCAGAAAGCAGTGGAACTAACAGCTTGCTTTACCCCATGTATAACAGATGTCATGTCACCAGTGCATTCTCTCCTTCATTTTGACCTCTGACAATTATACAGTGCGGCTGTTATTCACTACTGTCCTTGAGTTTACTCAGTCATAGACAGTATATTGCTAAGGATCTGAAGATCTCTTTCTTTCTGCTTCTCAGCTACTTTTCTTGAGGCTTACTGTCCCCCGTCTCTGGCACGTGTTCAGTTTCTCTGAGGGTCATTGTTGATGAAACAGAAAGCGAGCAACACATCTGATTGACAATATGTAATTTGGAAGAAGAAAATCATTGCAAATTAGGATGAATTCCAGGGCTGGCATTAGAGATGGCAGGACTGAAGCAAGACCTCTCCCTTTTGATACCAGCAAGCCAGAAATTGAATTCAGCGTCTCAGTGAACCTCTGGCTAGGTCAAAGTAGCATACTTAGCTTCTATTACTGATTTGTAGAAGAAACAACTTTGGCTGTGGTCTGTGCTGTAGTTTCTATGGCTTGATGAGATACCTACCAGAATTATTTTGTGCATCAGCCAACTTTAGATACCAGATTTAGATGGTCTGTTTCTTTAAGTACTCTGATAAACTCTTGTTTGTGCATGGTGCCCAGATTTGTTGTGTTAAATGGTGGGTTTTTTTTGTGATAGAGTATCTCTTATTGTTAATCCACTAACTTGTATGCACGATGTCTCAGCTTTTAGATATGCTTAAATTCTACACTGGCTTTGAAATCAATGATCAGACTGGAAATGCTTTGACAGAGAATGAGATGACGACAATTCACTATGATAGAATTACTTCTTTACAGGTAAAGTGTTTAGGGGCGTGGATGGAGGTAGTTTTGCTGTTACAACTCTTCTATGTACAAATTAGGCTATTTCCCAAAGCAAACCCCTTAATTTTCATGTTGAGTTTCAGGAATAGTTGTAATTTGACTTTCTCTGCTATATGGAAGACTTCAATTGATGTATGTGACTAAGACTAAATAAAACGCTCTAGCAAAACACCACCACTTTTGATGTTTTTAAGTTAAGGTGAACTGCTCCCATTAAATCTATTCAGAAGTGAACATTCAGTGCAGTAGGAACTTGATTTATGGTTATGCAGTTGGTGGTACCATTTCTTCAAGTTCAGTCCACACATGATAGCAATAGTGGTTCCTTCTACATAAGAGATAGAAAATAAAGATTCACATTACCTGTACTTATATAAGGAAAGTTACATTTATCAGAGTTTTTCACATCGCTTTTGACAACAAAATTCAAGGAAGCACTGTTAAAATAAATTTGTTCCTTGTTTTTCTTAGTTGTCAGCAAGGCTACGTGTCTGTCCCCTTATGTTTTTATTTTAATGACAGAACAAATGCTGATAGGTGGTGTATCAGACAGTATATTAGAAGTCCAGGAGTAATAAATAGGTAGTGCTCAGAAAAATGGAGATTTCACCTGTTTTTTTATTTCTAGTCTGAAATTGTCCACAGGGTACTTTGTGTTATGAATCAGAAGAAACGATTGTTTTGTGCAAATATTTAGATTGTTATTTAATTACTTCATTAATGTGCTTACATTTGGTTTTTGGGGGTTGGATTTTTTGTAGAGAACAGCGTTTGCACATTTCCCAGAGTTATATGACTTCGCACTCTCAAATGTAGCTGCAGTAGATACTCGTGATTCACTGGTGAAGTTATTCGGACCCCTCAGGTAACGTATTATAATGAAATTTGACATAAAATTGATGTTCTTTCTTCTCAGTTTTTTAATTTAACAAATTTCTATCTTCCTGTATGACTCTTCATGTTAGTAAGACCAATTCATATTTCTTCATTTTTTGGAGCCTTTACATGTGTTGAAATAGGGAGAAATAGAGAGTTTGGGTCCACTAGTAGAAATTAGTAGTGAACTCTCAGAATTCCACTGTAAGAAAAATAACCTTTTCATTTTTTCTAATATGTGGAAAAAGTATTAATTTCCTGGAAAATAGCTAGCTGCTTTTTTAAAAAATTAAAGGTTACTTACTATAAGGTAATTACTGCTACATTTATTTTAATTTAGCTTTTTTTATTCTGATGAAATTTCATAGTTGTACTTTAAAAAAAAAGATAGCCATAACCTGTTTTTCACAGGTTTCAGTATTTGTGACTAAAGCTTCTTCGTCTTCTACTATGCAGCTCAAACACGCTCCACCAGGTGGCATCATACCTCTGCTTACTGCCTCCTCTTCCTGAAGGGAATGATACTAGCTATGAAAAGGATTTTCTGCTAGAGCTGCTGGTAAAATCATCATTCATATAATTTAGCAACTACACTGTAGTAAAGTACCTATTTAGCACCTTTTGTTAAACCACCTGTGAACCACAGCAGTGCTATAACAGTAAATTAGATACTAAGATGGGGTTTAAAACCCTATAAATTAAATATTTGGAAATGTTAGTGTATAAAAGTAGTTTTCCTAAGAAATCAGTGTATGTATATTTGGCATAATTGTAAAGGTCGATAAGCAGAGCCCAGCAACAGGTTTGGGTTCTTCCGGTAAAGTTATTTATATAGTCACCATTTTTCTCTTTTAAAAACAAAAAATGCTAAAGTAAGTCTAGCTGCTCAGTATCTGTTTGGTTTCCCAAACCTATTTGTAATACCATTTCATGCACATGATTTTTATTTTTGGATATTCAGTGTATTAACAGTTACTGTAGGTGTCTAATATTGATATTAGTATCAATATTAGAAAGGCATATTTGTTTTCAGTATCCTTCATAACTTTTTTTGTGGTTGTTGTTTCCTTCAAAAAATGTTGATATGATTTTATTAAAAGTATTAGGTGGTAGGAATATGATGCATGCTGATATTATGAAGAGATATTTGTTTAGCTGACAGTATAGTAATATTGAATCGATTTTTTTTCTCCCTGAGGGAATTAAGACTAGCTATTGCTGGATGAGCAGTGCTACAGTTAGCTATTGAACATGTGAACATGTGCTTAATGCAAAAAATATATATATATAATTTTTAAATTCATTTAAAGTGGATTCTCTGCTAAGTATTCACTGAATATTTTCAGTTCTGTTGTGCCATTTTTCATCAGATGACTGTTTGATTCCAGAGCCATGATTGATAGTTGGAGTATGTTTTTTTCATCTTTCAATGCAATTGTATGGATTTAGTTATATTTAATCCGGAAAAAAAAAATAAAACAGAGGAAATGGCTCGTGACCACCAGCGTTCTTGTGGATTAATACTAGTGTTCCAAAGATAGCTTTATTGTTCTGTTTTTGACTTTTAAATGTTCTAAATGCATCCTTTAGGTTTCCCGTCATGAGAGACGAATATCTCAAATTCAGCAACTCAACCAGATGCCTCTGTATCCCACAGAGAAGATTATTTGGGATGAAAATATTGTCCCAACTGAATATTATTCCGGAGAAGGTATGATAAGTGTTCCATAAAGGCGGAACAGGGCAGTAAATGCTCTAAAAAGCAGTTCTGATATCTGTGCTTATCCTGTCTTCAGAATTTAGGCAGCAATTGGCACATTTCAGTATCTTAGCGAAGGGTCAGCTTTCAGATTTTTGAGTTGTGACTCTGACGTGAAATTAGTTAGTGAATAAATAGTATATTTAAAGAAAAATCCAAGAGTTTGTGTTCACGTAAAGCCAATTCTCTACCTGTAATCTGGGCAACAAATACACTATACCACCAGATAGTTACAGTGAGGTGAAACAGGTTGTAAATATGCAGCAGAAAATCAGTTGTCTGCAGAAGTGTACACATAGTCAGTGAAAGATAGTTGTGTGCATTCTAAATTCAGAACCCAGTGGTCTTGCTCAATGTGCTCATGAACAAGGAAGCAAACTGCAGGTGTTGCAAGGAAGGAATTACATAATTTTAAACATGACACATGTATTTTTGTCTAGTTCTTTTAAAAGACTTGTGTTTTTTAAAATGTTATGCTGAAAATATTAAAGTGGATTGTGAGAATTTTCATTAGAATTGTAAAAATTGGAATTTGGAACACGAAAGTTCCAAATTACTCTATATGTCCTCAAAGACTAGTACGAAGTATGTTTCTGGTGGGCTTTTTGCGTGGATATAAGACTTAACAAATTTTATTAAGCAGATAAAGTTTAGAGGGGTGATTTCTCTATGAAGCACCAATGATGATAGACATTTGAATCTTAACCACTTTAGGTAACATAGGTTTATGGACAACAAAGGATCTTATGCATACATATATGATACAAATACCATTTATATATCTGCCCGAGAAGAGATGTTTCTTTTCTGTGGTCTTTAAAGCAGCAAAATTCATTTTGTCTAAAACTCAGAGAAGACTAATTAGCCTGAGAAAGAGAGGAGTGTTGTTCTCTTTCTTTAAAATGAATAAATAAAATGGGAGAGAAGAGTATCTGTCTGATAAATGCTGTGCAGCCATAAGAGGACTTGCTTCAGGCCCTGCCCTTTGTGCATATAACTAGCTTTACAGGACAGGGCTTGTTACTTGGTGTTGGGAAATGTGTTAAAGTATTTTATCACCATGTGGCTTTCCAGAATAGAAATTGTGTTCTGTCGCCTTTCTTTACTGCCAGTGTATCTCAGAGCATGTGAAAGCCAGTGCGTAGTACTGGTTTCAAGGATAATATTGCATGTTACAAATGCCTGATGCTTTCACAGGTGTTAAGCACAGGTGTCAAACTGGAAGAGTAGTCCAGTAATGATAAATAAGTAACATTTAACAATTTTTATTATGGCAGATTCACATCTAAGACTACCTTAAGGGTATGCAAGTAGTTATGTGGACTCGTCTAGGAGTTTTGATACTCTTAGAGTTAAACCTAATTTTCCTGTGTTTTCATTCTCATTGAAAAACCTATAATCAGTAACAAACTTTTGAGAAAAGTTGTTTATTAAAAATGGGTTTCTTGGCTTAAAATTTTTGTCTACATTAATGATTTTTGTGGTTTGTAATAAACGTAAAGGATTGGAGTCAGAATTGCTGGATAATGCATTGTTCACTAGTAAATGAGCCTTTTAAATTCTTTTTAATGCTGGTTTTGTTTTTGAATTGCAAAGTACAATTACTTTACCCTATGTTTGTTTTTTATGCTTGTTTGTTTTGTTTTTTATAAAGTCATTTTCATGGGAGTCTGAAAACTGCAAAAGATTCAGTCCTTTAATAGTCCCCTGTATGACTGCCAGAAGGATGAAAGTTCCTTTAATCGTGTGCAGGTTCATCTAGAGAAAACCTGAAAATCTGGGGGAGGGAAGGAGAAAAATGTATACTTTTTTAGTGAAGTATATTCTTAAAAAGAGAAGTTCTTAGAATCTCCTAGGATAACTCCAGCTGTTATAGTGCATTATAATATGTTTATGAATATGTAGAACCAATATATTAATTCATGTTCTTTTTCTTTGCCCATCAAATACCTCTTCCCTACCATCTCTATCCACCTTAGGCTGTCTTGCACTTCCCAAACTGAATCTACAGTTTTTGACTCTTCATGATTACCTGCTAAGGAACTTCAATCTCTTCCGCTTAGAGTCCACCTACGAGATCAGACAGGATATTGAAGACAGTGTCAGTAGGATGAAACCATGGTAATATTTATTAACTGATGCAAAATATTTATAAACTGGTGCAGCTCAACTTCAATTGTAATCAAAGTGCCTTTGAGAATGAATAACTGATGTTGTGTGCGTACTAAATACATAATATGTTTTGTATTAACTTCTTCCACAAGATGTTGCCATCCTGTGAGGTGATGTTGCAAGAGTGCATGAATACATATACCTGATGTGTTAAGAACATATGTTGGATGTTAACAACCAACCTTTGTTGTGTTTACAACAATATAACATAAAAGTACTGAACTGAGCATTTCTGACTTCATGAAATATGGAAACTCTACCATCAGTTCTTCTTGTATATTAAATGTGTTACTGAGTATTCTTGAATCTACCATCTGCCACACTTTGATCCTCTTTATATTTCAAAGGGTCATTTGTTATGGCCTCTCTTATACTCATTATTTGCTGTTTGTTATCTTCCCTTTTTCTTATTCTCTCTCTGACTTTGATTTTCTTTTTTTTTTTTTTTAATAATGCCAGCATAAGTTGCCTTTGCTTCTTGAAATGTAAAAATAAATCAGTTCATGGTATATTTCAATTCTAAAATGCAGGATTATGTTAATCTAGTTCAGTAGCATGTAAAATTAAGACTTCTGTTTTCTTAGAGTTGACTGTTTCACAGTTTAGGAACTGAATCTGTTATCAGATAATGACTAACAAAACTATTTGGTCTTTTTTTTTTCCTTTTTTTTAAGGCTATCAGAATATGGAGGCGTGGTTTTTGGTGGATGGGCTAGGATGGCACAACCCATTGTCTCTTTCACAGTGGTGGAGGTTGCAAAGCCCAATATTGGTGAAAATTGGCCTATGCGAGTCCGAGCAGATGTCACAATTAATTTGAATGTCCGAGATAGCATCAAAGATGAATGGGAAGGTACAGTGTGGTTCTTTGAAATAAGATGCTCAAAATAAATGCTTATCAAAATATCCTTTGCCTTAATTTTAATTGTAAAAAGGGTTCTGTGTCTGAGGTAGACTTGTCCATCTTAATACACTATATAAAAGTATGTTATTCAAATTCAAAGCCCAAGAAATTGGGATTTTCCTGAAACAAAGATTAAGATAGATCCAAATTTGTCAGTAAAATTGAAATGTAATTTCTTACCCTGCTTCTGCTTCAACAGAATTGTATATGCTTTTAAGCACTTCAGTGTTAGGTTCTGTAGGTAAATGACTCAGACAAATTTTTCTATCCCCTTATTAAACTAGCTAATAGGATTAACTCCAAGGAATTTTATGTTTATGTATTTCTAAAAGCCAATACTTGCCTCTAGTGTAATTTTGTTTTTCCAATGTTTTCTCTTCCGGTTATTTTTAATATGCTTTTCTTTTTAATTTATGATTATTTAATTAATCATGGTAAAACTCTGGCATTCAGCAACATACCGTGTCCTGAATATTGTTAGATTGCAGGAATATTCCAGCAGCTAATATCCTTCTTGTGGCTCTACTTTACCAATGTAGGTAGATCCTTCCTCCCCTGCTTTTAAACACTAGAGCAGTTTCTGAGAGATCAAAAGCAGTAATGCTTTAAGCTAGGTAGTATTTAAAACAAATATTGAAAACTATTGCTGAATCAAGACTGAGGTGAAGAATTGATGACTAATTGTCTGGCATAACAAGGTCTTGATGAAACTACATAAAGTTGGATAACAACATCCGGTGAATAAGGAGAAAGTACTTGCCTCAGATAAAGAAGGTCTATAAAATGAAGTTCTGCAGTGATCTTAATGCTGTGCAAAGTTTCTGTTAATTTTGTAGTGGAATACAGTGTGTGTTTACTAAATTTTATCTCTCAGATATGTGAGAATTGGTAGGTATACTGGAAGAAAGGATTAGTGTTCAAAATGACAACAGTGAAGTGGAGAAAAGACCTTTTAAAAGTAAGGTGTAATTCAACAGAGATGAATAGAAGACATTAAATTAAACAAGAACAATTTACTGCACAAATGTATGTTTGGAGAATAACTTGTTAGGCAGTAGCTGTGCAGGAGGGAAAAAGTCGGAGTTCATCATGGTTCAAAAACAAATGTGACTCCACAACAATATGCTACTCCTGAGGGAAAAACACTCTACCAAATCATATTGGGCTCTATAAAATGTAATGTAGCATGGAAAACAAATAACTTGGTTAAATGACCTTATACCCTACTAAGAAGATAACTGAAGTAACTTTGGAATTTTATGCTCATTCTAGGCACCACACTTAAATTGTTGTTAAAAAAATAAAATTGAGAGTAATCCAGAAGAAAGCAACAAGAATAAGAGATTAATGATGCGTTACTTTTGAGATAAGATTATTTGGAGCAGAATAATCTCAGAATATGAAGTGTGTTGTCATGAAAAAAGCAATCAGTTTCTTCTCCTTGTATCTGAATTCCTAGCAGATTTTAGTGTGTAAGAGTAGTGGAAAAGACAACTTCCTACGGTGCTTTATCCTCTGAGTTAAAGGGATAGTTTGAAACAGAATACATTATGATCTAGGTAGATTTTTGTTTTTTTTAAAAAGTACGTCTATTTGAAGAACGGAAAAGGAAAATGGCATTCAATCAATTCATTTAATATTCCTTTTTGGACTCAGGTCTACGTAAACATGATGTCTGTTTTTTGGTTACGGTACGTCCCACACAACCTTATGGCACTAAGTTTGACCGACGGCGACCTTTTGTTGAGCAAACTGGCCTGGTGTATGTCAGAGGCTGTGAAATCCAAGGCATGCTGGATGAGAAAGGCCGTGTTATTGAAGAAGGTATAATGCACCAAAACTTGTTTGAAATATATGTCTGTCTTCTGTTGGTTTTTAATTATTAACTTGGTTCTCTTGTAAATAACACTGAATTATTATTTGAAAGCACATCCTTGGAGGAAAAAAAAAATATATTTATATATGCAGTCCCAAGAGAGGTTAATTTCCTCTGGTACAATCTGATAGAAGTGGATTTAATTAAATACATCTAGTACATTTTTGGTGTAGGAATAAAATAGCTTGTATTTTAAAACTCTACTAGAAATGGCATAAAAACATGAAACAATGTTTGTAATGCTATGCAGAAAATAATTATATGAATATGTCTAAAATATGTTTCAGGAGCAATTATGGGTCATTTATTTGGGTGCTAGTCTACTTTTGGCAACATGTCAAATTCTAATTTTACCGTTTCATTACGGGCAGGACCTGAACCCAAACCTAGACTTAAAGGGGATTGCAGAACATACAGAGTATTTCTGGACCCAAACCAGTATCAACAAGACATGACCAATACAATACAAAATGGAGCAGAAGATGTCTATGAGACATTTAATATTATAATGAGAAGAAAACCAAAAGAAAACAACTTCAAGGTAAGGTACTGCTCTTTGAAACTTCAAATGAAGTTTTCCTGGCTGAAACTAGTTCATTTTATTTACGTGTAGGTAGCCTTTCCAAATGGAGTTGGATCACTTTAGGATCTCAGAGCCTGTCAGCAGGTGATAATTTCTTCCTACAGCTAAGTGCTGGAGTAACTGAAAATCAGAACAATCTTAATTCATTTGAGCATTAATTAAAAAAATAAAAATAAATATTAGTTTATAATTTCATTTCAGTCTTTCAAGAGGTGGTGTACAGATTAGTTGTGTTTGGCCTTTTCAGTCAAGGCGTATGTGTGCCAGGGCTATAAGCTTATATTCCCATGTTATAAGCATGCAGAATTTCTAATGCATTTGTGATACAAACAGAATGGCCTTCTGAAAGTCCTGGAGAAGATCGTGGAACAGAAATATGTGCTCTTTAGTAACTCTTTACTGACAGGACAGTTTAGGAATTTGACGTTGTTGTTTTTGCATATATACACTGTATAGATACTGAGTCAATCTAAAAAATAAGTGTCACTGAAAGATTGATACGTGCTAACAACCTAGAATAACTTGGATAGACTTCAATATGTCATACTTTCTCAGTTAAAAAGTTACCCTCCAATCTTTTTTTTTTCCCTTCTCCAATTTACAGGCTGTTCTGGAGACTATTAGGAATTTGATGAACACAGACTGTGTGGTTCCTGACTGGCTGCATGACATCATTCTTGGATATGGAGACCCAAGTAGTGCACATTATTCAAAAATGCCAAATCAGATTGCATCTCTGGATTTTAATGACACTTTCCTGTCCATTGATCACTTAAAAGCTAGCTTTCCTGGGTATAATATTAAAGTGACTGTTGACAATCCAGATCTGCAAGTACCCCCCTTCAGGTGATCTCAAAATTTCAAGTACTCCTCGTCTGGTATTCTTGCTGCCTTGTCACATGCAGTTGAGTTCAGTTTTTGAAGGGAGGTGCTCTTTCTTTTAAGAAAAGATGTTCATATGTTAGTATCAAGACTTAATTGTATAATTGAGGTAGCTGTATACTACAGTTAGGCTCAGGACCATCTTTGCTATTCTGTACAAACATACATCAGAGTGTTACTTGTAGGTCAAGGCTATTGGATTTATGAGAAAAGCAACAGTGTGAAATAGCATCAAGACACATAGTATTCCCTCGTTGGTTATGGTATCTACCCACCTCAAGTTCAGCCTAGTGATTTTTAATTACAAAATTTCCTTATATGTCACATTGAAGCAAATTACAGCAATTTCAACATCAGTTAAAGTTTGATATCCCGTAATGCTTCCCTTATTTTAGAAATGGTCTCTGAAGTAGGATGCCTACCTTTGTGGCCAGTAAGTGAGATTTACGTATTTTGTTTCACCAGTACTGTTTTCCAGCCCAGAATTTTAGTGGCCAATTTTTAGATTCGAAAATTCTGTTCCTCCTTGTTGGCTTCCTTGTGCTTTTGCAACTGAATTTCACATTGCACGGAGCTTCACAAGCTTTAACAGCTTTTTTGAAACACGGCAGTGTATGTGGAGAAGGTACTAACACTATAGAAATAATATGATAGTTTTAAGGAATCATGAAAAGCTACCACACGCAATTTCCCTTGATGAACTGTTGTTAATTTTCAGATCTTAGATCAAAATACAGATTTTCCACTGTATGAAGAGCTATTTATTGTTCTTCCTATTGCTGTATCTTTGCCTTGTAAAGAGACTAAGAGATTACTGATGTTAAAGATGTCTGCATTGTTGTATCAATATGATTGGATTGCTGTTGGAGTTCTTCTACCATGAAATGCTTTTAACTATCTCCCTTTCCTCAAGTTTTTATTTCTAAATTCTTTGCTGCCAGTGTTCTTCCAGTTGTCTCACAGCGCTGCCCCTGCCTTTTCAAGCTATGTAAAGTACACTTTTAACATACTTTTTGTCAAATATGCTTTCTTAAAGGCTGCTTCATCAACTTATTTTTTTTTCCTTTTCAATGTCCTCATCAGCATTTTGCTGTCTTCATCGCCTCTTGTTACCTTGTCTTGTGAAAGTTTATCTTTATGGTGACAAAAAAAACTTTCTTCATAAAAGTCTAAGACAGTCCAGTGTCATAGTGCATGTGTTGAAACACATTTATATTATGTGTTACAGGATAACATTCCCAATACAGGGGGGTAAAGGAAAGAAACGAAAAGAAGATGATGGGAATGAAGAAAAACCTGAAGAAACTAAAACGTTGATTGTAGAGCCTCATGTCATTCCAAACAGGGGACCATATCCATATAACCAACCGAAACGGTAATAGATGCATGTGAACTTGGTTGAAAATGGTAATATGCATAGCAGTTCAGTTTCAGAACTAAGAATAGCATGTTGTACGTTATAAATCAAATGTCACTTTGATTTCATTACCAAAAAAAGATTTGGATATGAGACTATTATGCTTTGTATTTAAATCAAAGTACTCTATTATCCACTCTCTATTTAAAAATATTCCATTGAAAAACATGGAGAGAGACCAGCTTTTAGTATTGTCAGGACTTTGAATATTAGTATTGAAAAGTTAATGCTTCATGCAGTTGCCCTTGTTTTCTCTACTGATCTTTTCTAACTAGTGACTTTTTATAACAGTTGAGAGCCTAGTAAGGACAGTGGTGAATAAGTATTTTTCTTGTATGAGTATGCAAAATACTTGTTTTTTCTGTAACACTGGAATCTGAAGGGTCTCTTACATGAATGAAATACATTAAAAGCTTCCATTTGTTTTCAATAATTTGTTTTAAAAGCAGTGAGAAATGTAAAATACTGTATATCATCAGAACACTAGGTTGTATGCACAGTCGCAGGACAAACGTGTGACACTATTCGTGAAATAAATGACTTACAGATCTTTTAGAGGTGAAGACCTGCATGTTAAAGATGGGGGTAGGGGTGAGGGGAACTGGAATGGAGTATAACATCTACTCCTAGCTATGATATCTGCAGAAGTATGAATGTGTTAGGGAAGGAGAAATGCACCTTTAGGAATTCAGCAGTTTTTTGGAAAACTTTTTCTTTACTTTCCCTGGCTACTGGATTTGCTGAACACTTAATCAGTGCAAAGAAGTGCTGATCATGCTTAAACTGTTGTAGTGATTACAGTAACAGGTAGCTAGCTATTCGTACAAAGACTTATAATAAAATTCCTTTATAAATAATTCCTTTACTTATAATAAAATTCCTTTGCAAAATGATAGCATCAGCAATAATTTGCTGCAATTAATTAGGAATCAATCCATACATATACTCAAACTTTCTTTATACAGTGTGAGTATTTTAACTTAGGTCTACTCCTACTTCAGATAAGTGCCATAAGTATGTGCTTAAAGTGTGCAAAGCAGGGAGAGCCTTGGTAGAACTCTTCTTGCTTGAAGAATAGCAGGTCTGAAATTGAATTTTTTGACAATCCTTTGTCAGATTGTCTTCTTTAAAGGAGAGAGGAAAAAAAAAGTCATTACGTTTTCTCTATATCCAGATAATTTAGTAATGTCATTTAACCTTCTACTTCATCATGTCACTCTATTACTACAGGGTTAAAAAGGAGAATCATTGCTAAATAATTTTGTGACACTCTCAACCAATAATAACTGAAATCATCGTTTTAGGTGGGATGATTTTGTTTTCATGTGGCCATTGTGATTTGCAGTCTTGCTTAGAAATTGCAAAATTGCCGGGTCTATCTATAAAGAAGATAATTGTAATTTTGGTTTAATTTATATAAACATTTGTAGGCATGTAGTTCTGGAGAAACATAGAGCCAATTAATTTGGTTTAAAAATGTTTAAGTAGTTGCTTTTACCAAAACTGTTGGCAAAATATGTCAATTTTCTGTGCTTTTTCTTTGTTACAGCAATACTATTCAATTTACCCACACTCAAATTGAAGCTATACGAGCAGGAATGCAGCCTGGGCTAACTATGGTAAGAATTTTTTATTTATTTATCTATTTTAAGCATTTTATGCTCTTACTTGATTCTAGCTTCAGGTGCATTCAATATAATACCTGTAATGCCTATTTCTGTAGCCTCTCTGAGGGTACTTACTCTATTAGTAGCTTAAAATATAGGAAAATAACAAATGTTCAGCATCCTCCGATCTTCACTAAATCGTGCTTCAGAAATACATTTAATCTCTGTATAACTGGATCCTGTGTCCTAATGACTGAAGACTTTCCACAACAACCAAAATTAACTTTTTCAGTGCTTGAATTGCTAGTTTTAGACTGTTTAGATTGCTAGTTTTAGCTTTTGCTATGTCTGTCTTTTTTTTTTTTTTTTTCCTCTTTTAAAGTACTTGCGTCATTTTTAGTTTGGTCTAGCTCCATTAAAGAAAATTAAAGTTACTGAATTGTCCTTAGGGAGCTTTTTTCTTCTATCTTCTGAAATTTAATGTACAATCCCTTATATCCTGCTGATTTCTAGATGTAAGAAGCTGTAAAAGAGTTGTAGATTTGTTAGGAAAGTAATTTCTGAACAATGAATATCTGCAAAGGTCTCCAAGGCTTAGCTGACTACAAGTGCCTGCATTGCAGTGAAGTACAGTCTGTCCTGCTAGTGACTTCTCAGTGCAATGACTTCTCTGGTACTATTAATCTCTTCTTGGACTATATGGGTGTTAATGCTAATTTTTATTTTTTAGTTTTTTTAATTAGTACTCATTAGTACATAGTCCTCGTTCTCCCTTCCCTTATATTTTTAATACTCCCTATGCACTCTGTACCTAGCACATGAAAAGTGCAACGCAAAGGAGAAAATAAATTTCAGTAGAATTGTATGCCATTTGTCACTGCCTTACTAGGTGTGCTGACACTCATAATGTCTTAAACCATGTATAAAAGTTCCTGAGTTCTTTGTAGTGTTTGAGTATGGTGTGTTCTCTATTGCAGTACTCTCTGTATGTTGATAGGGTACCAACTTTAAGGTTTATTCATAAATGAGAAGTTTTTTATTTTGAACGCTGTGAAAATGTCACAGTGATAGATTCTTTAAATTTGGTTATTTAACAATGCTGGAGGGTGGGTTGTTTTTTTTTGTTTGTTTTGGTTTGTTTTTTTTTGAAATTAACCCAATGATCTGAAGTGCTGGGTTTTACATAATTAGAGTGTTTGTGTAAGAACACCCACACCAGTGAATAGGAGTATTGTTTTATATCAATATTATTGTCAACAGGAAAGAAGACTGAGAAATTAAAAATCTGTGTTACCATTTTTAGTATATAATTAAAACAAAATACCAGGGCTAATGAGGGGGAGGTTGTATCTCTGTCACCTAATTTTTGCTTTCATTTTATTTTTTAAAATAGCACTGCATACTGTTTATTAGTGTCATTTAATATTGGTTGAGCTATAAATGACTTTCTATTGCAGTATATAATGAATCATAATCTACCATCTATCTCACGTTTTGAGGGCTTTAAAGAACAAACTTACTGTGTCTGATATTCCATCAGCTTATATAAATCTTTGAGAAGATGGTCTTTATATGTGTGTGTATATATGTATAATTTTAACTTTTTTGCTAAAAACATATTTACTAATTTTTTAAGAAGAGGTTACTGAATGGGAGTCCGGTAGTTCAAAAGGGAAATGCAATGACTAAGTCAACTCTTTTGGAGGATGTATTTACGATTTTTTGACAAAATCACCTGGTTTGTTTTTGCAAGGAGAGAAGGCAGACTGCTTGAGAAAATAGTTATGCAGTATAAGCCTGTGTTTTATTTTCTGTCATTATTTCATTTGTTCCTGTCAAATATGATTGAGAAATACAATCCTGCTTGTTTTTGAATCTAGCAATGAGATTGTCTGAATAAAACAAGCACGATTTTCTAGCAATTTATATTATGTGTAGATACATATGAAAGCAGGTATTTGCTTCTTAACACTGAAGAAATTACTTTTGAGATGTTTATAATATTGTTTATAATATTTATTTACACCTTTAAAATGTTTTACCAACAACTTTAAGAAATTATACACGTATAATTGATCCTTTAAAAACATTAACTCTTGGTATCGTATCATCAGTTGTAGATTTTTAAGTAAATGAAGAGAATGGAGTCTGTCTTCTATTCTTTACTTCACCTTATTATTTCTCAGTTATGTTTCTTTGTTTCTTTTTTTTTTTTTTTTTCACTATTTCCCTTATGTTTAGCCTGTCTTGGGGATGAACAGCATGCTTTTTTGTTACTGTTGCTTGTTTTTTGCCTGAGGAGGTCTTGTGAGACTGCTCTGTTTTTCCCAACAAGCTGTATTTCTGTCCAGTGCAGAATTTTTATAAATCATATGCATTTTTTTGTTTGTTTTTCTTCTCTTTATTTTGTGGTTTTAGGTAGTGGGTCCACCTGGTACAGGGAAAACTGACGTAGCAGTCCAGATAATATCCAATCTTTATCATAATTTCCCAGAACAACGAACTCTTATAGTTACCCACTCTAATCAGGTAAGATATTTCATGTATGAATTTTTTCTGTAGTTAAAATAAAGAAGAGCAGCAGATACTGAGAATCAGTGCGTTCAGGACTGCAGTTGTTTCTTACTAATGAAAGCTTAAGTTAGCTTGTGAGCAGATTCGCCAATTCTAAAATATGCCATGAAAATTTTGAATTTAAGGATAGTAGTTCTGAGGTATTTATCAGAGGTTTTCTGGATATTAACCTCATTAGGGGATAGGAATTAGGAAGTATTCTGAAAAAAAGTATCTGCACAGTTTTTACAATTGCACATTTACTGCATGCATGCCAAAGTTGACTTGTACTAAGTAATTCTCTCAGGCACTAGTTGCTGTGTGCCTCATGCTTCCAAGGAAAGGCAGGAAAGGTAGAATGGCCTGTTCAGATAAATGCTTGCTTCCCATTCATAAGAGATGGAGTCTACCTGCTAATTCTTGACCACATATAAAATAATAATAATAGTCTTATAGATTCTTATTCTAAAGCCATCTGTGATTTTGAAGGGTTTCTTTGAAAACTACAGTCATTATTTCCTGGTCTCCCTAAGTAGCCTATCCTATCTCCTTTATCAGCTATCCTAACTGAGCTTACCATTTGGAAAGCATTTCATCTTTGTTCATCAGAGTAAGATCAGGTACTTCCATTGACCGTTCTTTGGTCAACAGTGTAGCTTCCTTTTGGTGATAAGTTAATATCTGGAATAATACAGGCCAGTCTGCAACAGGTTGTGGGTGAGTAACAGGTATTAGAGTTGAGAGCATTTCTGTTGTGGAGTAAAGGAAGTAAATAGTTTTTGAGGCAGGTAGGTAACTCTTCTTAGCGGACAAGACTTAATGTGAATATTTGAAATTGAACTTCAGGAAATACGCTATTACCTCAGCAGGGTTCATTTCCTGTGCCTTGACTATGTACTTAAACGTGTTTGCATGACTTCCAGTTGACTTAAACGTGAGCAAGCTCCGCTTGTACTTCACTCTTAGTTTTGTGGTTTGACGATCCAGTGCTTATAGACTCAGCTCCTTTAGGATACACTGAATTGAGCTGTTGATACTAAGCTTTAGAAAACTGAATAGTTTAAGGCAGGAGCCACAGTAAACCTTGAAGTTCAGCAAAATGTATTTATCCATGTGGAATAGTCACAGTACCTGTCAATCACCACCAGATTGCACTCTTATAATTTACAGTAAAAGTTAAATGAGCAGTATTGTTTCTAAGAGATCTAAAAATAACTATTTTTAAACTGTGCTTCTTGAGGAAAAACATATGAATTGATAACTTTATTAACTAGATTTTTTAACTAGGTGATTTAATGAAAGGTGTAAAATCAAATATAATTGTTGCGTAAAGGAAGTGAAGACAAGAGCTTCAGTAGGCTGATATGTCCATTGTCAAGATTAACACAATCTAGCTTCAGTGTTGGCTTCATGTGTGCTTTGGCTTTTGTTATACCGAAATAGGCATTATTTGCTGACTGTTCTACAAGTAATTCTTTGGTTTTCCCTGCAAGAGTTTCTAAAAACTACCTTTTCTCCTGTTCTTGTCAATCTTTAGGCCTTGAACCAGCTGTTTGAAAAAATCATGGCTCTAGACATTGATGAACGCCACCTCCTGCGTCTGGGTCACGGAGAAGAGGAATTAGAGACAGAGAAAGATTTCAGCAGGTGAGAAAGGAGGTGCTAATGATAGCTTGTATGAGTATTGTAGCTGAGACCCACATGTTGAATCCATTCTACCTCTCTTGTCATTGAGCAAGGAGCTATGCTTGGCAAGTTTTACCTTTCTCATGCTATTGAATTGCAGTTATGTAGAGTACACTTGTTTTCAATATAGGGTTAAGTAATTTTGATTCTTTGATCAGTAGCCAAACTGTTCTAATTGACAAAATCAGGCAATTGCTTGTTCACAAATTCATCTGCTTGAATAAAAGTAGTTCACTATGTTATACGTACACACATGCTTTATAAAATTGACCTGTTTTGTGGGAGAAATTTGAATGATAAAGTTAAATTTTTGTGGTTAGTAATTTTTGTGCAAATATGATAGCACCTCTGCTGGTGTACTGAATGTTGTGTACATGTAAATGTGAAATAAAACTTGGTGCTTCTAGTTCTTCAGAATATTGATTAATAACAAAATTGCTTGTTTCATTGGTAAATAATACATTTTGAAAAATAGACTCATAAGTCAAGCTATCAAGTACAAAGACTTGAGAACCTGTTCTGGTAAACTCTTGTATGTTTTATGTTACATGTTAGTCCAATTGACGTCAATAGGATTACACACATTCATAAATGCAAGCGAGGGTATAGGGGTCATGCACTGGAAATAACTGGACTGTGATGTATTATTATAGCAATACCTTGACTTCTAAAAGTTGTAGTAAAAATTATATATAGTCACTAGAAGTTATTCACATACACATCTTCGAGTTTCATTTAGGAAAAGAAATACTTAGGGATTTTTTTTTTAAATTTGAATCGTTTGACATAATAAATTTTTTTCCAGTAATTTGATAACCAAGATCTTAGTGAAATGATGTCATGGTAGATATTTATTTAGTAATATCTAAGACTTAATAATATTCCTTGAACTGTAGTGTTCATCATTAAAAGGAGGTTTTTCTGAGACGTTCTGTTGTCTATTTCCATTAATATCCAGCATAATTCCAGACAAGAAGTTTATTTCCTGTATGCCTTCTGTGTTTGTTTATTGTTTTTTAAGTTGCTTTAGAATTCATGTTTTCTGTGTTAGGCTGCTTTAGAAGGCACAGTACTGCTTAAAAGAATTTATTCTGCATGTAAGCTTCTTGTCCTATTTTGCTCCCTTGGCAGACATAGCAAAACAGTGAGTTTTACAAGGATAAGGTGGAGAGGACCTGTTTAAACTGGTACTGTCACTTAAGAAACAAAGGGAATCATAGCTAAAGAAAACTTTTGTAGCAAGGAATGAATATATAAAAGAGGGCATATGACTTGAACTGTGAGAAATAAGAGGACATTTGGAAGCGTGGAAAAAAATGGTTGCAGTCACTTGTAATAATGATGGATTAGTTTTGCTCAAGAAAAAAATAACATTGCGATGATCTTAACTGTCCTAGTTCCTGAGAAACTTGTTTTTTCCAGTTGCTAACAATATGATCGTCAGTTGTGTCTTAGTAAATTAAAATCACTAGCTTTAGCTTCTCTAACTTTTGTAAATAAGACAATAGAACCCATTGAGGTCCCAAGGACTGTCTTTTGTTTTTCTATGCAGAAAGTTTATTTTATGAATAGTAAGCTTTATAGGAACTCAAAATTTAGCCTTTATTCATATTTGAGGTTCTAACTAGATATGCATTTTTTAAAAGAAAATGCCCTGTTTCCCTCATTTGTAATTCCAACAATTTTCATGTTTGTTATCTTAATATGAAAATGTAATAAATGTGATACATTGATTTTTTTAATTATTATTTTAATTATTTTTAAAGGGGAGGAAAAAAGTGGGAATGAATTAGATAAGAGAAAGCAGACTGGAAGGAGTAAGTTACAAACTAATCAGCCATAAAAGGTTTTCAATGGACAGCTGTGAGTACAGGACTTCCTATGTGTGGATGCAGATCTGTCTGTTATGGTGGTCAAAGCATTATTGCAAGGCGTTTTGTATATCACCAAAGGAAGCTAGACTTACACAGAAACTTGGGTTATCAGTTCCAGTTATGATGGATTGTCCATAGACTTCTGTAACTTGCATATGCTTGTATAATGTGTAATGGTTCCTACACAGCACGTAGGAAGTAATGCTTTCCTGTTATGAGAATATTTTACTAATATTTATGAAACTTTTAATGATGTGATAGGATAAAAAAGCTTTTTTTACAGTAATAGTTCTTGCATGGTTTTGTAAATTATTAGGGTTTATCTAGATAGAAATAGTCAGCAGGTAGCAAATGTTTATGTTTTGCAAGCTACTAGTAGGTGTGATATCTCATTTTGATACTTAAATAAACCACTTGGGATTAAATAAATTGAAATACAAAATATGTTAACCTTAATTCATTTTGTAGGTATGGAAGAGTTAATTATGTTCTGGCTCGAAGACTTGAACTTCTACGAGAAGTTGGGCGATTGCAAGAGAGTCTTGGAGTCCCAGGAGATGTTTCTTATACTTGTGAAACAGCTGGCCACTTTTTCTTATACCAAGTAAGGACTGAAATAGCTTTACAGGGACTGCATGACCTCAATGTGTTAGGAAACACACTATAAAAATTACAGTGAAATTTTCAGGATTGAGTCTTAAAAAACCAAAACCACAGTGTTTTCTTTGGTGGTTCAAAATACAATAATAGCTAAAGCCATAATTATAACCTTACTTATTTGTATTGCTATTGTCTTAAATCCTGCCTGATGACTCACAAACTGAAAGGCTAACATTCCTGCTCTTTATGACTACTGGCAAATTTTCTAACCTGGAGTTTCCCCTTCAAATAACAAAATCTGTGGGATGCTTTATATTTTAGACAAACAGTAGATCAGCTACTTAATGTTCCTTCTAGAAAGCTTTTATGGTTGAAATAAGATTCACAGTGTACAGAACAGTGATTTTCTGTATATTGTTTATCCTTCATTTCCTCCTGTGTACCTGTCACTGACCGTGTCCACATTAGCAAGTAATATGGCTTAAGCAGACATGGGGAGTGGTACTTAGGACCAAATCCCCACACTACACATATTTTTAGAGAAGTTAACTTGGGATAGCTGTAGTGTGTTCCTAAACATTATTAAATATTCATTAGGTGTTGGAGACTGCTAGGAGCACAGCTAAAGCACATCTTCTGGTTTAATTTCCTCCTGAAGGAATACAGTTTGGTATTTAAATCAAAGTATTTTAAGCAGAGAGAATCAGGAATTTTGCTTGTGCAATGGGTTTGTGTGGCAAGATTTTGGTATCAGAAGGTGGAGGCTGCTGGGGTGACCTCTGTGAATAATGGCCAAGGGCTGCCCCTGGGTTAAATAGAGCCAGTTCCAGCTGGCTCCAAAACAAACCCACTGCTGGCCAAAGCTGAGCCATTCAGTGATGCTGGTGGTGCCTCTGTGAAAACATGTTTAAAAAAGGATGAAAAATCATCTCACATCGCTCCAGCTGTGAAAGAGGACTGATGGCTGGGGGGACAGGGAGGGGCATAGGAGATAGAGAAACAACCCTGCAGGCACCAAGGTCAGTGCAGAAGGAGGGGACGAGGAGCTCCAGGTGCCAGAGCAGGAATTCCTGTAGTCTATGGAGAGGACCATGGTCAAGCAGGCTGTCCCCTTGCAGTCTGTAAAGGGCCACAAGAGAACACGTACTCACACTGCACTCTGTGGAGGTCCATGCCACAGCAGGCAGTACCCTTTATTTAGGTACCCTAAAGAAAGCTGGAGCCTTTGGAGAACCCAAGCTGGAGCAGGCTCCTGGCCAGAAGTTGTTTTCTGAAGAACTGCACCCTAGGGGAAGGACTCATGCTAGAACAGCTCGTCAGGAGGGGTGGAAAGGAGGTAGAAGGGTTAGGAATAAGAGTGTGAAGTTGAGCTTGGAAAGGAGGGAGGGTGCAAAGAGAAGGTGCTTTTAGTTTTGTCTTCGTTTCTCAGTGTCCTACTCCATTTTTAACTGACATTAAGTTAAATTAATTTTCACCAAGTCAAGTGTTTTGCCTCTGGCTTACTGGTAAGTAATCTCCCTGTCTTTATCTTGAGCTGCAAACTTTTCTATCGTATTTTCTTCCCCCATCCTGGTGAGGAGGTTCAGTGGTAGAGTTATTGGGTGTAGGTCTGGCATCCAGCCAAGGTCAACACACTGCACCACAGCTTTGAAAATGTCCTCCTGATACAAGATCAAATGCTAATGTAGACATCTTGGTTTTGTGATTAAAAACGGTTATTTTATTTAGTAAGTGTGCAAGATGATAACTGTCCAATGACTTCATTATATTAAAAACATGTCTGCATGACACTTTTGTTTATTATAGGTAATGTCTCGTTGGGAGGAATATATCAGCAAAGTGAAAGTTAAAGGTGGAAAATTGCCAAATGTTACGGATGTGTCCAGTTTCTTTCCTTTTCACCAGTATTTTGCAAATGCTCCTCAACCAATTTTCAAAGGCAAATCCTATGAAGAAGATATGGAGATTGCTGAAGGCTGTTTTAGACATATTAAGAAAATATTCACTCAGCTTGAGGTAAGTGACATGTAACTGTGAAAGCTAAATGAATCTGCTTAATCCTAAAGAAAGTTTACACAGTTCCAAAATACAGTTTGCCCTAAATCCTAAAAGCAATATATGCCTTTAGGCAGCTTCTTTAGATTGCAGGGCATTCAGGTGAGAACTTCCCCCTTTGAGTAATTCAGGTGTGCTTCAAAATAGAGACAAGGGTCTAATCTGTTTTATTTTAAGCTTAGGAAGCACCCATTTTATGTGCTTCTTTTTCACTGATTAGGTTACTAAAGTTGGTGCACTTATCACTCACTGTTCCCCTGATCTTTACAGGGTCTTTGTATTTACAGTGATTTGTCTTTAATCAGATAACCTAAAAGTGTAACATAAATGGTTTATCTTACATTTTTTTCCCAGAATTGCTTGAGAGGCTTTTAAAAGCTCTAGGGTAAGGGTTATCAGGGTATCATTTCATCATATTACCTGTATTGGCCTTTCTAATATTAGATGTGATTTATGATGCTGTTTAAAAAATAAAAAGGGGCGGGGGGGGAGTGGAGGACGGAATGAAAATAAGAAGCAGTAAAGCAAAATTGTTGAGGGGAGTGTTCCTGAGAATCAACTGAATAATTGTCTGAGAATTTATATATGCACACAGGTTGCAGAATTCTTGGATATACTTTAACAAGCTTATGTTTTGAAATCCTATTGTCTCCAGGTTTAGGATACAAATGAATAAATAAAAATCCAAGATGGAATTGTTAACAGTACATACTCATAACTTTCGTGCTTAATTTGACTAAAAAGGTGGACAGATAGTTTCAGTGAATATGTTTCATAAGCAGTATTTTTATTTATTTTTTAATTCTGTTCTTCAAAATTCTTTTTTCTACCACAGGAATTCAGAGCATTTGAACTTCTCCGCAGTGGCCTGGATAGATCCAAATATCTGTTGGTGAAAGAAGCAAAAATCATTGCTATGACTTGTACCCACGCTGCTCTGAAACGACATGACCTAGTTGAATTAGGTTTCAAAGTAATGACATTAGTGATACTACACTGTTTTTTTTCTTTTTCTTCTTTTTGTCATTCCCCCCTGCTTCATTTAGACCTTTATCTCTCCTAATTCTTTGCATCTAGATTATTTTGAGTTGCATGTTTTTACCTCTATGTTTTTAATTGTAATTTTATTGAAGAGAATTTTAACTTCTGGTTCTGTAAGTAAAAGATGAGATTGTTTTTAAATTACATATATTGAAATGCTTAATAGTGTATACATATAAAAAAAAAAGTTAGCTTTGCCATATGAGATGAACTGCAGTGATATGATTGGGTGATAAAATAAAGGATGAATTAGGGAAAAACATGTCTATTATAACTTTGCTTACCTAAAAAATGAACAGTTTGAGGAAAAAAAGCTATGACGCAGTGCTGTTTTCACTCTGCGGTGTTAACCATAAGTATTCATTTACTAAAGACCTGCAAAAACAAAACCCCCTCATCTTCCCACCAATAATTGTCCTACTAATGAAAAAACTTTAATTTCCTAAATAAGTAATTGATGCTTCCTTTTGGTAGGTTGAATAACAACATTAACTTGTATTACTTGGCTGATGGGCATCTCCATTTTTTCTTTCTCAGTATGACAACATCTTAATGGAGGAGTCTGCACAGATTCTGGAGATAGAGACCTTTATACCTCTCCTGTTGCAGGTTAGACCTGAGTTATAAAGCTTGCTACAAAAAATGATAACTGAAAGTCTGTGTTCTTGAACAATACCAAATATTGAAAGGAAAGTATCTTGTGTGGAAAGTAACATAGAACTGGTATTTCCCATGGAGCAGACAATAAGAATTATCATGTTATTCTTCATTAGTTGTTTGTCCTGTGTACCTGTGACTAAGTAGTAGTATTATCAGGATTTCACATTGGAAGCATGAAGATATTTAAGTGAACTAGCTCCTGGCTTTGTCACTTTGTTGTCACTTGTATTCTTTCTCATTTAATACATATTGCTAAATCACTGATAATTTTAAAAACTGTTAAAAATTATTTTTTATTATGAAATAACTGCTCTAACTTTTGTTTCCCAAGATCATAAGTGCTCTCTGTCATCTTGACTGCCAGTGTTGCTTGTTCAGTTTCAGTCAAAATTAACAGAGATAAAGTGGGTACCAAGTACCTAAAACTTTCAGGAAAACTGTAGCCATTAGAGAGGAGACATTCTAATTGATGTTATAACACCACAGGGAGAGGAAAAAAAACAAACAAAACCAAAAAACAAACAGCAAAAAGTTACTACTTCTACTTTGTCTACTTTGGGCCGATAATTATGCACCTTTTATCTAGTTTAATTGGTAAATGCTTAGTCTGGTATCAACTGCCGCTTATACTGTTTGGCAAACCAATAATTGGTAGCTATAAAAGGAATGTGTATGTGATATGGTTGAGTAGAATGTGTATGAGATATGGTTGCAGCTGGAAGGGTGCTGTTGATACAAGGAAGGAAGGAAACTGAAGCTAATGTGACATGTGGGATGTTTATAGGACAGTCTTTAGAAAGCCAGATAGCAGTAGCTCTGTATGCAAAGAAATGTGTCCCCTACTCTTGCAATATAAGGAATTGATGAGGGCTAACACTGCTACAGTTGCATATCTTTCCTTAAAAACATTTGCTCTTATACTTCTAAGCTCAGCCTGTCTTTAGATTTGTTGTGCCTCTGGTGAAGATTGTTGGCCCAGCTCTGGGGTTGCTTTTAGCATCCTGAGCTTGAGATGCATCACCACCTACTTTTAAGAGCTGTAGGCCTTCCTAAGTAAGCAAACAGTACTTCTCATACATCTGTGGCTTAAATGACAATTTCAACCCCTTTCAAGTTATCCCTGTAATCTCAGATTAACGTGAGATAAAATTTCACCATTGGGAGGGAAGTGTGGGCTCCCTCAGGAACTCTGTGCAAACTTTGTAGCAGCAAATCAGAAGATGATGTGTGGGAGGTTGGTGAAACTTAAGACAGCTTGTGCTATTCATTTGATTCTTAGTGTAGTGGCTTTCTAAAAAATACAGAGACTATTCATTTTCTAGAAGTAAGTTTCCTTTTCAGACGTTTTGCTTGGAGCAAATATTTTCATTGAAAAACAATGATTTAAATTCCCCTAGAAAACCACATCCAAGCTCAGATTTTCATTCCAAAAGAAACTTAATGTAAATTGAAAAAGGCATGACAGAAACTCCATGAAATATTGGTTATAGTCATAATTTTTCACTTTGCTCCTTAACAATAGAGGTTCAAATACAATTGCAGGAAAGTAACTCAGTATGGGCCTAGTGCACAAAAGAATGTGCATATCCAAGATACTGCTATTAAAGCCCAAGTCCTGTGTTCAGTCTTACTGCAGGTTTCTTCAGTTTTGGGGCCATTAACGTGGTTCTTTATCACCTTTGTTATGTGGTAAAGATGACTGAGTTTTGATAATTCTGAGCACAGAGGCAACTAATTATTTCACCCTCTAAACCCTGAATATGGCTTGAACTCTGAAGAGGAGCGCATATTTTTGTCTTTTGGGGGGTGTATGGAGAGCAATCAAACTTGAGGCTTTTTGCAAATCATAAAACAGGAACAGTTTTGCTCTTTTTCAATTACTATTTCAGCAATTACAATAATAAAGTGGAATGGACTTGGTTTCTTTATGTCCCGTGGACTTAATGAGCCCTCATTTTAGTCCCTAGAACAGCAGTGAAATTAGTGAAACCTGAAATATAAGGAGATTTCTGCTTAGTTAGATATCTCTGTGTCATAACGGTATGTAAGCATAAGTTGTAGTTTGGGTGGCTTCTCATGCAAGCTGGTCTGTAGAACCTTAAGTTATTTAAATCTCTGTTTAAAGACAAGTGTTACACTCCAGAATGTTGTTTTTGCCTTTTGGCAGTCTTGAATTTAATGCTATTGCAGTGCTGTGTAATGAATAATTCCTGCATGGCTCTTTCCGTGGTTTTCATTTATAATGAGATTATTCCATTTAGTGAAATAATCATCATGTAGTGCTTTTTAACTATTTGAATGAATACTGAATAACATGATGCATCAGGTTAGTGAAGGGAAATAAGCATATATAAGCAATGGAGAAGCTGAAGACTTCTGAATTAAGGCAAACTTTTTTTTTTTTTTTTTTTTTTTACGATAAAGATACATTCTGTGGGATATCCCATGACCATTCTTAGAGGAGCCATTCAAATAGCCACTGAAAATTGAGACTGGTTTGTTTATGTTTTGTTGGTTGTTTTTTGTTTGTTTTATTTTTTTTTGTTTGCTTAAAAAAAGAGAACTAGGCTTACAAAGTGGTAGTACTTGATTTCTTGCAATTCAGAGCAAGAAGTTTTTTAAAAAAAATAGAGAGCTCTCTGATGTCTGAGATAAAAACTGATCATAAGAGCAGAATGATTACATAGTATACTTGAACTTCTCCAAATCGGTAACCTTTTTTGGAGAAAAAGAAATAAAGCGTTTTTCCCTGCTATTGAAAATACTTTTCATCCTTTCTTTCTTTCTTTCTTACGGCATCTTCAGGCTTGATGAGGTGGACAGTCTAGAGTTCAGTTTCCTTCCTTGCTCCCTGATCAGAGAGGGCTTCAGAGTTCTTCATCTTCAAGTGGCAAGAAAAGGAACTTCAGGCTCTGTCTTGAATAGTTCTCCCATGGGGGCAGGGAAATATCAGAGGAGTGTTTAAAATAACAGGGTCAGAACTGTAAAACTGGCAGTCAGAAATCTTCAGGATTCTGATTCCAGGATAATGTTACCCACACATCTGTTCCTTTTACATCCCTCTGTTAAAATAGTCCTTCATGCACTTTCTCAGTACTTAACATAGGTACACAGAGGATGATGAGGAACTGGAAACAGCTATACATAACATACTGAAGGGCTTTCAGTCCAAGAGCCATGGTGGCAGGCACATCGTGCTCATGGAAGAGAAAATGTGAGAATTCTAGAGGTGAACAGGAGAAGCATACGAACCACAAAAACACTCGAAAGGCAGGCAGTAGAGAGATTAGAAAGAAGTTAATAGTTGTCTTTAAAATGATTGCAGTTCAGTGTAGCTTAAGAATAAAACTTAGGGCTTAGACAGCTAATTTGACTATTAATGTGTTGTAATTGAGTCCTTGATTATATTGTAATACTTACAATTGTGTAATTGATTCTAGAACCCTCAGGATGGATTCAGTCGTTTGAAGCGGTGGATTATGATTGGCGACCATCACCAGTTGCCACCAGTCATTAAGAACATGGCTTTTCAAAAATACTCCAACATGGAGCAGTCCCTCTTCACACGGTTTGTTCGTGTCGGAGTACCGACTGTTGATTTGGATGCACAAGGAAGAGCAAGAGCAAGGTAAGCTAAAGAAAACGGCATGTGTAGCTACTACTAGGTCAAAAATGGAAAAATGCATGTATAGTATTGGAAACTTTGGATTATCAAGGCAGGAGTTTGCAAAACTGTGATTTATATTTTGTTCCATTTTTTTCAGTTTAGACTAGACTAGCTTAGACTAGAAGGCAGGTTTTACTTTGCTGAAATGCAGTAAGTTTTACTTTATTTTATATAGTGTGTATATATATATATGTGAGTATTTCAGTGAAAATGATATTTGAAGGAATGTTAAGTCTGGTTTTTTTTGTTGTCTTTTTTTTCCCTTGGAAGAAGCTGCCATTTTTTTTTTTACAAGCTTCCTTTTCTGAATTAATATATTCAAAGCTAAATAAACGTTTGCTATTCCTTGTGAGGTCTGCAAAAAGATGCTTTTATTATGGGATTTCAGTTGAGCTTCAGCTCTGCCTGATTGTCAGCCAGGTTGTTCTCCCAAGAACATAATGCCTTTTTGTGTGTAGATCTATACTAATTCCTCATAGTAAGAGAGAGCTTTTCTTTTTTTATCCATTTAACTGACATTTTCAATATGACAATTTAGATGTCAAATTTATTCATATTTGTGGCATCTTATTAATAAGGAAAAATAAAACCAAACAAGAGAAAATGATTCCATATAAATCATATATGTATATGCATAGATATATATACGCATATAAATATGCTTAGTTTTAAATCCTAGTCTTTTCTTTTTAGGTGTAAAGTAGAACGAACAATTTGAAGAACTTCTTTTTCATTTAACAAATGTTGGCTTTTAGAATATTATTTTCTAGCCATATGGACGACAGTTATTTTCAGGATGATATGAAAAAGCAAATTATGCTTTAGTATGATGATAAATGAAGCTTATTTTGCTATCTACTATTTTACAACATCTCAGAGAACTTAGAGAGAACAGCAGAATGTTTGCAAAGTGAAGAAAGTTGCTTGATCAAGGATTATTTCCATACCTTCCTACAATTTGTCTTTACTTTTGTGCTCATAGGTAACTTCCCCATGAAGTATTTGTTATTTTACCTGGTTAGGATATTGTTCTGCATTTCTGATTGAGGCATTTTGGTTATATTACTCTCCCTGTAAGTATCGGGGATGATTGAGAATTGTATAGGGTTTTGTCAGCTTCCCTTTGCTTTTCAGTTAATACATGGCAAGGCACAAGATAAGAAAATAAATTTCTTTTTGCAGTAAGAGTCTTTACAACAAATAATGCAGAAAATCCATTTGCCCTTACTCCTTTCTTCCTTGCGAAGAAGTATTAATATTTCTTAAATTTTGTCATTTGAAAATGCCTCCTAGATTTCTTTGCAAAATTGGTGCCCTTCAATGGAGAGCTGATCAGGCAGAGCAGGCTTAAGGCTGAGACACTGCCCTATTGAGTTTCTGCTAGACATATGCTTCTGTGAATGAGATGATTCTTTGTGTTTTGCAGGCAGACCTCTTGTGTTACAAGCTGGCTAGTCTGTGTAGTTACAGTATACTTTTCATCAACACTTACTTAGATCAGGCTTAAAACTGTTAGTTGTCAAACGGGCCCTGTAGCTAAGTTAACTCTATCTCCAATCACATGCAGAGTATATTCAGATCCTTCAGGCAGAAATTGTTTACATATTGGCTCAACATCAAAGGGACAAATCAAAATTCTCAAATGTGAGGGACCCCTTGCCCGTTTACCTCTCAATGTGCAGCTTATCTTGTGGGGAGAAGACGGTGATCAAACTGTTAGGGATTTTTTTTTAGGCTTTTGTTCTATTTCAGACTGATAACTCGTTTCTAAATAAAATGTCCTTCTAAGCTCGTGGTGTGAGCTTGTCACTCACAACTGCATCACATCACTGGGTGGCATGACATTTTTCTGCAAGATCATGACTATCCAAATTTATGACGATTTTAGCCTACTGTTTTGCATTAATGATTTGTTCTGCCTTCAAAACAAAACAGAAATGGGGGGCATGTCAGGCTTTTCCCCAGATTAATCTGAAATAACTGTGAGTAATGATCTACATCTACCTTCTTGCACATTTACAGAAGATGAAATTGAAATGAAGGAATTAAGTATTCAAGGTCATAATGTAGGTTATTGGCAGAAAAAAATTCAGGCTTGAGAGGTCCCAGAGTAATTCTCTATACAATAGTGTTTTGCTGCAGGAAACAATATTTAAAGGAAGGTAGTAGTTAAACAACTGAATTGCTTCTGTGTGCAGTCTAGCAACTTAGTTTCCCTTCCTTGTCTCTAGCTTCTTCATTGGTAGCTTAAATACCAGGATCTAATATCCAAGTTCTTCCTAAAGAGGTAAATCACATTCCCTTTTTGGGAATCCACAGATAAATTAAGGCTATCCGTGGCAATGTTCTGATCGGTTACCACAGGAAATTTCTGTTAGCTGCAGCGTTTGAACACAACTGCCAAAACCCTTTCCGAAAACTTTGCTATTAGAATGTTTGTGTGTTCTGTTCTCAGTTTGCAAAATGGAATATACTGTGGTTCTTTCAGTTTCTGCCAGCAGTTCTTTATGATGTAGTATAAGATGCCTGTAGCCATAGAGCAGGAGAAGGGGGAATTCAATTCAGGTTACAACCATGTGTGATGAGAATGTGAAGAATTAGCCAAATTTGTGTGCTTTCTAGAAAGAAGTAAAATCTACAGTTTTCTGTAAGAGAACCAGACAAAATGGAAAAAAAAAAAATTACTAAGTTCAAGAACTCACTTTTAACTATTTTTGTCTGTGTGGTTTTGGACAGTTTATGTAACCTCTACAACTGGCGCTATAAGAATCTGGGTAATCTGCCTCATGTCCAGCTTATGCCGGAGTTCAGAACAGCCAACGCTGGGTTTTTGTATGACTTCCAGCTTATAAACGTAGAAGACTTCAATGGTGTGGGAGAGTCTGAACCCAATCCTTATTTCTATCAGGTAAGAGAAATAGTGTATACTTTATTTAATCTGGATATGGCTTACTAAGTCTTCAATGAAGACTTTAAAAATACTGTAAACTGATGTTTATGTTCTCAGATAACACAGCAATGCACATGAATGATTTTTTTTTTCTCCTCGTTATCATTTTCGAATGTTGAAAAGGATGATAATGTGTTATGTTGTGCTTTTTTGCTCAAAGTGAATGACTGCTTGCTGTTTCCATTTTCTCAAAGTTACTGGGTTGGGGCAGAGATTTGGTGTATAATTCATTATGAAACATTGTTTTGGCCTATGGCAAATTAAAGGCTGCTGTACTGTCATGATAACAAAATAAGCAGTAGCATTTCTCTATATGAAGGATCAACATTTGCTCTGTGGCAGTGATTTAATTTGATCTGTATATAAGAATGCAAAAGAGCCCATTCATAAAAGAATGAAACAGTACTACAAGAAGCATGCATAAGAAGCAGAGAGACATTGAGGGCGAAGTGAATTGCAAAAGAAAAGCTTAGCCTTGAAATTTCTTGACTAAATTTTCAAATTAAGCCAGCAACAACGGCCTTTATCTATTTGTTTAAAATAGGAAACGCTTTGACAATTGTAATGAGGTGCTTATATTTTCAGTCTTCTTATTCTTCTTCACTAAAATTTTGCTTTAAAAACAAAGATGGGAACAGTCTGGTACTTAAATAATCTGTTTGGGTTTTCTGAAAAGTTAGAAGCTGGATCTGTGTGCAAGTTAATGAATTTAATACAAATATAGAACTAACACCTTATATCTTGTTTAATGTTATGGAATGCAAACAATATAGTTTAAGCTAGTAATATGCATGGTCATTTTTTTGCCTACAGAGATCATTGAGAATTATGTTAATCTATTTTTTTTGCAAGGTATTCATAGGGTATGCTTGGGTTCCTCTTGCCTTTTTTTTTTTTAATACAAGCTAGCATGCTGTTAGTGAACAAAACAAAGGAGAGCCATAGTCCACTGCTTCTCATTTGTAGCTTGGGGTGATGGTTGTTTGGAGGGGAGAATTTTTGATTTTGGAATTTAAACTATAACACTGTAGCGTATAAGTAGTAAAAAGCTGTCTGCTGGAACAGCTGCAATTAGTGCCTTAACAGGGTAATTGAGCACTACTTTATTTCATTTCTGTCCTGAGGAGATTAAAAGTCACAAGGACACAAAAGACGTTTATTGCTACAACAGCTATTCTGAACAAACTCTTTAGTATGTCCTACAGTTAGTTTTTTTGTTTGTTTGTTTTTGGTTTTTGATATCTTTAGGGTAGAGAGATACTGGTGGGGTACATTGGTGACATTGAATAGTTTTTCTAACAGATTGCCATGTATTATTTCTCTTTGTGATTTGGGGCATTTCCTTCCAGAGTTAATGAGGATTAATATTTGTAGAGTAGCTTTATACCCACAGGTGTTTGGTATGTATTGCAACTCCATTTCTCAAGTAAAGCAGAACCCCCTTAATAATAATAAGAAATAAAGGAGGCTGACATGTCCAGCCTGGTCAAACACATGCCAAGTGACGATAAGATCCTTGTATAAATATAACAAGAATAAATATCCACAATTGAGAATAACATTTCAACTTGAAAGATATTTTTGCTCACAGAAAATGGATGTAAACAGGCTACGAATAAGTTAACTCTGGAAATCGGACAAAAGCTCTTACAACCAGAGGAGTGATGCTCTGGGACAGCCGTATATTATAAGTTAAAAAAAAAAAAAAAAAAAAAAAAAAAAAAAAAAAAGTTAGGAAATATACTTTAACATTAGATACTTTGAGATTGAATAGGTGTGGCCTAAAACAGAAATAACTGGTTTTGATAATCCAGGTGTCTGTCTCCCTAATTAATTGTTGAGTTTCATTATTCTAGTTCAGTGAGTTCTTTTTTTGAGCATACTGGAGAGTGATTCGTTGCAACTTTTTTTTGCTTGCTTATATGAAACCTTGTTAAACTGTTGCTAAACAGATTTTGTTTGTTTGCCTCTTTTTTTTTTGTTTTGTTTTAAACCCCTTACATTTAAATACTGGTATCTGTAGACTATCAGCTTTTAATGCTTCTTAACAAATTATAATTCCACAGTTTTAAATAAGAGGTGTTTTTTTGGTATATTAAGTAGAAGAAAAAAGTTGTATTAGCACTTCTTGAGTTCTGTAGTAATATATTAAGGTGGAGGTTCTTTTGGGCTGCCAAGTATATAAATGCATTAGGTGCAAATGTGTAAATATTTAAGTCTTTGAATATAATTCAAATATTAACACTTCTTTTAAACATTTTAATATATTTGAGGACTACTAAATATTTAGATTTTAATTGAAATAAAACTGAGTACTTCTCAGTTGATACTGGAAAGTGTCAATCTATTGCCTAACAATAATATTGACAGAAATTTTTAGCGGTTTTCTGTCTGAAGAAGGATCTAAATTATTAAACTTGCTTGTGATTTTTATTCTTTCAAAATGACTTTTATTAAGTGAAATTATCAGATCTATAAATGTTTCAGCACTGAGATTTTTCTCTGAATAGACAGTTGTTCTTTACGACCTTACAAAATTAATAACTTTTTCCTTCCTTTTAAACTTAAGAATCTCGGCGAAGCAGAGTATGTTGTGGCACTATTCATGTATATGTGCCTGCTTGGTTACCCTGCAGACAAGATAAGCATCCTGACAACATACAATGGACAGAAGCACCTGATCCGTGATGTCATTAACCAGCGGTGTGGAAATAATCCACTGATCGGACGGCCAAACAAGGTGTCTTTCAGAATATATTGATCATTGGAGTGGTTCTCTTTTTCATGATTATTGTGTTATAGAACATGACATGATTGAATCTATTCCATCTGATTGAACAGATTCACTGCTTTCTGTGCAAGTATTCCTTTATTAACAGCACATACTTATTAACTTGCATTCTGTGGAATTTCACTACTCTTTTTGCCTGTTTGTAATTAGTCATACAAGGAAATTGCAAAATCAGTGAAGTTCGATAGAGACTGTAGTCTGTGTCTCATGTAGTCTGTGTCCCACAGACTACGTGGGACAGAATAATTCTTTGTCATTAATTTTGTCTTCCTTTTAAATAAATAAATAAGAAAGAAAGAAAGATGCACCCAGAGTAGAAATGGCGATTTGATAAAATGCATGATGAAGAATCTTACGAAACAAATAAAAATATATTTACGAAATTCTGGTGTCTGCAGGTTAAAGTTCTATATTATAAAACTCGTAGCTTTCCACAAGTTTTTGTTTTTAGTACTCCACAGTTAGCTGTCCTAATTGAATAAAAATGTGAGAGAAATAGTATATAGAGTCACATCTCCCAGAAAGAGGAGTTTGATCTTTGGTTAGAGGTGAACTAAAACAGAATTAAAACATTCTCATTTCTCTTCTTATTTAATACAATCTGAATAGGAAGTTGATGTTAAAATTTGGATATCACATTGTAATTGAAATGGCAAATATTAACCTATGGAGTTTGTTTGTTGTTTTTTGATTGTCTAGGTAACAACTGTGGACAGATTTCAAGGTCAACAAAATGATTATATCCTCCTGTCACTAGTGCGTACCAAAGCTGTAGGCCACCTTAGGTATGTAAGAAAATACTCTTGTAGGGACATTAAGGTGCACATATTATAAACATCTTTCTGATGTGGAAAATGTTATGCAAAAGTGTTCAACCTCTGCAGTATTTAGTAGAAATGAAGTTTAGTGCTATATGTTGAATGAAATTCAGACCCAATTCCTTTTTACAACTGTCTGCTTCCCTTTTTACATCCACTTTATCCTTTAGTAATGGCTCTTACACAATAAGAAGTGTATACTGCTGCAGGTGGGCTGAACTTGGTTTCACCTTAAGTAGATTAATAGGAATGTAATTAATGCTTGTTGAATAAATGCAGGCTTAAAATTTCTTATAGATTATTTTCCATAAGTGAGCTTTTTGTTTTGTTTTGTATCAGCAGTGTTTGCTGCCAAAGTTGTGTCATCATGTGCCATTTAAAATGTTTATGCTTCAGTTTTGGGGTTGGGTGGGGGAAGACTTATTCAGCAGCAGCGAGATGGGTTATGGAACGCATGTTTTCTCATTCAGGGATACAGACAGGCAGTTGTGATTTGTTCCCAGTGTAAAACTTAACTATAAAACTTAACTGTTTTTCTAGACTTTATAACTAAAGGGTGAGTTTTATATCAATAATATAGTGAGCCCTCTTTTATGTAAATGTTCTAGGATTTTGTTATTGAAACTATAGTAGGAAGAAAAATTGAAAACGAAATAGTATTTTAGCAGGTGCCTTTATAGTTACTTTAATTAAGACTTCTGCATACTTCTTGTTACTTTTATTGGAGTTGTTCTTTCTCACTGATGATACATGACTAATTTATTTGTTTTTTTTGAAGGGACGTCCGACGATTAGTTGTTGCCATGTCAAGAGCCAGGCTTGGGCTTTATATCTTTGCAAGAGTATCGCTGTTTCAGAACTGTTTTGAACTAACTCCAGCATTCAGCCAGCTCACAGCTAGACCACTTCACCTCCATATAATTCCCACAGAATGTTTTCCGGCAGCAAGACAGGTAGGAACAGGTACTATGAATGTTGCTGCCTGCAATGGGGTATACTTGTTGCCTGCCTTTAAGTGAGCTATAAGAGACTAGACTGCAGTGTCTTCACTGTTAAATCAGTGCTCCTTGGATAGTTATGTCCCTGGAGTTAACTTTGATCATGATACCAGCTGTTCTTAATTGATTATTTCACAAAACTAATTTATCAGTCATACCTGCTTTTTTTTCCCTAAGTTCTACCTGTGAAAGTAATTCTGTATTTTTATTTTAGGATAAATATGTAGGGTTTTACAGTGTTATAAATTTTTGTCTTGTTACAAAACAAATAAATGTCACTTCTCAAAAAAAAAATACAAAGCTAATTGCTTTTCATTAATATTGGTAAAATTGCATTTGACTGAGTAATTCAGGATAACGATTAAAATTGTTGCTGAGCTAGGTATGTAAATACAAAAATTTTGTAATATTGTACTAGTAAACTTTAGTAAAAGGTCAAGTATTTAAGTACAGGACTCTCAATGAGTAGGATGCTAAACAACCAAATAAGAACTGGAGGAACATGTCTGCTTTGCTGTCTGAAGCTTTGAGAAGGGTACCTGCATGAATCCAAAACTCAGTTAGAAATGTTTACGTGGTCTTAAATGCTGTTGACATGTTTAGGAGGGAGCCTTTCTGTTGAAACTGGTCTACTCTGTAACAAAGAATGGAGTGTACAAGTGTACATGGTCAGAGAGAGTGTGAGTGTAGGCAAGGATGAGATGGTTTCTGGCAGACAAGTAGGCTAATGTGAACTGAAACTACTTATGCCTTGAGTTAAATGATTGGAGTCCTAAATGTACTTTATGGATTAAGTATTGGAACCCAGCCTGTCCTTCTGAAATGAAATTTCTTCGTTGGGCTGCAGTGTCATGATTAATCCAGTCACCCAAAATGCAAGTCCCACATTTCCTACCATTCAAAAGAATTTAGCTATTTCTTTTTTTAAAAAGCATTTTTTTCATTTACTGGGTTTATGTTTCCTAAAACAGTACAACAACTTTTTGGATAATGGTTTTGTTGCTTTGCTTGCTGAATTTCTACTTTTTTCCTCTTTAGAATGGAGAACGACCATCTCACCAAATACATGTTATTAAGAACATGCCTCAGATGGCTAACTTTGTGTACAATATGTATATGCACATGATACAGAGTACACGCCACTACCAACAGGTAAGGGCCTTCTTACTATTGGAAGGTGCATACCTAAAATAAAATCAACTTCAGTAAGTAACCAGGGATACTGTTGAGGTTTGAGACTGTTCTTTTATGTTTACAGTTCAAGAAGGTTTTATGGCTGAGAGTGAGAATATTGATGTCTCTAAAATCTTGCAGTAGCAGGAGTTGCATCTTTTACTAACTTAGGCCCCAATTTAAGGCCCGCAAAACAGCCATAACTAGTGCTGAGTGCTTGATATAATTCTGTCTGGGCCACAAAATTCCTTATTAATACTGAAGATCTAGTCTGTTCGATACCTACTTGAGGTAAACTTGTGCATTATGCTTCAGGTAAGTGCAGCTAGTAATATTACAGCACTGCCGCATGGTGTAATAATGCTTTGTAATAGATATTTTCATGACATGGCTGCAGTGTATAGAGAGACTATGTCATGTCTTCAAACCATTTTAACCAAGTTAGCTGGCTGTATTATCCAGTCTGGTTAGCAGCTGCAGTGTTTTTAGTCTGGTGGAATTTTTCATCAGTACTAGTTCAGCACCAAGCTAAGTAGTATGGTCTCAGAAGTAGGGGTAGATCCTTTCTCACTTTTGTTCCTAATTTTGTCACTGCTTAATCCCTGGAGCAGAAAACATTAGAAACACGTGAGCAGAGCTTTAAAACAGTTTAAATGCTATACAGAAAGCTGCCTTTAGTCAACACACTTGGATCTGTAGATGCTTAGGGATAGTTGATAGTAAACAGAAACAGAGAGGTCTTTGTTATCCCTGAACTGCAACACCTTACATTTAATACCTAGATGTTTTACAGTTATATTACTTATAACTTATTCTTACATGGTACTCTGTGTAGCTTCCTTGTTGGTTTTTGCTCTTCTGAAGAGTTTCCAAAGGCAGAAGAAATTGATGTAAAGGGAACACTACTCACTTTCTTCTAGCTGACTGTGGAAAGAGTGTGAACGTGACTCTGCATTTCTGAATAGGGTGCTTGTCTATGAGATCTAGGTTCTGTTCATTAATGCAGGGATGTTTTTCTGTCACCTCTTCCTTCCTTCTTCCAATGACTTTCATCTAGTATCATTACTGTGTAATAAGTAGAGATCAGAACCCAAAATTCTCTCTCAGCTTAATGTCGTACTTATGAATGGAACATTTCTTTTCCTCCTCACTACTTATCTCAATGAATCATGGAACTTTTTTTTCTTCTGGGCAATATAGTTTTGGTCAAATTTAAGTACTTTGCTACCCAGAACAAGTCTTTGCCAGGTAGGCTGGTTGCTTTCTTGCTATTTTGGGGAAATGCTTGAATTACCTGTCTGTTGTAAAGAAAGGGTATAAGGAAGAAGAATGACACCAGTAAAATCGTTTCTTGTAGCTGTATATTGCAGGTTGCATTTAATGAGGATGCAGTGGACTGTGCAGTTGGTTACACTCAGAAGTGTATGAATGTCCTGAAAAGCAGATGGTAGCATGCAAATTTTACTAAAAGATGGGTTTGCTTGATTCCCTAATTGAATATGCACCTTCTGCTAATACCAGCTATTCCTTTTAGCATCCTAATCTTACATTGCTAGCTAAAATTAGTTTAAAAAAAAAAACAAACACTGGTTTCCTACTATGGAAATGAATCACGCTCTTCTTGCAACAGTTGCCAAAAAGTAAAGTTAAAAAAATTTAAAAGACTGTGGACATAAAGTTTTCTTTACCCCTTCTAATACAACATGGTGTTCCTTTTCTTTTCCATTGGCCCTCACAGTAGTAGTCACAAAGCACACTATGAATCTAACTTCATTACAGAAGTCTCATATGTTGAGGATGCATGTTTTTGTATTAAAGGATCTCTGATTTTTAGACATTCTTTTTCTGTGAACAAATGGATTATGGGGAACAGCATAACTTCAAAGTATGTAAAAAAAAAAAAAAAAAAGCTTATCTCTGCTGGTAGTCATAATTGCTGCATAGATTGGTCCATGCTTGTCAGAAATTTGTAATATTAATGTCATCTAATTGAAGATAAGACTTCACAATAATTAAACATTTTATTGTACGTGAGAAGCCAAATTGCCTTTAAGCAAAACATAACCAAACAATCATCCACAGGAGATTTATCAAGCTTTCATTTCATTGAAATGCTTCACAGTATTCAAGCAAGTATCTACCATGTCATTAAATAATACCAAGCTGCAAGAAGTATGAGATTTTCTATACAGCCTGGAGTTGAATAGCATTCATCATAGTTTTCAGCTCACTGTGTTCTTTGTTTGTTTGCCCCAGGTCTGTAACGTGGCTACAACTGCTGCTTGTAATGTTTTGTACTTGCAAACCACATTCTTGGTTGTGAGCAAAGCGCTTTGAACACACTAAAATACATTTACAGAAGTATTATGTGAAAAATATTTAAGTATTTCTTTACCTGTTATTTGAACTTGTTCTACTTTTAGAGCTGTGGATGAACTTGCATAAATACGGATAATGTCCATATAACACTTTATAAGATGTTTTGAGGAGAAATTACTGAATTACTGGAATAGGTTGTTAAAGTCAGGCTTAAAAAGGAGTCCAGCTTATCTTGGAGTTTAAAATGGTTGATAGATGAGGTTTTGGTGGGAACGTGCTTGTTGCTCCAAATAGGGCTTTGCTGTGGTCCAGTCACTTGTGTGTTTCTTTGGAATAATGAAATGTTTGATACCCTTGAGTTGGAAGCGCTGAGTTTTTAACACCTGCTTTTCATGCAAAAAAAAAGTAAGACCTCTGTGTGAACCAAGATGACTCTTCATTTTATTTATATAGGCACTTTCTAAAGGGCTTTAGAAGCCTATTAAGGCTTTGAAATTTTAAGGCTTTATTGTTATTTTATCTAATGCAAATCGTTAAATCTAAAGTGAACAAACAGTTTAGGCTAAAATAGGAATAGATACCAAAATGATTTATTTGTTGTAAAAACTGAAAATTATTTCTTTTTCTATCATTCAGCGTTTATTGCCCCCACCTGTCATGATTGAAGAAGCTGAAGTGACTCTAACTCAAGAGACTGAAGCAGAAGTTGAAGTGCAAGGCATGCAGGAAGACGCAAAAGAAGAAAATAAGGTAGAAGAAATAAAGGAAGAAGAATTGAAAGTGGCAGAAGTGGCTGAACATCGAACAATGCCAGAACACCCCGGAAGAGACAGTGATAGTGAAGACAGTGAACCTGAAGATGAGACTGAAAAGTGATCCAAGTGACGTTTGTCCTCATATCTGTATTTTGGAAAACAGATGGGAAAAAGCAGTTAGAAATATGATTACTATTTTTACATTGACTTTTTTTAAATGGTTGCTTGTGTAATGTGACCTTGTTTTGTATATTTTCACTGAATACTTTGTGGACAAGCAAAATGATTGGCAAACGTTTTACTGAGTTCTTGTCAGTAATGTAATGTGTTTAATTGCCTCAAATGATATAGTTTCCTTTTCATAAGTTTTTCAGTAAAGATGCTTTTATACAAGTTGTGAATATTTTTTAAGTCATTGGTGTTTAATTCAATCACTGAGTTATACATTAAAATTTACTGATTAACTGTGTTCAGTATTGACCAGACAGTCTTTACGGTTTCCTTAATATTTTACAGTGGATAATTTCTTACACAGAACTGTACTTATATACACTGAGATGGCATCTTAGGCATAGGCTCAAGTTCAGTAAGATTTAATTGCACATATGAGCAATGTGAATTACCATGGGACTTTGAAATTTTTAAAAAGCTTTATTGAATCATTCCTCACACAATAAGTTAAGATGCAGCTTTTTAACAGCATTAAGTTAGGGCTTTGAAATAAGATCTCTTTCATTTTAAGAGGACACAGGATAAAGCCCTATGAGGAACAAATATTAAAGTAGTTCACTGAATGAAGGATTTACAAAACGTGTAATACTGATATTAAAGACATAATGGCTGAGTGGGTTTTCTAGAGTAATATCCAAATAGATATCTTTCATAAAGTGACAAGTGAGAGGTTTTTCCCTGGTTCATTAAAAATATCTGCCAATTTAGCAAATTTTCCAGTGGTTCAATAAGACTTACGAATTTCCAAGTTTGATTTTCAAACAGAGGAGTAGCCATAGGAACATCTTTGACTGTTGACAAAATGGGGAAATACTTGGGTTTCAAGTATTGCAGTTCTGAATCTGCCAGAAGAATTTCCTCATTAAATGGATTAGAGATTCATCAACCTACATTAACCTATTACTAGGACTTAAGGTCTTTATTTTTTCTTAGTATTTTTGTAGTATAATAAAAGAAAAAAGAAAATGTAAGCCAAGCTCAATGAAACACATGTATTATATATTTGTGCACTCATGCACCTGCCTTGTGCACTCATTTCACCTGCCTTTCCCCCAGGAATTATCCTCCGTCGGTTAGAGGGTAGCTCAGGAGTAACAAACCATAATACTTACTATTGGCACATAGTATTCATTTTTTTTGGTTTGCTTTTCATCCACTGCTGAGCCATCTCAGGCAAGAATACTCTTTTGAGCAGATTTGTATTCTTTCACTGTTTGTTCTGTGTGGAAAGGAATGTACTGCTTACTTCCAAACTGTCTGCCCTTGGAGGACAAGTAGCAGTCGATGTTAGGGTGGTAAGCTTCATGCAGTAATGTTCACATGTTCAAGCAGGGATGAATAATACAGGGCCTTCAGGCAACATGTGACAAACTCAGCTGAGGGTTGTCATCTTTGTTTTCCAAACCATTTTCTATAAATATGAGTCTGACAATCACTTACTGTGCTTCAGAATTTTAGGAAACAATGGTAAAGGATTCTGGAAGTTTTTTTTTTCGAAAAGGGATGATTTAACTGGCAGAGATTCTATCAATAAATACGACGGAAAAAGCAACCAAAGCTGAAAGGGACTGTGAAGACATTCTTGATTGGTATGTGGTTTGTGGTGAAATCTTGCTGTTCGTCTGAGAGCACACTGACCTGTGTGATGCTGCATCCCATGTGCAGGCCTGCATATGTGGTCCCTTCTGACTCACTGTGTCTTTGTAGAACAGCCAGGTATACAGTTAAATTTCTAGTCCTCAGTGATGGCCTAAAATGGTGAGTGGACTTGTGACAAAGATTTTATTGGCTAGTCCTTGCTGCCGTCTTCTGTACATTGAACTTTACACTTTTCAGGGACGTGAAAGCATTGGGAGAATGCATTTTCAGAAGCCTGGAAAATAATGTTTATCATGTAGCAATGGTTGGAAAGTTCTTTATAGATTCGGAGGCCTTTAAAAAAAATTGGTTCTGTTTATTATTTTTTGGTAAAGCATAAACTTAGTGTTTTCCAGGAAAATATATTTAGTTTTGATTTTCTGTTTAAACTTTATTATGAAAAAGAGTTGGTGGGAGAAGTGAAAATGTTAATTTTGATCTACGCACTTTGTTTTCCAAAGGCAATGTTTGCTTGGAATTTAGCATCCCCTTCTGATGTCTGTATCTTTATTCTAGCGAACAATGAGGTCTAGATGTTAATAATGTATTTAACTCCTGAGATAATTGAAATTTCAAACAAAAATCATTATATATATATATATGATTTTTTTTAAGTGAACAGTTAAAAAAAACAAAACACTATCCAAGCATTATTGCACAGAATGATTATAGCAATGCATGAAAACCTAGAGAACAAAATCTTTGTGAAGAGAAGATCCTTTAAACATATGAACAAAAGGAAAATATTTAAAAGCACTTTTTTTTTTTTTATTGTTCCAAAGCCATGCAATAAAAAACTAAGGACATTTTAAATGAAAGTAAAGAAGTGTTAGTGTTTTTTCTTCATATTTACTTAGCCAGCACTTCCATTAATTGGTCTAATCTTTCTCTATTATACTGAGCCTGTGAAACAACTTGGAAGGTACTTTCCAGATTTATTCAGCAACAGCTCAACTCCTTAGACTCTATTTTGTGTTGATATAAAAATGACACTGTAATTCAATGTACTACTCATCTCTGTAACAACCAGAAAAACGAGCAAAGAGCAGTTCACTTTCTTACTGATCCTTCATCTGTACATAGCTGAGATAGGGGCCTGTATTTATGCAGCAATTTCCATCTGTGACTGAAATAATGCAGTAAGTGCAGGTTTAGAAATGATCTAGGAAAATGCCTTAGTAATCGTTTCAGAGCATGGTTTGCTTTTGCTTTAGTTTATGGAACTTTGAAATGGCTTGGCAATGTGGCCAAAAAAAAAAAAAAAAAAAAAATTGCCAAGGGAAAAGATTGTAGGAGCTGGAGATCTTAATGACAGCATCCATAAACTCCGAAAGACAAGGCTGTTGTTTTTTCCTAGCCTACCTTGACTTTGCGTTAGTACTGCTGTATGTGTCGGGTAAGGTTCTAACATTTTTCAAACAGGGAAACAAGCATTCTGCCACTTCACTTCCTTCTTAAACTGGGTCTTTGCTGTTTCATGGGACATAAAAGGGTATCAGTCCTGAAGAAAAGTATTTTGATGTGGAGTAGATGTTAAGTACTGTTGACAGAAGGCCTTTGCTGACAGGACAGGAAAGACTACTTTTATTCTTTGAAATCAGAATTCTTTTAAAAAAGAGAACCTTCAGGCGATGTTGCTCACATACTGGATAAACAAGATGACTTACAATTCTATTGAAACGAGAATTAGGTAACACTTGGAATCTCGTAGAGCAAATAGACAAAAGTAAATGTCCTAGCCAACAAATGAATCATGACCCACAGCAGTCAAGAAGCTGTGAATGCCGTTAAGACATATGGCAGTGTAGCTTCCTTTGCCAAACATGGTAATCCTCCCAGCAGAATCAATCAATAGAAAACGAATGTTTTCAGGGGAGTTTTGAAGGCTGTTTTTACATCCCTTAGTGCTTGCCCTGCTATGTGGTTTCTCAGTGTAGTTTTCATACAGTCCTGTACCTCAGAGGATTGGTTGCTTAAGAACCTGACAAAAGAAAGAACTCTGTACAATGTTTGTGTGCTGTAGTACTAAGAAACACATTTTAAAAGAAAGCTATTAAAATTGCAAATTAATAAAGAATTTCCTTAAAGGTCTTTCAGCTAAGCATCCTCTGTAAATCCATGCATTTGCCTAATTTTTGTGTGGTTTCTGAAAAAGTATAATTCTCAACCTTCAAAAACAAAGTTTTTCCTTACCATCAGATGTATCTACACAATCACTATGTTAAAAGAATGCAAGAAAAGAGGAAGAAACAATACCTGCCGTGTTATTCAATCTCAGTTTGTAAATAGCAATATTTCAGGGCACTAAATACTGCTATTGGAATGAGAAAATGATCTTTCCCACTCCTATGGTAGGTAACAAGGGCAGATTATTTCTCCAGGCCTTTCTCTGGAAGGGCTTTAATCAGCTTAATCTGGCACATATGAGGGATAATGTAATACGGTGCTATTGAGAAAAATAGTTTCATATAGCTTTTGTTAGATTTTCTATCACCTTGGAAAAAAAAACAGAGCAAGGACATGGATCTTTGAATCAAGTAATAATAACATTAGTTAAGTGTAATGCAGAGAAGCTGGTTGCTGTGCTGTTGTGTCTGGAAAACAAGATAAAAATAAAAAGCAGAAGAGTTATTTCAGCTACAAGTAAGAAACTTTCCAGAGTTCAGACATTATCTCTTTGCTTGAAAAACATTATCAGAGGAAACAGAGAATGCATTTCTGTATACATGTATGATTCATTTTTAGGAAAATGTAGACTGAAGCAAAAAGTTGAGCCAACTGTTGTCAATTACATGGTTCATCTATAGATATCTGTAAAAAAGCATATAGAGCCACAGTGTACATTTGCCTGATGAAACATTGGAATTTTATGATTCCAGAGAATAGCATAAAAGAATAAGCTAGAGACCCAAATAAGGGTCAGGAATATATCACTCTTGGCATTGTTTGTGAGAGATAAAAAGAAGCCGCCCTTATTGCATTTATCAAGTGTGAATTCCTAAATTGCTGCAATCCAGCGTAAGAGAAGCCCTGCTACACATCTAGAGACGCTTCAGCATCCTGCTGTGCTAGCCTGACATCTCTTGTGTGTCAAGAGCACTTATTTTTAGATGTGACGGTCATTAGGGACATAATGTATCGTAACTACTGTAAAGGAAGTAGTTTAGGGGCAGCAGAAGTGGGTAGAGGGAAGCTCAGCATAGAGGCACTAAGATTCTCTTTCTGACCTTAATCCACAGCAGTGCAGACTTGCCCTATTTTTGGGAGTGATTTTTGGCAGCAGCAATCATGTCCTATCGGGCAATACCACATTTTCTAAAATGAGACATACCACATGTTTTGCATGCTGAGTCATAAAGGGGAGAAAGAGCCTTAACAGTAATCCTCTTTTGCTTGAGGACACATGCAAGAACACTGAAACAAGACAATTAGGGAAAAAGAAAAGCCCAACTGCAGAAGTGTTGTCTTGCTGTTTGTTTTTTTTTTGGCTGGGAAGGAGTTAATTTTCTTCGTAGAGGCCTATATGATTCTGTGTTTTGGATTTTTGATGCAAATAGTGGTGATAACACACCAATGTTTTCAGTCATTGCACAGCAGTGCTTGCACAGAGGCAAGGACTTTTCTACTTCTATTTTCATATACCCTGTTCCTCAACTCATCTGATCTCTAATGTACTAAGAGCTAATCGTACTCCTGCATACATAGATACTTCAGAATGGGGCAGTTGTCCTAGATTGCTCTCTGCTCCTGCAGTGTTCACCCACCGGCACTCTGTCAGTCTGAACTGTGTAATGAGAAGAGGCATTGAGGACAGCTGCTGGTCCTGACTCATCTCGGTTCTCGGTCCTAGACACAGTACCTTCCCTGTAACTCCAAGCTGAAACAGTTATCAACTGGAAAGAAAAACTTAGCTAGTGTGGTGGATTTAGATGAGCCACATGAATATCAGGGGATCACACACACATCTTGTGTATCAGTAATTTTTTTTTTAAGAGAGTCAATTCTTAAGGGAATTTCTTATTACAATAACTAATATGATATGCTTGATGCTGTCTGTATGAAACCTGGTATTTTGCTTAATATAAGGTAAAGCTAATCCAGTAAATTACTAGTTTAAATCAGGATTTAAAATGTTTTTGGTATTATTACAACATACAGAACTATAAATGACTATATGTCCATGCTCTCTTTCAGGGGGGTGGGCATTAGATCAGAGGTCAGTAAGCGTATTATGATATGCCCCGTAATGCATAGCAGTAAGGCATGTATATACCACAGTGCTTTAGCTTTAATTTATGAATCTAATAACAGTTATGTTTCACCTAGCAAGATCTTTTAAATGAACTATAAATACAATTGCAAATATATACGTATATATGCACAAGTAGGAAAAGGTTTTAGTGATTTTAGATATAAAAACTGGGATAGATGTGCAGCTGACTAAAGATTAGTTCAGAAATATGTGTGTGTGTGCATGTTTATGTACCAGGTTTTACGTGGGTATGAAAATGGCAAATTTCTTACCCCATGTGTCTAATAGATCTTGATCTTTTCTGTGGTGCCATTTAGACCGCAGCTGCACTTCACTCCAGTGAAGCACTCAACTTTTCCTGGAGAAAAGCATCACAGTAAGTTTAGGGCACTGACTTTGACTGTATCCTGGCAAGCAGCTCCAACTCCTTCCCAGAACTTCTGTGCAGCAGTTTGTACCTATGGGGAGAGCAGTAAAACATACCAATGGAGTCTATAGTAAGGAGCTAGTTAAAAAACAATATTCCTGTGAAGGCGGGGTGGCCATTACTGGATATAAAGATGATCGCTGTATCTCAAGAGTTCTGTTTTGGAGTCTGGAAAGGCGCTCTCAGAGAATGAGGTCACTGACTCATACACTGAGTTGTTCTCACTCTCCCTTCATGTTATCCCAAAGAATACAAACAAGAAAGTTTAGGTAACCGACAGCCCAGTTGGAGCATTTATAAGTGATTTTGGGTTTGGGATGTCTCATATGTCAATTTCAGAATCTAGATTGTAGCACTGTTCCAAGAGAATTAGCAGACAACAGTGAGTACATTGATGGGACCCAAAGCTAAAAACCAGGTCAAGAATCCTGGGATCAAGGAGATCTCTGTTACTGGACTCACTTGTCATGGATATCCTTAGTCTTTCCCTCATCTGCTTTGATCAAACAGTCTTCCAGCTGGCACCTGTCTCCACCTTAGGCTACCTTTCTCCTTTGAGAAGGTAGGGAACAGGCTGTTGCTTATGACTCTTCTCAACCTCATGCAAGCAGAGAAAAAGCTTTCTTTCTCAAGTCAGCCAGCTAAGCATTAAGTGGGAATCTTACCCTTACTTTCCACCTTCTGACATGAGTTCACTATCTCAGTCTGCTGGTGACCAGACCTTTTTCTTCCTACTTGGTAACTGTTAGCTGCCTGAGTTTTGCTGGTTTTTGCTGCAGCGTTTTGCAATCTGATCACATCACACAGAGTTGAGAGAAAAGACATCAACCATGTTTGCTTTCTGGAATGGATATAGTATGCCTGTGAAAGATGTAATGTGAAAAGGAATCACTGTGCATGTAAGTAGAAATGTGTATTAAGGTAATCTGCCTAAATTGCCAAACTTCCAGTGACCTTGTTTGCTGCTTCCTGGCTCTGAATTTGGTCTATATACATCAAGGCCTCTCATGAGCCATACAGCCTCTTGGGATTAGACAGGATTTTGTGCAGATTTTTCAGGGTACAGTTTTAGATTTTTATGTCTACGTCCCATGACAGTCTCAAAAGTCTTTTTTTTTTTTTTTCAGGTCTAGCTCTAGACTGCACAGATAAGAATAGCTGAAGAAAAAGCAGTGAGTCTTACAACACCCTTTTCAAACCAGTGATGTTGGGGATAAGGAACAATTGCAATGATCTTTTTGATATTTCTGAGAAAAGTCTTTAACATATTTCTAGTGTTATTATTAAATTTTATGGACTATCAACATAGTAAAATCTGCTCAGAATAGGGAAGTCATTCAATAGAACAACAAAGACTGTATTTTCTTTTTCTGGCTTGAAGGCAGATTTACGACAGCTTGATTATACTGACACCTGAGATGTCTGAAGACAGTTTTAATTCGCTAGCTTGTTTACCAAAGCTGATCAGAAATTGAACACTACTTTACAACATTATTCAGTGAGTACATGCTCAGAGTGAAGATTAGTCTGTTTTCTATCAGGAGAAAAAAAAATAAGCTTTCCAACAGTAAGGACCTGTACAGTGAAGAAGAGACCGAAGATTTAATACCAGTGTTTTGCTATGTCCTGTGCAGTTTATTTAAATTCATTCTTCCACTTAAGTTCACTGGGTGTTTAAAACTTCAGCTGGAATACCAGTAACATTACAACTGGGAACATCACAACATTCATACACCTACATTTTCAATGATAACACTTGCTTAGCAGCTTCAGTGCTGATTTTTTTTATATTTATTTTATTTATTCACTTATTTTTGAGTGGACGTGATTGTACCACCACCTCTTCATAAGCAACAGCTCCACCACCGCCTGCTTTTTGCTTTGCCCAGGGTTTCTGAGCCCCAGGGATCTCCCTCCTGGTGTTTCCCTCCCTCACAGCCAGGCCCAGGCCACCTCGAAGCTCCCGCTGGCGGCTGGCACCCCTTGGCCCACTGGGCCCACTCAGCCTCAACGGCTGGGGCCTGGCCGTTGGAAGGTGGCGCTGAAGGGAGGAGAGGTTAAGAGATGGCTGGAAAACAGCTTGTATTTCCCTCTCTGTAACCAGGGCTTGGCGTGAGGAGTTACTCAGGGGTCTGCCCTGAGGTGAAGGCGTGGTGGGACCTGGTGCTCCCTGTGGCTCTTTTCCACCACCCCTGCCAGCAGAGGCACTGGCTGCTTCACATCACCCCAGGTCCTGCAGAGCCGCTGCCCCAGGTGAGGCAACGTTGGTCCCACACCTTGCCCTTGGCTGCTGGCCCAGGTGACACCAGGTTGGCCTTGGTGTGGTGAAATTGGTGTGATCTTGTTGCCCAGACAGGTTGTGGAGTCTCCTTCTCTGGAGATATTCAAAACCTGCCTGGATGCTATCTTGCGCAACGTGCTCTAGGTGATCCTGCTTGGCAGGGAGGTTGGACTAGATGATCTTCAGAGGTCCCTTCCAACCTCAGCCATTCTGCGATTGTGTGTGTGTGAAATCCCCTGCCCCGAGGAGGAGGCTGATGCACAGCCGTGAGGGCCTGTCCTCATCTGCGGTGTGTTTTGCACACAAAGATCACCCAAGGTAGAAGGTTTGTGGGGGACTGTCAGGGAAGGCCAGGCATGGGGGTGCCTCAATTTGTGGAAGACATTTGGGACATTTGGTGTTTGAAGCAGCCCACTGTTCTCAGTACCCGGCCTAGCATTTAAGCCACTGGCAGAGTCCATGTTGGTTACTGGGGGTTGGTTGAGTTAAGGTGAGAAAGGAGGAGGAAAGGGCTTTTGTCAAACAAGGTGTTTATCTTGCTTTTCTGCTTTAGTGTATGACTGGAAGAAAAATTCTGCTCATTTAAAGGACCATAGAGTTGTGCTTTAAAGGTAAGGCTATTAGCCATATATTTTTCTGGTTTTACTGATAATTGACACATTTGTATGCTTTTCAGAACTATATCATAAGGCTGGGTAAATTCAGCAGATAAATGCATGTCATCCTTTCTCTGTGTGCTGCTTGTATGCTACTGTTGTCTCACCTAAATAGTAATCGAGAAACAGCATTAGGATGTTAGTATGAAACATTAGTATGAAATTAGTCCATGAGTCACTATCTAGGTAGAATTATGTTATTCAATAAAAAAAATATTTCTGGTCATATTTATTCTTTCTGGATATATTTTAAATGTTTTGTAAATGAAACAATGCTAAGTGGAACTGTTTAGGATATCCTCAACTCCAGAGTTACTATCATGTTACATGGCACTGCTTACTCTTTCATGAGAGTCTGAGCATCAGAGCAGTCTGTTGCTGTGTTCATGCATTTTATTAGCATCTGAATTAGAACAACCTATCTAACCCAATAATACTTTACCACCTGCAGTGATAGCTCACTAGGCTGAGAAAAAAAAATAAAATTCTCTACTCTACCTTTTGTTTCCATTTCCCTCTCCTCAATGTATACTTTATCACCTTTATATATATTTATATATTTATGTTTATATATATATTTGAATATATTTATATTTATATATACATATTTTTATATATGGGTGTTTAGTAATCCTATTATAACCAAGATGTACATATTAAATGATTTTTTTTTATATTAAAAGAATTTCCTCAGTATCCCAACAATTTATATTTTTGCCATAAAATCCCAATTATGAATCATTAAAGTAAAGTACTGAGAAATGGTCCAGTGCTTTATGTATGGTCAATTCACTTTTTTTCTTGGTTTATTTAGCTGCAGCACATCTCACAAGACTAGCTGGAAATTCCAGGTTGTGCTTTGGATTGTGTAGCATTTTCATACATATAACTAAATCTGCATTTTCCCAGATTGCTGAAAGAATGAACAAGGCAGAAATAAAATGCTCTGACAGCTCATGACACTTCTCAGTCACTGGGGAGATGTCTGTTAATAGTCTTGGTGGATGATAGGCTTGATGGATCTGCTTAGAAAAAAAAAAAAAGCACATATTCTCAAAGCTCAGCACAGAGAGTAAGTGATAATGAAAAGAACCAGCAGACAGTAAAAATTAAGCTGGTTACAATTGTGTGCAACTATTTCTCATTAAACCAGAGAATAAGCAGTGGGAGGCATCCTCCATAGGTTGGTTACCTGTTGACAACCTGTGAAGTTCTGCAGCTTCATGGGCCACCTATTTTCTGGACCTCAGGATTTTCCTAATGTATTGCATTATGTTCTAAACGTCAATTATTTTTTCATCTGTAGCTCTATTTTCTCATGCATAAACAGAACGTTGCAACTTGTAGAGCTATTTTAAGAATTTGCATCCAAGTCATTCTAGTCTAGAAGACTATTCATTAAAGGGAATCTGATATTTTCCTTTCCTCCTTAGGAAGTTTCCCAGGAGGCATATGTGACTTAGTGCTTGTTATGTCAGACTTTTGTTAAATATAGGAAACAAATTTTTCTTGGCTGAAAATACCCTTTACCCCTCAAAATAAGATTTTCCAAACAAAATTGAGTTTTATCTGTATATTTCTATATACATTTGCCATCAAAGTTAACCCTTCTTTCCTCTGTTGCTAGGTTTCAGATGACAGACTGCAACTGCATAGTGTGGTCATTCTTTTGGCTCATTGTCCTGGTGTTTCTTGGCTGGCCCATAAGCATACTCATGTGTGCCCTTCATGGATTCCTTTCTCCTCTGGCTACTTTAATAGGACTAGATGAATTAAGTGAAGCATTGCTGAAGGGTGCATGTCTGGGGAGGCAGTGTGCTCAGAATGTGCGCAATGGCAAGTCCCCGTGTTAAGCAATGAGGACAGCCCTGCATCAGACAAGCACTCAACTGTATACAATGGAATTTCATTGTTTACTCTATTAATCTCATATTTTTTAACTCCAAATTTTTTTTCTTAGTATTTCAGTGTTTACATTTCTCTTTAGAGTGTCTAGAAACCTTAACACTTCAGAGGCTTGTCTCTGAGAATATAAAATACAAGTTGCAGCTATTGTTTTCAAAATGGGTAATGATACTGTGTACATGGAGAAGGTAGCTAAGTGCTTATCTCAGGATTTGAGCTTAGTGTCAAAATCTATTTAAGTGGGAGATGATGGAATGCACCTAATGGGTGCGACTAAGACACCCAAGAAGAATAGATTCTGAATTGGAAATTTATTTTTGTGAATGTTTTAATCTCCAGTGTACATTGCTCAATAGTAAGAGAAGTAAAATTCTGATCTGAGGTCTTTGGAGTGTCCGTGTTTTCATATATATGTTTCGGTGCCTTTTTAGTTTATTTCCTTTGCAATAGACTTTAGAAATATTTTGTATTATGATGTTATTTTGTATTAATTTCTTGTGAACAACAGTTTTTCAGTGGAACAACATTGCTGATGGGTGGGCTGTATGCACTGATTTCAAGTATATTAAATAAAGAAAGAATTTCTGTAAACACTTTCCTTATCTCCTACTTTGTCCTTCTGTTTTGGCATATTTTTATGATCCATTGAACACTAAGCATTATCCAACCATTTACTTGTAATACTTGTGATTTCCAAGAATTTGAATAGGTCTATAGAGAAAGTATTTTTTATTTTGCTTTTTATGTCCCATGTTTGCTGGTTCTGTTATCTTTATATAATAGTAAGTAAATATTTGAAAACAAGATTTGTTTTCTAAAAGTTTTCTTTCTTGCTTCAAAAGACATTGTATAGTGACCAGCTGCCAGGGTGATAGTAACTGCATTTTACAGGAATGATCACACCTAGAAGGCAGTTTGAAGAGGTTTAATTGATTGCATGGGTCTCTATGGCAGCTGGAGACTGGCCTTGATCGTTAGAGACCTCCTCTATTTTTGCCAAAACTGTGGCCATTTGGTCAGAGATTTTTCATGTAAAACGTCTACCTCAGGTTGGATATTGGAAAATCCCCAAACTACTTAGCTATTTTTGAAAATGTATTTGGGGAAAATTATGTATTCTGTAAAAATAAGAAAGTAGAGCCAATCTGTTGAGAGGTTCTAATCATTCCACCATTTGCATGTCTAAAATTTGACAAAGGGAAGGGTAAGTATGATTGATAATTTCTTTTGCTCTTTTCAGAACAGAAGACAATTGAATTCATATTTGCCAGTAAGCTACTGCAATAGAAAGGACACTGTAAAATAAAGTTTGCCATAACTGAAGTCTTTGTTTTTTATCAGAATAGCTAGGGGTTTGAATCCTTAGAAGAAGTTTTCAGGGTGTGAATCTTGAATAGTAAAAAAGATCACGTAAGCTGTGAACAGGGATAGTATTTCAAAAAGACCCTTGTCCCCAGTTGGCCTCAAACATCAAGCATCATCTTATGCTGAATTAGGTGATGATAAATAGAAGTTTAATTATTTTTTTTTATTAATTCTGTTCTCTGAAACATTTAACTGCCACTGTGTATTATCACTGAACTGAGTAGATGTGAATTTTGCTATGGCATTCCAAACAGCTGTAACATAATGTAGAGTAGATTTAACGTCTATCTAAAATGCATTTTAAGATAAAAAGTGGAAATATGTGATTCTGACTGACCATAGTATGTGTTCTGAATAAGGAAGATGAAGGAGAAATAAATGCACCCAAACTCAAACCTAGAACAAGTTTGTGGTTCATGTGGTGGATTGCCTGTAGGGAGCCTTCAAAGTGCTGGAGCAAAAGAATAATTTTGTGTTTGACCTATTCAGCACAAGCAGAATTACTTGGATATTTTCTCTTTTTTCCCTCGTTTATAGCTCCACAATAACCAAACAGTATTGAAACAAACTTTTGAAAAAAAAAAAAAAAATTTGTTGAAAGCTGCTTTTAAAATATGTCTGTGGTAATGTTCTTTTCTCACACAGAATAAGCTTTTTGAAATCAGTCGTAAATGTTACTGTCTGTCTTCCAACAACAATTGTACTAACTGGTAAAATGGAACCTGAAATGTACAAACATTTTAAAGTTATTGCTGAAATCTAGCAGCTTCTTTCCTGGGAACAGTGGAGTTGTAGTTATTTTGCTCCTCATTTTGCTCTGTTTCTTATCTGGTTGATACCACAGAGCACTTCTTGTGTCAAGGCAGTGTCTGTGATGTCAAATCTCAGAAGGACTTGTGACAGACACACTGGGAACTGGAATGTCAAGTGATCTCTATAAGCATCTCTTTACAATGTTTTTTTTTTTTTTTTTTTTTTTTTTTTTTTTGGTCAGGTTTTGGACTCCATCTTTGTGTTTATGACTTCCATATGGGAATGGAACTTCAGAAGGAAGTGTTCTAGACCAGGGATCTTCAAACTGTTTTTTGTTTTTGTTTTTTTTTTGTTTTTGTTTTTGTTTTTAGCATGCACTCCTATCAAAAACATTTCAAGCATCTCCGCCCAGTATATGTATACTTATTAATATATAAATTATATGAATATACTACTATATTCTCTACACGATAAAATGTACAGAAGTACCAATGAAAAAGAGTGGCACAAAGATGAAATAATGCTATTTAAAATAAATTTGTTTTGCTTTTCAATAGTACAAAAATACATTATTCCTGCATCCCAGTGGATTGTCTTGCATGTTTCACTTTGGAGACCACTGTTCGAAACATCCCCAAACACACTTCTTCCAAGGAGCACCTGAGTTTTATAAGCCTTCTTGTTTCGTCATCATTTTTTCCATATCTGATAAAAAAGTAGATTTTGTAGCAGCTCTGGAATAACTAGACCAACACTAGAATTAACTGAAACAATAATTACTCATGTTCATGTTACACTTCTCCATTTTCTTACATTTTCTGTGTATTTTTTTGCTCATCTTTTTGAAACTAATCACTGAAATACATTTACAAACTGGTTACCATTTTATACAGGCCATATACAATTCTGCAGCTAGGTTAAAAAGAATTTATGTTACATTCTAAACCACTCCAAACATCTTTCATTACTAATGTTGTAACAAAGCTTCTTTTAACTTCATTCTAACAGAACTTCTTTTCACACAGTTTGTGCTAGTATTAGAAACTAGGTCTGCAGCAGTAGTAGTGGTGTGTAATTCTACAGTGAGAAATGATCTCTTGCTTATAGGAGGGATTGATTCTGAATGATGTTAAGTAGTTTAGGATGATTAGCACTGATTCTTTTATTCTTTCACATTTTTTTTGTTCTCAGATGACAGGAACAGAAAAATAGGTAGTGTCTGCCACAGTGAATCTAGAGATCATTATTAAACAAGCTGTGCTTTTATAATACTTTAAAGTTCATTTTCTTTAACTTCCTGTAAGAGTAGTGAAATATGATAAATAGATAAGAATAGATGGAGGCTGGTGTATGCTATATTTAATCATTTAAATTAATATGCTTTACAAGTAAAAGGTCATTCACAGTCATGAATATTCAAAAGGAACAACCTCATGTTTATCTCGATTTACATTTTACTAACAAGCATATCTAACCTTACATTTATAATTTCTAACATTCTTTTAGATGATTCAATTTTCTATGATACCATGTAAAACAGGATCTTTTCTTCCTTTAGTTTTTCTTTCAGAGTTCATCTACTCCACATGACATTTTCCCAGCTTAAATAATTAATCTGCTTGTGACATCATATTAGTTGGTTTGGCATCAGTGACATTTTGATAACTAACTGCATTTTCATAACAGTTCCAGATCCAAAAGACGAAATGAGAGTTTAAGTAAAGCTATTGTGATTTTCAACCCACTCGTGTTTCTGTGCTAAGCGGAATTCCAAGATCTTTTCTCTTTTCATTTAAATATTGTAGAGAGATTTTTTTCAAAGACGTAAGCCCTTCAATATTTCCTTTCCTTGCTAATAATTTAACTTGGAATCTCACTCCTCTATGGCTTCAGCTGGATATAGCTTTGCTGAAACCAGTAGAACGTTATATGACTTTCAAGCTGATCAGCTTGGAGAATCTGGTTGAGCAAAGTGATTTCATCATTACAACAACTATTTGATCTTGCTGACAGATATGCCTACGAAGGTAGTGTGGTGTAATGTTATCATTTTCAAACTAGTTTTTATGGTCGTCTGTAAAATTGCATGTCCCAAGACGCCAGTAGGAATGGAGTAATAAGTGGAAAATTTGAGGACTACCAGACAGAAGCTTAAAACATTGGAGTAATACTTCTAAGATTCATTTTTCATTTTCAGATTGACCAAAAGTTTCCTGTTTAGCCTTATATAATGTCTCATTGCCTACCTATAAAAATCTCACAGGAATTTTGGGAGATTAACATTTGCTAGTAACTAGGAACTTGGTAATACCAAAGTGGAAGACCTGTGTTTATAGATAGAAAGCTACTAACTTTAGGATAGAAGCAGGTTGGTAGCTAACACAATGTATATTCTAGCTTTTCCTCCTGGTATGTCAAGCTCTAAGGGCTTACTTAGTTTATCTGCTTGCAGCCCAATTTATTTAATTTTCAGAATATGCTGAGACATGGTATTTTCAGGATTCATCCTGTTATTTATCTTGAATGTATTTTATGCTTGTATTGCATTTCACTCGCTTCCTGTTGCTATTGAATTCTATCAACAAAATAATTTCAATCACTTAATTCAATATGAATAGCCCTAAGGTGTTAACTGTCCAGTTTCTGCTGGGATTTGCCTTCTTGCAGTTTTCTTTGTAGATGACAACCTAAATTAACAGGTTTGTAGGGTATACAGTGATACATAATGCCCAGAGTAAATTAGCTAGTTACGGTTAAACTTAATAAATATTTCTTTATTCTTGGGCATTTAGGCTTTTTATTTAAGTATAAATAGTAGTTATGTCCTCCTTAATCTGATAAGAAAGCAATATCTATAGATAGCTATTTGTGGGCTTACTCCAAAGTCTACGAAGACAGTTTATTAACAATTTCAGTGTGGTTTGTATCAACCCCTTAAGCTTTTTTATCATGACTGTCTCTCATACATAAAATAACCTTTCTGAGCTTCTGTAATTAATGCCCATTTTTCTTGCATTTGGGCACTTAGAACTCATAGAAGTATGATCGGTATAGCAGTGTGGTAGATAGTGTATGTAATTCCTACAGCAGTCATATAGATAATTTTCATTTGATATGTCATAGGGCCTTCAGTGGGAACCAGCTTGATCATCAACGAGAGAAAAAGGAAACAGAGCAGATGACTTACAGGAGGTGTAGTATTTCTTTTCAGTTTCCAAAAGGTATGACACGATTTATGTTTTACAAGAGATGATGTATTAATGGCCTTTACCTTTAAAATTGAGTGTATTTTGAAGCCATCATAGATTTTAATTGCTAGTTCCATGAAATAATTGCAGTATGCTAAAATTAAGGCTTGAGGTGCTGAAGTAGCTAATTTTTAGTTGCCTGTCACTCAGAAATCTAGAGAATTGACATAGATGTTTTGGTTCCACCTTAAATGTACGAGATGGTTTAGGCACTGGAACGTGCTAGAAAAAGCTGAAGTAATGACAAGACCTTTAGAGCTAATGTATTGGAAGCACTAATCCTGTGATGTGTCTGAAACCCCCTTCCTTTCTGGAGTTGGTATGCTTCAGCTGGTGTATCTGGCAGATAGAAGCCCTGCTCATTTGGGAGACAGAACCTGAAATTCTTGAAGAGTTTGACTGTATCTTTTCCTCCTGAGAATCTATACAGGACTTACTCTTTACTGTTTCTGTCATTGAGTTCATTTTTAAGTGCACCTGGGCATAGAAAAGGAGGTGGAGGTAGAGAAGAGGCAACTGCTTCTCCCTTTTATTACAGATTAGAGTACTCTGCTGGGATGTGCAATATAAATTTAATGCTCTCTTCAGCTGTTAGGTAGCATCCTAAGCACTGTAATGCCTTTGAAGCTTAACAGATAAATTTCTCCATCATTCTGTTGGATGTGGACCTCTGGGTATGAAAAAGCAAAGGGAGAGAATACAAAAGAGATGAAACGTGACTCTGCAATCCATTAGGTATACTTGGCTGCAGGTGTCCTGGGCATCTTCTTTTATTATTTTAACCTAATGTCTATGTAAAGCAGGACTTTCCCTCCATTTGCCAGTTAAGTGTTTTGAACCTCAAAGCAGTATTATCAAACTTTACATTCTTTTCCCGATCCTCTGATTTTTATGTGTCATTATGCAGAACAACTTCAGTGGGACAGAGTAAGAGGGACTCCAAATAATTTAAAGGCAGCAACTTCATCTCAAAATCCAGTACATGTTCTGAACACTGTTGGGAACTGCCATCATGATGTGTGCCCAGCCTTTGTACTAAGTTATGCTTGACAGAGATACATATAGGTTTAAATGCTGTGTATGATTAGGTATGCTACCTAGTAACCTGGTAAAAATTTGGAGGACTTCTTGGTGAAAATATAGGTACCAATAGATGAGCCTGTATGGTTTTGAAAATACACATTTTGAACTTAATTTAGACAGATTTGAATATTTTATATTATTGTGTATTTTGAGATTTCTGTTTTTTGCAGAACCATGAATTACACAACTTTATTTTTAGTAAAATAAGTACTTGGCATTTTCATCCTGAGTTTAATAGTCTCCAATACTGTTTTATGAACTCACAACAGAAGGAATGATCTGTATCTGATATGACTAACAACAACAGTTTCTGAACAAAGGACACAAAATAATATATACATTGGGTACACAAGCAAGACTTTTTTAAAATACACTTGACTTTGAGCTTTTGCTTCTTTCTTTGAGCTCTTGCTTCTACACAAGGAGTAAAGCACTGCAAATGAGTCAGTCTGCCACCTTGAAAACACTTGTGCTTTCTTAATGGACAAGAGGATGATGTCAGGTGTTTCTAATTAGCATCTTGACAGGCAAGCAGCCAGCAATGAGTACCGCATTAGGTTACATTCTCTGGGTGCAAGTTGAAGACAGTAATTATGGTATTTCAGGACAGGTTGGTTTTGTGGCCAGTTGAACCTGAATCTAGTAGTTTCCATGCATATCAGAGAGCAGTGAGAGCTGGCTGCTCCCTAGAGGATGGGGAGCCACAGGGGACAACATTGCAAGTGGGGTAGGACAGGGATCTTGCCAGGCAGGTCCCAGGCCTAAGGGAGGCTCAGGCCAGGTGTGGAAATGGTGGTTATCTGATCCAGATCTGAGCAAGAGTCCAGATGGAGTATCCATACTCCACTCCATAATGGAATATCATGGTGATGAGTCAAGTCTGAGGTCAAGAAGTCCATCTGCTGGGCAGATCCGCTGGTGTCCAGCAGGCCCATAACAACAAGGCCAGACTGAGACACAAAGTTCAGGTGGGGATCAAGAACAAGGATAGTGAGGGGAAACAGGCTCAGACATGGCCCTGGGAGGGGACGTGGCTGGGCAGGGTCATGGGGATGGGGATGTGCCAACTTCAGCCCATGGGTTGTCCTGGTTGGAGGGGCCCATGGTTGGGCAGAGCAGGGCTGTGGAGCTGGAGCCTGGCTCTGCCACGGGCTTGTTGGGACAGGGGCTGATGGCCCCAGGGCTGATGTGAGGGCCTGGACATGGGCAGGGAGGGGGGAACCCAGGGGCTGCTGGGCAGCCATAGTATGGGCTGGAAGTGCGCTCAAGGCCATGGCAGATGTGGTCTCCAAGCGTCATGCAGTTAAGCAAAGTTAAATAAACATGCTATTTTTATTTTCCCTTTAGCTCTGTCAGTCAGTCTGAATATAGTTTGAATCCCTAGAAACCTTGGTCCTGGTTATCTCTAGTGGAAGATAATGTCAGTGCCAGACCCTGTCTGTGTGCCAGTGTTCTCTGTAAAATACGGCTGACTTAGCAAACTCATTCTGCATGCAAGTTTTCCTTGTATTTACTGAGTTTAACCGAGTTCCTTGTTCTAGGGCCATTTTTTCTCATTTTGAAGGGCAGTACACTCTATTTGACTTTTCGTGAATGTCAAGCTTTGTCAGATATCTGTCCAATATCTTGGTCTATCCAAGACATTTTGCACTGAGAAACTATCATTTTTCAGTAGTGTAATTCCTCTGGAGGCAACAACGTGGCCTGTAGTTTTGGTACTGTTTTGCAAAATAGAAAAGTATCTAGATGTTTTTTGTGGTGACTGCCTTTGGTTGTGTTTTGTGTATTATTTTAGGAGTTATTTAACGGGGAAGTAATCCCTTTATGAACCATTAAACTTTTTTTTTTTTTTTTCCTGAACTCCTACTGTGCTTAAGGCAACAGACTAAAAATGTATTTTCAGCAACATTTTCCCCAAATGACTTAAATGGTGAACTTCTTGCCAATGAGATTTTCATTGATGCCATCTGGTACTTCCTCTGATCTTGAGTCACTGAGATTTTAGGTAAGTGACCTATCCTTTAAATCTTCATTTAACCTTTCAATTCTAACACACTTTTTCAGATTTTTTCCCAGGTTTTGTAATGGTTCCCCCGAGTCGATCGTTGTTCCCAGATTCAGGACAGTTTCTGTCTGGGCCATTCTTACAGGAAGAATGACAACAAACACAATTTTAGCTATCCCTGAGAGACTTTTCAAATGCAAGAGTATGTGGCTCCACAGCTCTTACTTTATCTGCAGGACACATTGAACATCTTTATATGAAATACTAATTTAAATTTGACTTAAACAGTTTAGGATTATTTAGCTGTTAATTTGTTTTTATTTAATGTCAGGTCTCAGTGAATTTTAACACCAACCTAGTCTGTTTATAGCACAGGAATAGTTTACTGGACAAACTGTGAGATTCTAAAATAAAATGTATATTTACTCAGGAAAAAATCCAAGTATTTTATGTAATTTCATTGTCTTCAACATCAGTACATTAGTATGAAATTATGGACCTGGCCTGCAGACCCACAGACTGCATATCTAGTCAAATTCAGAAAAAAAAGTAAGTTAAAAGTTGGGATAAGTCCATAAATAAATTGAAATCAAATGTTGGCTGAGAGATTTTGTTCAGGTGAAATATACATGAGTTTTACTTGAAAATGTGACACCAGTATTTTGGTATCTCATCACATGATTAATATTTCAGAGGTTTTTGTTTGTTTGTTTGGTTTTTTTTTTTTTTTTTTTTTTACATTACCTTTCAAAATGTCATACGGTCTAATGAAGGTGCATCTCTAGCAAGTAGTACAAAGAAAACAGCCCAGATTTTTTGACTGACTGACATCATTGTATCTCTGTTGAAATCAGTAGAATGTGAAGAAAAAAAAAGTGCCATTCTATTTTAAGGAAGAAAATATGAAAACAAGACAGCCAGGGGGACTCAAGTGAAAGAAAAATCATGCCCAATTCAAATCTATATAGCAAACATAAGTAATTACAAAGTTGACTGAGCCAGTAACGGGTCTTCCTGTGTTAAGGATGGCTTAACTAGAACGAATTGTTTTAATACATTTGAAATCAAGCATTCTATTCTAGAGGTAACCCAGAAACAACCCTACATTTTTCTGTGATAGTTATGAAGCATGTTAAGCAAAGTGTGAAATCCTTTGATTATTTACAGGAAATGTATAGAAGAGACAGTACAAACTTCTTGCTAATGCCTTGGTAAATGTTTAGCCTTGTCCAAAACAGAGCTTCTTTACAAGAAAAATGAGGTACACCCTGGTTTGTTTTCTTCAGTAGATAAAACAATACTAGTAGAAAACATTCCCCAATGTCATTCTAGAATACTATTTAGGAAATTATTAAACCCTACAAGTAATCCCCTTTTAGTGCCTTCAAATTGTTTCCAACGCCAAGCATTCTAGAATGGCTCAAAATGTGGTTTTGCTATTTTCACTTCAGTTGAACTCTGCTTCTTCTCTATGGTATTTTTTCACCCTGTGTGTACGCAATAGGATTAGCTTAGAAAATGCTCTCTGAGATCTGAAAAATCTGTTATGTACATGTCAGTACTGTTATCGTGTTACACATTTTATTGTTAAAATGACAAATGTCTGTCTGGTATGAAATCTTCTGAATTGTACTCAACATGTTATGAGAATGTTGGACTGAAATGAAGACTACATTACTGAAGATTTAACATGTTATAGGAAATTATTTTTGGAAATATTTGTATATTCTTTCTAAAACATACTATGCAATTAATCATTCACAAAAGCCAGTAGAAAAAAAAAAAAATCCTATCTGTTGCCAGCACAAAAATATCTACTCATGTTATGATGCCATCATGAAAGAAAAAATTTTGGTCCGGTGTTTGCTTTACCTCTCTCCTCAATTCTAATTGAACGTAAAGAGAAATAAATTGTAAAAAGTATATAAAATTTGGATTTGCACCATGATATGTAGCAACAATATATACATTTACATCTGTGGTATGTTTTTCTTATTGCATAAAGTCCTTTTATCAGACTGCTTTGTGGAAAAAAGAACAGTTTTGTCTACACTCCTACAAATTTCTAGCTAGTCACTTAATACCTGAGGGATCCGAATGGTCAGCAAGACTCCAGAGAAACTTTATTTTGATGATCAAAATCTTAGTAATTTTTCCATCCTTTGAAAAAGTTGAGATAAAAATATTTTTCTACTGAATTTGGCTAAAAGGTAAAAACCCTGAAAATACTCAGAAACAGAAAATATATTTTTTGTTGATTAAAATGTTTTGTTTCATGATTACGATTTATTATTTTGTTTTACAATTATTTGTGACATGTTTTGTTTATGATGATTCAGATACTGTCTTTCTGAAAAATAAATCTATAGTTTTCATTTTTTTCCTTCTACAGCAGCAGAACTCATCAGACTTGTAAAATGGAATTTCTTGGGATGGATGTATTTATCAATTGTGGCTTTTTTTTTTTTTTTCTGTTTACACCACAGATTCAGAGAGCCCTACGTATTCCTATTTGAGAACAAATTCATTAAAAGTTCCTTAGCTAGAATGCAATTTGGACAGACAGCTTCGCTGTTGCTTTTCCTGTAATTCTGAGACATCTGTCGCTGATTCTGAAAAATAGAAGGCAGCTGAGAGGCAATCTGGAAAAGCACACAAGGCTTTCCAGCAGCTGGTAGATTCAGGTTCTTTTTGTTTCAGATTACTGAACTCTGCGCATTGTAGTGGATTTCAAATGACAGCTCATACAGATTGGTGAGACCAAAGTAATGTGGTGGGTTATAAATAAGACAATCCTAAGCAATATGCCAGTAAAGAAAAGATACATGTATTAGATTTCATCTTCTTACAACTGCACATTAGTTGGGGAAGAAGAGAAGTATGTTTCTTTTTTCTCTGGAAAACTTTCCCTACACAGTTTGAGTCCTCATTTCTCTTATCTTCTTATCATCTTATATAGATGGCTGCACATAACAATCTACTGGAGAGCATAAAGTTCTCAAATATGTAAAAAGATGGGAATTACATGAGGAGGGTGATGAAATAGAAGATGGGGGAACGTGATAAAATCATAAATAAAAAAGGGGAACTCAAGGGGAGGAACATTAGAAGCAGTGAAGAAGGGAAGAGATCCAGTTCCTAGTATGAAACAGTCTGAAAAGTTTTTAGAAACTGGCTTTGACATGAATTAGTACAAGTGGTTGTGAATTGGAGACCTTGCTAAAGGACTTGCAGTAGAGAAATAAATTAAATTTAAGGTTACGGCAGTGTGCTAGAAACACTGCCAGAAGAGGTCATTGGTAATAGATTTGCAACTGCTCATGGCAGTGGTATGGTAGCAGTTGTGATACTAAATTTGAAAAGCAATACACAGATAGGCTATGAGGTCCTGATCACTTTCTATAGACTGTGACAGGTGCAGAATCTATGGCAAAAAACAGGAGCGCAATGAACTTGGAGGAGACTGAAGGTGGACTGAGACATAAATCAGGGTGAGGAAGTGCATTTGGCTGCAACTTCTGGAGTCTCTTGCTTTCTTGTCTTCTCTCTGTCTCTGACTGATCTCCTTTGTCATCTTTCAGTATGTAGGTATTAACCTACATAATTCATATTATGAATGAAATACCTGCTAAGGTCCCAGGTCACTCCATTATGCTTGCTGGGTAAGCGTTTTGCAAATTTGAGCTTTTTGCAGTCACATATAAGAAGGAAATGCAGTTTAAATAAAAATTATTACAAGTTTTAATTGGCTGGGTAGAATTTAGCCTTAAGCGTTGGTATTTTTTTGGAAATATTCCTCATATAAAAGAACTTCAAACCACCCTTTCTACATCTAGCAAGTGCCCATTGCTTTTGGATTTGTTATTTGTTGATACTGTACTAGCAGGCAGACACTCATCGAGTGGTGATGGGGTGGTACTGAACAAACATCTACAAAGGTGTTTTTCATGTCCCATCTTTTCTGGTGTTCAGGTCAGATTTTTTTTTCTAAGTAAAAACAAACAAACAAACAAAAACAACAACAACAAAAACTAGCTGAAATGAGACTTAGGGTCTGTTAGAAAATCTGCCTGTCAACATTCTCATGTAAGGCAGGTAATATCTCAGAGACACTGCACAGGACTGGCAACCGAGATACATGCTGCAAACAGCTGAAGTGTTCGGGATGTATTTCTGTCCTCTTGAACTACTCCTTGTCCTTCAGTGCATACAACAGGCTGAGGAGACTAAGCTGTAGCAGTTTCCCCAGGCTGTATTTTATTTCAGAGCAGCCTGCAGTCTTCACAGTATGAAAAGCTAGCATCCTACCCGTCATACCTGCTATGCTGTGTCTCGTGAGAAGCCAGCACTTTGGGAAGCAAGAAATTCCTCCTGTGCTGGCCCAGTGCTTTTACAGTCTCTGGGCTCTCCCTAAGTCCTCTTTCTGCTGCAAAGGGTCTATAATGGGAGTGAGAGTCTCTGCCTTTCTTTGTAAGTGACACGCAGCGAGTAATGATTCATGATGGTCAGACCCACAGCATAAACTCCTTTCACCTCCATTTATGTTGCCTGTTCCTACTTCTCTCAGCTTCCTAACAAGACGCTTTAGCTGCATCTCTACCTCCCAGTGCCCACCTCATTATTCTATCATTTCAGAGCACACTTAAGATGTTTTAGGTTAATTATAGATGTGCAGCAGTACATGAGTGAGTGAGAGAAAGAGACGCAAAGAGATGATAACAGCCTGCAACTATGCGAAGGCTTTAAATGCTGAGAAGACAGGGAATGTATTAAGTATGACACAGGCTATCACTAGGGTGAATGAGACATAACGGAGAAGAGGAAATATTTGATGAATTCTCTAGAGAAGTTTGCCTGACAGTGTGGCTATTAAATTGGGAAACTATCATCTAGCCGAAGTGGAGAAAGATTTCTTACTTTGGAGTTTCAAAATCTGACTGGAAATGTGTAATAAAGAGGATTTCACGGGGAACAACTTTAGCTTGTTGGTGGTGACTGCAGATTATGGCTTCTCTGTGTATATCTGCATAGCACAGAGACATCTTCATAGCTACACAAGCATAGATAACCACGTTTGACTCCTTCATGACAGTGACTCGTTCATGACAGTGATATTCGTGATATATATTGTATGTTTAACATCAGGACTCCTGCCCATCAATAAGACTCATACTGCAATGCTTCTTATATTTCTAAAGCACATATCACTCAAAACAGCTGTCACGAGACAAAATGGAACCTGTCAGAGTGGTATTTGCTTCTTATTTCTGAAAAAATAAAATTTCTTCCAAAGATTACACTGGCCTGAGGCTTAAAAGAGGTAACATTCAGCTCTGTGCTAGGACAGATTTTATATGTCATGATCCATTGGATCTAGAAATAGCAGATTTGAAGTGAGAACAGAAGTCTTCTGTTCTAAGACCTACTAGGTCAGGATGCGCTGTACTGTGAAATCAAAATAATGCTGTGGTTTGATGTGTTATGAAAAGTTATTGTTTTTACTGGAACAACCTCAGAAAATAAAAGAACAATGTGAAAGAAAGAAAGATTCTACACACTTCCATTTTCTGACTGCAGTTTTAACTACTGTAAAAAATCTCAGTGGTAGTCAAAAAAAAAAAGTCGGTGGTAGTGTTTGATGCTTTGAAGTTTGAAGAATCAAGGCTTTACTTTTAAGATATTTCTTTTTCTTTCATTCAAAAGCTGAATAGTGATTGTGAGGATTTTGGGGAATTGTAAGATTGCAGTGTATTTTTTTTTATTTGTATTTTTAGCATGCAGAGATAAGAGCTAATAATCCACTATTTGTGTTCTGTTGGCTCTAGTCACAGCAGTGTCTTGTTAGTTAAGTAACACATCCAGTTTTGCCTGTGTGCATGTATCACGCATAGTACTTGCGCTACACCATTAATATTGCGTAGGCATTGAGACCTCATGCTCCTGAGTGTTCGAGCTATTTTAGGGTATGTGCAGCTTAGGTCCACTGCAGATCTGCCTGCAGTCCTAACACCCCATACTGCTGGTTTTTCCTTTGTTGCTGGGGTGCCTCCTGGTAGCTGTGTCCATGAGAAATGTATACAGCATGTTGGGACCCTGGTCTGTCAGATGCTACAGTATTTTTCCTCTGGATTATATGTAAAACACTTCAGTAGGTTCTTGTTTCTTTGTTTATCTGGGGACTTTTCAAATGGCTTTGTGGTAGCAGATGTGATCTTGGATTTATGTGCATTGTGTTCTGCTCTTTTCATTTGACCTTGCAGTATACAGAAAGAAGAGAGAGAGAGATGGGAGGAGAGAGATTGATGAGCTCTCAAGTGCATGAGGATCCGAGATGTGAGTCCTCCTGGATTAGAAATCTAAAACTGGAGGAAAGGGTAGAGAAAGCCAATATTGAGTTATGAAGGAAACAAGAAAATACAGACTGTTTTGTGTCACTTTTGCAGCAAGAGCTGGCTTTGTCTCAGTTTCAATAGTGTCTCTCTAGCCAAAGGGAATGTAGGATGTGGCAGGGAGGGTCTGATTGGGGAGGAATTCAATGCAGCTATCAGCAGCGGGCTTCTATGTAAATACTGTAACACCTCGGAATGGAGGAACAGCTGAGATAACACTGTAAACTAATCGCTAGTGCCGGTGAGGCTGGTCAATCCCTCACATTATACAGTTTCTGTAGAAAAGATGTGCTAGGGGAAAAAAAAAAAAGAATGAGATTTAAATTATATGTGGCAATTTATGATAGATTAAAATGTACTTCTTTTTTAATTTAAAGCAGAGTATGGCATTTTTTGGCCTGAATTAGAACTCTCTGCATACATAGTCTGTGGTATACAGCCTGGCATATATATATATGAATTCTTATATAAATAGGTATTGCTATCAACAAAATATTTTCAACTTTTTTTTTTTTTTTAACCCCATGTCTAATCAATTTAGATAGATACAGACTCACTTGGAGTCCTTATCCCACACCACTATTGATTTTGGATGATTTTTCATCAATAGCAGGAAACTAAGAGCAAAAGTTTGCCCAGAGCAGTAGCGCTGGAGCACACTCCTTCCCTGCTTTGACCTTGTTAGGTCACTGTGTTTCACAGTCCTACACCTTCCTTTCTCAGGTTGGTGAGTGGAAAAAAATAAATAAAATGCATATAATATATATATATTTATATATATACATACATAAAATATACACACACATCTTTATACACAAATAGTGTCTCACCTGAAACAGGTTGTCTCCCCTCAGGGCATTTAAAGAAAAGCAGGAGCTAACAATGGCCAAGAAGTTTGTCGCTACATCTGCTTCGGAGTTGTGTTCATAACTGGGCACAACCCCAAGATAAACTGGGGCTGGGGTGGAGCTAACCACCTCATTAATTGTGTTAGAAATGAGGAAACTGATTCCACTATCTCCAATTTCAGAAGAAATTAAAGTTGAAGAGACTCTGACGCCCCCTTTGGATACTGCTTAGAAATGAGAAGCAGTTTCCAGTTCTTGTACCCTTTGTTAGAGCCTAATCACAGTGCAAGGACAGCTCTTACACTGAAGAACTCCAAGCTTCCCAAATCGCAGGTTGGGTTGCATTCACAGGCTCTTTGTTTCCACCGCACTGAAGATGTATACAACCATGTGATGGATGTCACGCCTTGCAGACATCTAATTAATTTGACCTGTGTTTAAGCAGTTGATCCAGTTGACTGCGTTCCCCTCTTTACATTCCACCCTCGCCTTCTGCCCCAAACCTCGATTCTTTTTGCCGTTGTATCTTACAGAGGCAGGCACTGTGTGGTTCACATGCTGCGTGCCCGAAGGACGCTGTACTCTGTGTTATAACACAGCTCCTCTGGGACACACGTTGACAATCTCTGCCATTGCATACCAGGCCAAGCCCACTCAAGGGATGCCTCTCCCGTCTATTTTTAACTGGGGAAAAAAAAAAAAAAAGAACAAAAAGCAAAAACCAACAAAACCCTTGAAGATACATGGATTTTCTAGGTTCCACAGTTGGAACAAATTATCAATGTGGATGTCTCAACAACTGAGCAGGAAAACAACTGCCACATTACATTAATAACACGGCTCTTTTTTTTTGGTCCAAGCTATTCCCATCTCTCCTTCTCTGCCTTACACATATCACTACGCATTACTGGCCCAGCGTGCATTACAAGAGCAAACCCGGAGAGTTTAAGTATCTGCACGTTAACGTAAACGAACAGCTCCCGCTTTGTGCTGTAGATGTTGCCAGCCAAAAGCCAAGAGAAGCACGAGCTTTTTGCCTGTGTGTGCTCATCAAGGTTCAAAAGAAATTGAGCGTGCGCTGCTCCTTCCCGAGGAGATGTGCCTCAGTGGGTACCACCAAAGTGGTAACTCTTGGGCCGTCGGTTAAGCAGCAGCTTGGCCAGGTTTGGGTTTTCACTGAGAAAAGAAATAAACGAAAGGCAAGACCCCGGCATCCTCAGCACCTCGAAGGGGACATTGGCGGGCCCACCTGGGTCGGGCAGCGGGAGGGAGCCCAGCCCAGGGGCCACACACGGGGGCCGGGGGCCTCCCTCCCTCCGTCGGCGTCCCCCCGGCGGCCCGGTGCCGGCCCTATTTGGCCATGCGGCGGCCGGGGCCGCGCAGCCCCGCGCCTGCCTTACATGGGCCGTGCGGCCGCGCCGCGCCTTGCTCCATTCATGGCCGCGCCGCGCCGCCATGTCGCGGCGCCGGCCAAATAAGGAGACGGCGGCGGCCCCGGCCCCGGCCCGCCGCGGCCCCGGCCCCGACGGCAGCTATAAAGCGGCGGCTCTCGGCCGGGACGGCACCCAGCCTTCGCTCGGCAGCCCCCCCGCCACTCCGGTGAGTAGCGCTGAGGGACGGGGAGGCTCCCTCACCGCCCCCTTCCCTCCTCCGCCCGCCCCGGGCAGCGCCAGCCGCCCGACGGGGCGCGACGCTCCCGTTGAGGTCCGTGCCCCGGGGGGATGCCCCGAGTTAGCGGCCTGGAAGCCTCACAGGGGGGCTTTACGAGGCGGCTGATGGAGCACACGAGCGTAGCCGAGCCCCGCAGCATCCTCCCGGGACCTCCCGCCTCCGCCGCGCCGGGGAGGTGCCGGGGGCGTGGGGCCGGCCGGGGGTCGGGGTCCGGGTCCGCGCTGCCGTGCCCGCAGGGGTCTGGAGGCGCCGCCGCGCTGTTTTGCAGGTCCGCGCCGCTCAGCCACGATGTGTGACGACGAGGAGACCACCGCGCTGGTGTGCGACAACGGCTCAGGGCTGGTCAAGGCGGGCTTTGCCGGAGACGATGCCCCCAGGGCCGTTTTCCCGTCCATCGTGGGCCGCCCCCGACACCAGGTAAATGCCCGTCCCTCGGACGGCACCGGGGCTCGCCCCGCTCCCCAGGAGTCACCTCACTCCTCACTTCAGTCCTGCGCCTAACACTCTGCCTTTCCCTCCGCTCACACCTTATGCTGGCACTGCTGATGCCTTTGCAGTTTTCTTTGGGGCTTCCCTGAATTCCCCTCTTTGGCTCTCCGTCGTCTCCTTTCTATCACCATCTCCCTTTGCCCCAGCTATTTCAGACTCACCAGCTTCCCTCCACTCTCACCCTGTCCTCTCTCCTAATGAGCCCAAACCCAGCACCCTACAAAGCTGCCGCCCGCTCCATGCCCTAGGCCAGACATGCTGCTGGTGTTAGCTCAAAGGTGTCTCTGTTGGCTCAATTTGTGCATGAAGCTGTTTGTCTAAGGCCCTTCCCACCCATCCAATGCAATGTCCCATGTACCAAACTCTTGAATCTCCTCTGCTTTGTCTCTGATCTTGTCTTCTTACCACCTTCTAAGTCTCCTTTTTTCTGTTCCCATTTCATTCTTCCCCTATTTTGTGACAAGTCTTTCAGCATATGAAAACAGCACTCTTTGTCCTACAGTTTCCATGTTAAAAAGTTTGTCTTTTTTTATATTATTATTTAAAACATCTGGAATTTATATTCTGTTCTTGTGAGTATTTTGCTGTTGAGCAATCATAGCAATAAAGCCATTTTGGCTGTGTCTTTTTTCACTAGAAGACTTATTCCACTCCCTATTTTCATGTTGATAAACTCTCTTTGTGTATCTCTGTATCTGTATTTTCTTGCTCATTATATTGTGCAGTTTACTGTCAGTCAAACTTTTGGACCACAAGAGGTAATTGAAAATAAATGGTGTTTTAAACAAAAAGGGGAAAAATGCTTTCATCTGATTAAAGGAAAACAGATTTTGAGAGAGAACTTCAAATTCTGTTGACTTAATATTTTAGTGAAGCACATTTTTCCTAAACAAGCTTCCAGTGGCACAAATGTTTGTACCTTTCTGGAAAATAGCATAGTTGTCTGTGGTGTAATTGTTTGGGCTCTGTAATGTTGTCTTCCTCAAATCATGCTTTTCTGTATTTTCTTCTTTTAGGGTGTTATGGTTGGCATGGGTCAAAAAGATTCCTATGTGGGTGATGAAGCACAGAGCAAAAGAGGTATCCTGACTTTGAAATATCCCATTGAACATGGCATCATCACCAACTGGGACGATATGGAAAAGATCTGGCACCACACTTTCTACAATGAACTCCGTGTGGCCCCTGAGGAACACCCCACCTTGCTCACAGAAGCCCCCTTGAACCCTAAAGCTAATCGTGAAAAGATGACCCAGATAATGTTTGAGACCTTCAACGTACCTGCCATGTATGTGGCAATCCAGGCTGTCTTGTCCCTCTATGCCTCCGGTCGTACAACAGGTAAAATAAACACACCGTTTAGATTTTTTTTTCATTCAGGACCCCCCATCCCTCCCTTCCTTCCCACTCCAAGCATGAAAAAAAACAACACAAATCAAATTTGCAGACTTTTTTTTTTTTAAGATTATAGTGACTAAAAATAACATTAGCAGAAAAGGTAGTGCAAAATAGTCTTTGGAAAGAACAGTCCATGGATTTGTCTGCATTATGATGTGAACAAGGAAATATTACTATGAAGATACCGCAGTTAACACGAGTATTACACTAGTTTAAACTGGGCCCAAAAGATGCCCTTTGCTGGATCAAGACAATCACTGTCACAAACACACTTGGTGCTCAGTGTTGTAGTGGAAGGCTGTTCATATGGATTAGTTTAAAATCCATACAGAACAACTCTTTTATGGGAACGTTTGACCAAATGGGCAATGTCTATGCAAGCAAATGCAAAAGCAAATGTTGACAAGACCTGTATGGCAGTAACTGCCTAAAACAGAATGATGCTGCTTATGCTGCCTGAAAAATGCTGTTTTGTTTTCCGTGTTACTGCTCAATGTATTGTAAAGGTTTGAAGCATTTCATAGGTGATTGATTCTAACTGGTCTCTGACAATTTCTCTCCCAGGTATTGTTCTTGACTCTGGCGATGGCGTCACCCACAACGTACCTATTTATGAAGGTTATGCTTTGCCTCATGCTATCATGCGCCTGGATCTGGCTGGCAGGGATCTGACTGACTACCTCATGAAGATCCTCACGGAGCGTGGCTATTCCTTTGTGACAACAGGTCGGTCCTCCAGCTTTGCTCTTCTGTAAAAATCCTCATGTCTCTGTTGGCCCATCTTCTTTCTCTAGTGTTTTGCTTCTTCAAACCTTAATTTCATTTCTATATATCTACAGCTGAACGTGAGATTGTTCGTGATATCAAAGAGAAACTGTGCTATGTTGCACTGGACTTTGAGAATGAAATGGCCACTGCTGCCTCTTCCTCCTCTCTGGAGAAGAGCTATGAATTGCCTGATGGTCAAGTGATCACAATTGGTAATGAACGTTTCCGCTGCCCTGAAACCTTATTCCAACCATCCTTTATTGGTAAGTGTTCCCAGGAAATTCTCCTTTCAGTAGGAGGTACGAATGAATCACAAGATCTAGAAGGTGCCCCACTCCCCTTCTTCTTTATCTAAATTTGGCACAAAACCAAACTTCAATAGGGAGTTAGATTCTCTGCTCCCTGTTGGATCTGCATAATATGATTACCAGCTGGTAATTAGCTGAGCTGTGGGCTCTCATTGCAACTTTTAGACCAGGTTTTAGAGTTACAATTTTTTAGCGAAAAAATGTACACTTGTAATATTGTCATGTTGCTGATGACAAGAACAGCTTTCAGTGCTGTGTTTGTAAAGCTTACGCTTACACCAATATTTGACTCCACAAAGAAGTAAAATGTCTGGGAGAGAATAAGATGGAATGAAGATTTGTATGTTTACATGAACTGAAATCAAACATTGCCGTGGCCAAAATGGCTAGCTTTGCTGCTTGTGGGTGCAGCTGACGGATAATAGCAAATGCTTACATTGTAAGTACTGAGCAACAAATGCAGTTGTTCATCAGCTGACGTGTTACTGTATATCTAGTGTTAACTCTTTCAGGAAGCACCTGTTAAAATTATAAATTGGAATGCAACCTACAGACACTTGCTTCTGGTTTCTTTTTACTTATCACCAAGTACTAATATCCTGGCCCATGTCTCAGTTATCCCTTGCCTTGATGTTTATAAATGGCATAGACTCTGAATTTCAGGTAGGCTGAAGAAAGGAAATTACTAGTGTCTTTTTTTAGTTCTACTTTGACTGTTTTCACTTTCTTATTACCATCCTTACTATATTCAACTAATGCTTTTTGTGGGACTCTGACATAACCTGATACTCATGTTTTCTGTTATGTGTAACTTGCTCCCATTGCCATATAGTAAATGAGTTTATCTTGTGTGTCTACCTCTTACTGTATGTTGTGGGTCTCCCTTGCATATGCTTTATGATTCTTAGCTTTTCTAACAAATAATATTGATTTTCTAAGCTAGTTCTGCAATTCCATATCTTGTATTTCTATAACTTTTACTGGTAAGTAATTTTACAACAGAAAAGTTAATAGAAGCTCATATTAGTAATGAAGATAAATATTGAGAGTTCTTTTCACGAAGACCTCATGTATAATTTACTGATCTGCTGTTTCTCTTCTCAAGGTATGGAATCTGCTGGTATTCATGAAACTACCTACAACAGCATCATGAAGTGTGATATTGATATTCGTAAGGACCTGTACGCTAACAACGTCCTCTCAGGTGGTACAACGATGTACCCTGGTATTGCTGACCGCATGCAGAAGGAAATCACTGCACTTGCTCCTAGCACTATGAAGATCAAGGTGAGGACTTTGTACTATAATATATGGATAAGGACGGGGAAAATGTCCTTGTCATTAAATTGGGATATAGGAACAACTCAAAAGTGAGATCATCAGCTGATGGACAAATGAGAAGTTTTTCCATTGAATCAACTTAATTATATTAATGAGAAGCAAGTGTTAGAAAACAGGCAAATTGGTCTGTAAATTTTCTTAAAGAATATTACATAAATTGTTCCAGCTGTTGAAGATCAGTATGCTATGTTAGAGAGATTCTTACTTAAAGAAACAACTAGCAGCTTGGTATGCTGGTGGTGTGGGCTGGTTGTGCAGTAACGGAATCGTTAACAGGGGATTTTGCTGTTTTTCTTCATCCTAGATCATTGCCCCACCTGAACGCAAGTACTCTGTATGGATTGGTGGCTCCATTCTAGCATCTCTGTCCACTTTCCAGCAAATGTGGATCAGTAAACAGGAGTACGATGAAGCCGGTCCATCCATTGTCCACCGCAAGTGCTTCTAAGCACTTTTCCCTCAATTTACTTCCCACTCAGGATGACGACAATATGCTTCTTGGAGTCTTCTGGCATCCCTTCCTGAACTCTTCAGTCATTGTACAGTTTGTTTACACACCCGTGCAATTTATTTGTGCTTCTAATATTTATTGCTTTATAAATAAAGATCTGGGACTTGCAACCTACACATGCTTCTTACTTTTTATTTTTTTTTTTTAAGTGTTCAAATGGTTACAAAAATGAGTCTAAACAACCTGGGATTTGGAAACTCCCATCAATGCCTTCACAGCATGTGTCTTCCTAACTGATGTAGGCATGTTAGGTCGCAGTTTACTATTACTATGAATTCATGCTTCATAGTTTTAATTTTGAAACTTGAAACAAAAGAAACATCATTTATGAAGGCTTACAAAAGTAATCTTGAAGGTAGACCTAGTAAGTGGAAAGGAAACCTCTCACATTCACTCACTGGGTTTAGATTTTGTTGTTGTTGTTGTATTATTTACAACCTAAGTATATTAATATCAACATATTGAAAGCCAAAGCCTCTGAAAAAGGCTTATGTTGATATGTTTAGAATGCAATTTATAACTAATTATCTCAGTCCTTAAGAGTCATGCAGTTGTTTTCTGTGGGCTATAAATATTTATGACAAAACATTAATTCAAACTGACAGTTTACTCATCTTCTCCTATCTCTTCAAAGCCAGAGATAAGTGAAGCCTTTATTGTATACTAATGCAAAGAATCAAACTTTTGCCTTATAAACATACAGTTTTTATTATTTTCACATCATCATTCATGTTTTATGCAGTTTTTAATCCATAGTCTTTGCTATTCTTTGTTATTATTCATATGGCTTAGGCAGTTTTTAATCCATAGTCTTTGCTATTCTCTGTTAGTATTTGACCCAGATACTACAATCATAAATTGCATGCTTTTCGTGGACTTTTGTGTTTTAAGAAATCACTATGACTTAACTGTGCATTTTTTTTAAAATAAAGTTATACCTAAAAGTTGTATCAAACTTCCTGTGTGAAGCTAAGCATGTGCTCAGCTAAAAGCCATTACATGTGTTTAGAAAGATGAGATTTCATGCTGATTTTATATTGAAATGCTAATTAAAAAAAATAAAAATAGGCTGTTTACACAGCTGAAAGGAAACATTTTCTATTCCTCCCACTTATTCTCTGGAAAGGCATTAAAACTGGCCATTTGATGTGATCTGCAATTAATCAAAACTTTTTAATCAACCCTTTGACTACTGAAGATATATTTAGTACCTGTGTCTAATTTACTTTTTAGAAGGCAATTTACTAAGGTACCATTGTAATTGCCTACTACTGATCTACATTTGAAATATTTAGATGCTTCTAGGTATTTTTGCATTTGGGCATAGAAGGTGGATGGAGCTGTTAAATAAGTTTTAAACATAAATATGAAATACTTCACATTGCACACAATATTACTGAAATCCTTCTACAAGCAAGAATTTTCACAATATAATGCAAATTAATTAACCTGCAAATCTCTTAAGGCAAAGACAACATCTTCCACTGTTCTCAAGAAGGTTTCCAGAGTATATCATCATGTTGAAAGTCACATCATAGAGAAACTTCGTATATTTTGAAAATATAGGAACTTCACAAAATGTTTGAACACTATTTTAAATATTTAAACTTAAATGAGATTTGCTAATGAGATTTGCCTGCTGTTGTTCAGAACCATTGCACTTTTCTTGCTTGATCTGGCTTGCTAATTTGAAATATTTGGCTGGTCAAAAAGGTCATTCTAGGTTTTACTGTGAATTAGTGGGGTCATACTGGACATAAATTGTAACTAGTTGGGGCTTAAAACATTAAGCAAGTATGCAAAGGGCATGTTAAGTTAGACCCCATGGATTCCTGGCTGACTGGCTCCGACAGGTCAGGAATGGCAGGCGTATGGCTGGCAGCACCGTCGGGGCTGAGGGTAGGAGTTCACCCATGAGTGTGTGGGCACGAGGAGGGAACTGAAGGAAGCCACTGTCTGCATGACTGGTGGAAAAATTATTTCCATGGACATTTTTGGTGATGTAATTTACAGTTTATGAAGATGGATGTGAGCACCAAGGATTCTGCAAAAGATAGTATGCTTAAGTATATGTAGGGTATGATGAAACAGTACCAGTGCCTTACCCTTTTTCTCTTCTTATAGCATGTTTCCAGGTGTATTCAATTTTAATGTGGTTATCCTGTATTTTGCCATTTTTCCCATTCAGCACAGTGAAAACTTGAGTAATTCAATGGAATATGAAGTATGATAACTATTTATGGAAGCAGAACTTGGGAATTTTTTAGACTTTTTAAACATGGATAATGCAATTGATCAGTTTGAGAGGAATTTGAGTGTAAAGTCACATAAGATAGGATTCAAAACTCTGGTAAGAGATGCCACTGCTGAAGTTTATCCTTTGTTTACATTTAACAGCAAGCCTCAATTACAGTTGTATACATTTTGTATGGCACATGAAGATAGTAGAATCGGATACAGAAATTCGTTGGAGAGCACCTATACAATAACCAGTAAGATTATTTCAGAAATTTGGCTGAAAAAGACAAATTAAATAAAACCCAAATGTACCAAAGCCTGCCTGTGGTTATCTATACCAGATCAACCTACAATTCACCTCTGAAATACCGCAGAGATGGAAACACTGACATACAGTGAGAGTCTGTTATTTCTGGGTTGACCATCCCTAGGCATGGAGACATGCCGACATACATTACTCACCCTGTGAGTGCCTTAAGTTTCTTCCCTCCCCTCTTCTCCACCTGCAATTCCTGCCCCTCTACTGGAGGCTGCAGTCCCTGCAGGTGCTATCCCAGACCTAACTTCTGTCTGGTTATATTAAAGAAACTCTTCTAAATAACGTAGCATTCCATACTGCTACATACACCACAGTGGTTCAGTAACCCGTTGTAAAGAGACAAAGTAATGAGGACCTAATTACGTGTAAGTTGATGGCAGAGCTCACCAGAAGTTGACTGCCAAGCCCTGTGTAGCCATTCACTAGGCAGCAGAACTGTGAGAAAAGAAGGCTCACAGAGCACTTTTACTACTCTTGATGAGATTGTTATTGGATGCAAGAGAGGAGCTTAATGCTGTAGCCAAACACACAGACTCAATGCATGCGTTTTGAAAAGCAGTATAAATACACAGCAAAATGTCTACCTACCTGTCTACACAGCCATGTGTACTTTTACTCAACTTTGCAGCTCCTGTTTGCTTTGTATGTAAAATACTATGAAGGTCATTCAGTGGAAGTCAGGCTGACTTGATTTTCAAGCTAGGCAAAGAGACTTTATTCAGCAATAAGGGCTAAAAAGTGTTAAGAACTACTAACATACATCAGGAAGAGCTAAGACAAAATTGTATGGTCTGTACTACAGCCAGAACAACACAGCCTGCTTCTGCTTTTAACTCAAGGACTTTGGGGTTCTACCACCACTGCTTGATCCGCAGATCTTACAGAAAACTTTCCTTGTAGATCTAGGAGCATGTTGTCACTTAAGGAGTATTGATAGATAGGACTATGATCAGAACAGAAAGCTTGTAACACCTCTATTAAGTATATGCTAAGAATCCGAAAGCCGATGTTTCTGCTTAATAGGATGGCTTTTTGACAGGAAATAAGGAGATGTTTCAGAAGTCTCATGTTAGTGCTTCAAGGCTCTTTCAAAAAAATTGGTACAACAGTCATCATAAATTTGATAGTTGTCTACTTTGCACAAATCTTCTCTAAAAAGGCTGTTTTAGCTAAAGCTTAAAAAAAGCCAGCCTGGGGCAAAGCACTAATATTGTTTAGCCTGAACAATTGAATTCCAGAGCGTGATAAGGTTTTAATGTAGAATAAGACAGCTTTATACTTAAAAACTTAGGTGACCATAAGTATATGTGACAGTCAGATTAATCTACAATAATAGTACAATAATAGAAAAAAAATAGGGAACCCCCCTTCTCTGCTGGTTGGATAGACTGAATAGGAGGCCCGGGCAGCAAGAGATTGTTGCTTTCTTCTGCTGATAGCTGAGCCCAGCCCCATCAGTCTGGGCAGGCCTCTGTTATTATCAAGACACTAGATAAAGAAAAAAAATCATTTATAAGACAGGATGATTAGTAAATCTCGCTCATTGTACTCAGGAAAGAAGCAATTCAGGCAGCTGACATGACACCAGTTATCTTTGCTTTTTCTCCTGGGGAAGACTATGACTGTTGACACTTGTAAACTCAGCATACAGAAATGTTAATTGTTGGAACAAAATATTATGCTGCTATATAGTTAAAAGATAGCTTTACTTTGTGATTAAGCTGTCCCATGTGAAGTGTGTGAAATGAATTTAGGAGACATCAGCAAAAAGTTAACATAGCTGGTGACTATCTTATTTTCCATCATGAGGGAATAATTCACACATAGCCAGCTATGGAGAGCTTTGGAGTCAACTTCTGGGGTTTACAGCAGGTGATGTCAAGAAAAAGAGAAGTTTAGGAGAATCAAGCCATATCCTCATGTTTATGTAATTGATGCATTTTGGTATTGAATATTTTCAGGACATAAGCTTCTGTCTTCAAAAGCTAAATCTCCACTGCATCAAAAAAAAAACAAACCCAAAACAGAAAAAGAAACGTTATTTTAAAGCAAGAAAATTGTCCATCTTGAGTCTTTTTTCTTCATTATTTAAGTATTTTTGGTTATTAAAAACATCAACTATTAGATGTACTTTTTTTTTTTTTTTTTTTTTTTAAGTATGAAAAGCCTAATATTTTCTACAAAATTGTTTCTTTCAAAAGCCAGTGCAATATGCACTGCAGTGCTCTGATTCTCTGGTAAGCCAGAGGAGAGTAGAATTCTTGCAGAAATAGAAACCTCAGCAGATTTTAAGGACAAAACACTGAACAAGGCATAAGAAAAAACAAACAAACAAAAAAAAAACACTTTTTACTGCTTTAGCTTGAATTATGTCTTGAATTTACCAGCTAAACTGGGTGATCCTTCATTGTCAAGGGACAAGGGACTCCACATGCAAGAAACATTATTTTCCATCAGTTAAATCATGCCATTTTTGTGGCTGTAACTTTAGTCTGGGTTAAAGATTAAAGGGAATCATTTCATCCTCTGTATTCTGTTACAGGCTTAATAGAAAACACCCTCTTGTGCTAAACTTTTAACTCCATTATCTGATGCATTAGTTTGATCATTTCAGTAACCAATGATGTAAATTAATATCATTAATCAAATGAGTTACTAGTTCAGAATTGGTTATGAAAGCAACTTTATTATTGTACTGTTTCATTCATAATTAATACACTGAACTCATAGCAGATAGTTTGTGTGTATGCATAATGTTAACATTCCTTCATTCTTCATGATATAATCAATAAGAAATATGCAGGAGTAGTTTATTATTTTAATTGTAATATAGCCAGTAACTCCCACAATAAAGGACTTAAAATAATCCAGTTACTTGAAAAACAGTTTCATCCTTTTGTTTATATTAATATCTTTGACATTCATAAAGCTATATGTCTTGCCTAAGCTATGGAGAGATAAAATTACTAATTTGTTCTTTTAGTTCACTGAAATCTAGAAAGTGTTTCTTGCAGCTGGATGTCTGAGTCATGAGAAATACAATTTGTGGTTATAGGCTTATGAATATTTAATGATTTATTTGATCCATATTTTAAAAAATGTATTTGCAGGAATTAATATATAATAGGTATTTAATGTTTATTATGACTTACTAAATATCATAGTCCATTAAAATGATATACTACAAGCTGCCCAGATATACTTTTTAATTCTGACTTTTTTTGTATTGTAGAAATGAAAGCCTTTAATATGTGATGAACAGGTTTATAAAATGGTCTTAGGCCTTACAACACTTACTGGTGTGGAAATGATTTAATTGAATTGGAGCTATCTTGTGCAGCTCAACTCTTTATGGCAACCAGGCAAACCGCAGTAATGCAGTAGCTTTTGGTCTCTTGCCCATATATTTTGGCAGCTAAAACTAATGGTCTTTGGAATAGACTTATGTTGTACTGATAACTTTCCTATACATGGGAAAATGAGCAATTATATTATTGTTGGTGATAGCCTTTTGCATTTGGCTCTGAGTTCTCTGAAATGTATGTAGCAATTATATGTACTTATATATATATATACGCACATTAAAATGTATATATTTACACATGTGCATTTATGTGCATACCAATATTTTCCCTAAGATATGTCTTTAATTTTGCAATGAAAGAGTGCCCCTAACTCAGAAACAAGTTTCAGAGACTATGTTTGTATGACATGGCATATGAGTATCCTCTAGAAATATAGCATAGCGGAGGTTGGAGGACAAATATTCCATGCCAGAAAAATTCAGAGACATTTGATTAAGACAAAACTGTGGATATTTTGTAGCCTGGTTCCTAAGACTGAAGTTAATTCCCAGTTTGGTTTTCTGCTCTGAGGTAAAACCTCAGAAAGTTGGAATTTTGCAAAAAGATCAAAATTATCATAGAATCATATTCATAATGTGAAATGATCCTTCTTGCAGCCTGCAGTCAACAGGACACAGAAGTGTGCACTTCAGATATAGCTGGAATACATCACATACTGCTGGAAGTGTAAAAAGTGCCCAAAGTCATGTAGGGAACGTTTGTTGCATCTGATGTCACATTCAATATTTTAAGATCTGCAGCACTAACTTTGTAGACTTTTCCTTTCTGATCAAATATAACATAAGCAGTGGTCACCTGCTGGGTGGGCAAATTTGTTTCTTCCCTTTCATTTGAACTGAGATTGTGAATTCTGTCATTGTACTGATACCTACTAGAAAAAGGAAACTACCTTTTGAACTTATTTTTCTAAATAAATAAAATGTGAAATGATCAGGAATAGTACCCTGCAGGTTCTTTCTTCTGCCATAAAGTGTACAATGGTTCCTCTGCTTGTTCAGTCCATGCACATTACACAAAGCAAATATAATATCATTTTAAGTGCTAAAAAACACTATTTCTTTTAGAAGTAATAATATGAGGTGGTGATTGTCCAGTCTCCAAATAGGGTCATGTGGTGACAGGGAGACAGTGGGTGCTATTAAAAGCCTGACATTTATCACTCACAGTGGTTAAATTTATCATGGTATTTGTGGCATTTGCCAATCTAAGTATAGAGAATGCCACAAATACCACAGAACAGATAACTGCTGCTGTGCAAAAAACCTACAAAGTGCTGGTGGTGCAAAGTGCTTTACTAAACCTGGAGCGCTCTATGCTTTTGAAATGCATTGCAGGTATTACTCACTAGGAATTTCCGAGTATGGAAAAGGAGGTTGTTATGCTTTCTCTTCCTTTATCTTACCTATTAAGACCTAAAGGTCTTTTGTATAGGAAATGTCTCTTTGTGTCTTGTTTCTAGCCTCCAGAGCAATAGATATCCTAGCAGAGTTTGAGTGTTGTAAAGCTAATATAAATCAGGTCATGACACATCGTTCACACAAAAAAAATGGAGTTTGCCCAGTACATGAAGGTTAGGAAACCTTCAACTGGAAAATATGCTGTGTATTTTGTGACAAACAACCCAACATGCAAGTCTTGTTAGAAAAATGGTCTTTCAAGCAGAGAGTTGTTGGACATAAATTGGACATAGCTTAAGAGCTCCATAGCTCTGCTTAAATCCCAAAGGACAGAACAGACATAATCAATCACATTGTACGCTTACTCTAAGACATACAAAATAAATAAGTAAATAAATAAATAAATAAACTATTATTTTCTTTGCAATAACTGCAGAAAGGGCATTAAGGTAACAATGAGCAAATCAGAACTATTTTTTCTTCACCTAAAAAAAAATCTTTCATTTGGTGGTAGAGGTCATAAAGGCTTTGCCATTGTCTTACAGTGCTGAATTTCTGGAGCCCCAGCACCAAGATACTATTTACGCTTTGAAAAAAAATATGGTTTCTTGACTTATCTTCTCCAGATTCAGAGGGTGAGCATGAAATGGACTGCTGCTCACAAGTCTTTAAAGCTGCAGCTGCAGTTCTGTCCCTGCTTGCTGGAGGAGGTGCTGTAGTGCTTAATATCATAGGTATTAAGTTGTGTAAAAGGTATTTTGCTATAGCTTTAAAAGTGTAGCAAAAAACTGAAAGAACACGGCTATAGTTGTGAAGAAGCTGTTAATCTTTGGTCATTAAACAACACAGTTGAGATGACCCCTTAATTGACTTTTACACTTTGTAGGACAGACCTAAACCTAGAGTTACATTATGTCCCTGCCATGGAGCCGTTAAGACCGGGTCTTTGATCATCTCTGAAGTTTTTGAACAAGTCTGGTTACAGCAGATGGCACTGAAGAATCTATAATGAAACTCCTAGTCTGGGGACAAAACTTGTGTTTTACAAGTCAACCTTGTTGTCAGTCCTTGACATGAACTATTCCCTTCATTTGGCATTCTCCCCCACATTCCCTGCTATTTCCACAAACAAAATTTGCCTGGTGAAAGCAGTGGAGGGAAGTATTCTAGGGAAAGAGGGTACTGCATCCAACATCAGTCATTTTCATAACCATTTAAAATTTGCCCAAATCATAGATAGGTTGACATCTTTAAAAATCTCTTGAAGAGTGGAATGTGGGAATGTGTTTTGCTTCAATAAATATTACTTTGGAAGACTGGAATTACAGAAATAACTTAAATGTAGAAACGAATGTTTCACTATATTGTTCAGTTCATTAAAAAAAATTACAGGCCAAATTCTCAGCTTGGATAAATTGAAGATCTGCTCTTTTTTTTGAAGCCAATTATACTAACTATCTAAAGCAGATGAAGGTATGACAATTTTCTCAAAGTTTTATTTTATTTTATTTTATTTTTATTTTATTTTATTTTATTTTTTATTCCTATGCTGCAAATCTATACAGGCTTCTAATTAACCATTGAATATGGTGGCTGAAAAGAGTCAAGCAGAGACACTCTTTGTTTTCATGGAAGGGCACCGACAGTGGATTTTTTTAAATTGTGTGTCTTGCGTCAGGTTCTAGTGCAACTCAATGAAGGGACTGAGAATTAACATAAATGCTGGTGTGTGCAACTTCTGAATTGTTTATTACGCTCACCAAAATGCTGGGGGTTTTACATATATTAAATGCAGTGGTATACATCTGAATACACTTTTTCACTTCTGAGAAGATTATTTTCATAATAAGTAACAAATTTAAGAAACACCTTCTTGTGTTCTTTTAAATAAGAATGTAATCCTGTGCTGTCACAAAACCATTTATACACAGTAATTTACCACTTTACATTTGCCTTTTCTATTATGATTTTTCTTATTTACATATTCATGTAATTAAAAAGAAAAAATATTGTAATAAGCTATTCATAGCCATTGTGGCAGTGCACTTGGTTTGCTCCAGTCAGCTGTGATATGACATATCATCTCTGCAGGACAGACATCTCTGCCCTGTGTTGTGAGGATATTAGCACTTTCTAGTACTGGAAAGGTTTTTTGTTTGTTTGTTTGTTTTGTTTTTTACAGTCAGAGGAAAGAACAATTAAAAATCTTTAGGTATGTTTGGATATATTTTACTCAACATATTTTTCTGACCAACCCTGCCCAGTGAAAAAAAAAAGAAAATATCTATTATTTGTCCCATCAAAGAGAATATCTTGCTGTATATTATTATTATTTTATTTTTCCAAGAACATCTTAAGAACTGAAGAAAACCTTTCTGTTTGATTTGGGAAGGGGTAACCACAAGAGGAGAAACCTTATAAAAGGGGAAACTCATTTCCTGTTCTCTGCTTGAGGATGTTTCTGTCAACATGGCACAGTGCCACCAAATTTAGCTTAGATTCTTGGTTGCATTGTCTTTCACAGTGAAAAATGCTGTATTAAATGTATTTTCCATTCAACAGGAACTCTGCCTGCCTGGTAGGTCTGACTCATCCACCTGTCTAGTTGGTGTTCTTTGAATTAATTGATCTATTTTTGAGCTCATGTTTTCCCTCATGCCTTGTTTGCCTTTGTGGCAGTCATATTTGGATTTCACACATTCATTGTTGCCATACAATACTGCCTTCAAGCCCAAGGAACATTTTGCACTGACATTTCAGGTAGCATGACACTGGACTTTGATAATTAGTTGGTGTAATTAATCTGAATATGCTTCACAAATGTTTATTAAAGTCCTACAAGGACTTGGCTGTCGTCTTCTCTCTTACTGCACTAGCCTTCCTGTAAGCCTTCTCTCTTTATAACACAATCTCTGCCCCTAAGCAGATCCTTTGCTCAGAAGAAATACATGAAATCATGAAATGTATCAAACAACATTAATGAAACAGATCAGTAATTTATCCATGTCTTCTCGATGTGTTACTTATTGGCATATTTTTAACAGGTAAAATCTTTAAGTGTTTATCAGCACTTGAAGTTACTTGCCTGTTTTTTGTCCACTGTAATTCTAGGATGGGTATACTTACACAGTGAAATCAGGGCTGGAAACTACTGAATCCTGTTTCTCATCAGAAGAGGTCTGGAGTTTCAGAAAGTGCTGGATAGCTGTGTTGCAACAAGAGACCTTGAAATCCCTGTCTGAAAATGCTGAGGGTTGGGGAATTATAATGTATTTTAAATTATTTTATGAAATCTAAAACTTAGAGAAGAAGATGGGGCCAGCCCAGATATCCTCAAGACTTGCTCATAACAGAGCAAGTATTTGATCTGATCCCTAAATCAGTCTTACTGCTTGATTGAAAATAAATTGCAGCAGCTGTCATCACATTTTACAGTTAAGATTTCCCCTATGCTTAGCTTCAAATCCAGCCCCCCAACTACCCATGCTGGTCACCTGGAGCCTGGAAGCTGTCCTGGTTTCCCAAGCAGGAAGGTAAACCTGCTTGTGCTCACACGGTGCCTGGCCATGGTAAGGTTATGCAGCGCTCCCTCAAATGCCCTAGTCCTTCTGTTTTGTTGGCTCTCTGTAACCCATCTCTTTTTGAGCAGAGTGAAACCTGTGGGATGAGACAAGTTTTCCATGGACTAGTTCTTAGAGGCTTTCCCAAGAAAGTCTGTCTCATCGTGTGCTGAACAAGGGGATAGAGAGTAAATCTGGATGGGGAAAGGGAGGCTTATTATTCCATGGCAGGAGGTCTGAACACAGACTGAGTGAATCTGCACTGAGGAAACTGTGTGCAAAATGGAGATATTCTGGAGGGACTGGCTGAAGGAAAAAAAATATATATTTTTTTAATTTATTGTGTTCCCAGCAAGTACAGACACATACAAATGCCAGAGATGCTTCAAAACCTGAAAAACAGAAAAACACAAATCATATTTACAATAAATCTTATTAATTGATGCAAAATAATAGTTGATAAAAACATACACTTGCATGCAAGTGTAAATGTATTGCACTGCTCTCATTCTGTTGTGGCCTTTAGAGTTCAACTGACTAACATTTTAAACAAGAGTATGTACAGTTCAGGGGCCATGTGAGGTGTCCAGCCCGGCAGGAGGTGGATGATGGCATGCCCCAGGTTCTCTGCCATCCTTTGCTGGCTGTAGAGCTGACCAAGCTCTGGCAGGAGCAGTTTCCAGGGGCTGCTCCAGCAGCTGCCAGGCACCGCTGTGTGCAGGGACCCGCCTGCCCACACCGGCCCCCCAGCCTCTTGGGGATGCCATGAAGAAGGTGTGCGTAGGGTGAAGGGAGGTACTTCTTTGCATGCTCTGCTTCCCACTCAGGAGGAAAGATGCAGTTTTCGATTAAGGAAATAAAGGAGTGTGGTACCAAGTAAAACCTTTTTTTCCCCCCTAAAAATCTCTGCTAGTTTGGTTATGTTCCTCACAGGAATAGAGTCCCTGATTTCCTGAAGTGAAGTGTGAAAGAGGTTGCAAACAGCTACAAAGCAGAAGTTCTAAATCTAAATTAAAGAATAAATATCTGGTTAAAAATGAGGTCAGATTTGCATAGGATTTGTGTAAATCAATGCAGCCCTAGAGCAACTGTGACCTATGTGAGAAATTACGTGGGCTTCTCTGTTATCTAGAAAAATAAACCGTAACTTCTGGTACCATACTGACATTATGCATAATGATGATTTTTCTTTTTCTTAAAAGCACAGAAGTAAATCACACACAATCATAGGTGTTCTACAATGTATTATGAACTTATTTTTTTCTCTTTTTTCTGTCACAAATTCTTTCTTGTAGAATAGATAAAAATGCATGATTGTTAATAGATTCTGAAAACTATGAATTGAATATTAAACAACATTAACATTATTGCAAAATCTCTATATAACTGGTTCAGTTTTGTGTGAGATAAAAGAAATTGAATACCAAAATCACAATTTTTCAAAATTTGGGACTTCAGATTCATAGAACATTTTGATGCTCCAAAATTGATTTTGTTTCATTTTGAAACAGAAACATGAAAATTTAAGGAATGTCCTGGAAGACTTTTGTTTAGGAAAGGTTAACAAAAAAAAAATTGTGAAACACAAACACTCCGCCCAGCACTGAGAAGATGTGATGTGTTAATACCAGTTGTGGAAGTGATAAAAAGTCCAGTTTAAATCCCCACCTGTGAAACTCCAGATGTGCATGGCTTGGGTGGTTCTGGGAAACCATTCTGGGTTTATGAATCAGTATTTTCCAGTGAAAATGTGTAGATCTGTAAACTAAACTAAAGATTCTAGACTAAAGAATTATCATTCTTGAATGTTTATAAAATTTAAATTTACTTGAAGAATTTATTTTAAATATTACATGGACTCTAGAAAATATATCATATTTTTCTCTCAAACCTGTGACTATATATTCTTGATCCACATGAACTGAAGTCATTGAAAAGATAACTGAATGGCTTTTAACTTGGGCCTTACATGGAAGAAGGTCTAAAATCACGTGGAATTTGAATGCATCCTCTCAACACAGGCCTTTTAAACTGTCTCAGCAATCTTATAGAAGAGGTTTCCTAAAAAAACAGGAATTCCTGTGGAATTCTCTAGTGAATATTATTTCATATTTCTTTTTGTCAAATAGACATTAATCATAAAACATGCATATACATGCATTTGCACATGTATATATGTGTATCATTTATACTTTATATGTCTGTAATAGACTGCATATCAAATGTATGGCACTCAATTTTATTGTAACTGTAAAATCAGTGAATGACAGATGGGTTACAAAATTCTGCATTTCTTACTGAGCTCCTGTTTTCCACTCCTGCTGACATAGTTTACTTTCAAAACAATCATTTGCCTGCCCTAGATATTTCAAGGGACTGTTTCAGCATGGCTTCCATTGGGATGTTTTAATGTAATGTGAATTCCCTTCTGAGACTGGTGAGATAGGGAGGGAGAGGAGGAGAGTGAGGGGCACCAGGATGCTGGAGACATATGGTGGTGTGACAGTCCAAACAAAGGAAAGCAACTCTGCCACAAACCATGTCACTGAATGGAAAGCAGCCGGGAGTTTAGGGATGTAGCATTTGGATAAAGGAAAATGTAGATAAGGCAAGGCAAAGCAGTAAGTCTGAAAAAACTGCGTGGTGTAATACATTCATACTGAAATACTGCTGCATGGTTTCTCATACTTTTTTTTTTTTTTACTTTTTTTTTTTTTTTTTCCGACAGAATACAAGAAGAATCAAAATGCTGCTTGCAGTTCCAGTATACAGTACTCTCTTCTTATTATTTGATATATTTTTTTTTTTGCTGTTCTTGCTATTCTGAAGCACTCCCTAACTTTCTCATCATTAGCATTTTGCCATTAGCAATTTTAAAATGTTCCGGTGTAAATAAGATCTTAAGAGTTTTTAAATCCTGGCCACACAAAAGTCAGTGGGAATTGCTGTTAGTACCAGGAAAATTGACTGCCATAGGACTGAGATATTAAGATATGAATTATCATTAGTGAAAGATGTGCATATTCCTTCCCATCTTTGAAATGCACGTTGTAAGTACTAAATCTCCTACAGAATCCTTTACACTGTTCTGTGTCTCAGGTGTTTTTGAAAGGTTCTCTTTCTTTAGTAAGTATGGAACCTTAAAACAGATGATAAAGGGAACCTACATGAGATTTTCTCACAAATTTACACTTAAGCCATCATAGTTCATACAGCTGCAATAATAGATGTTTTAGCAGAATGCATGTGATGTTTTGAGACCAGTGAAAGAAAGAGGAGAAAATCAGGAGACTGGGGACTGGTGATCTGGACCCTGGAATATTTTACTTTGTTTGCACTTCTTTCTAGAGCCTGTCAGTTTATAAGGATTTGGTTCTATGAAGTTTTCTTTCTACTAGCTGCAGCCTGTTTGCCAGCAAATTGGAAGCTATTCTCAGTATTTTCCAAGGAGTGCAGACTCTGCTGTATATATGCCAGAAGTGTATGCCATTGTGATTCAATATATATGTCCAAATTATTTCCAAGGAAATTAATTTGAGCTGTTAATTCATTCATAAACTGGTCCCTGTGAACAGCTGACAAAACTTTACTGGTAACATGCATTGATGTGCCAAAGAAGTTTCCACTTATGGCAATCTTCAGCAGTAGACATGGACCTGAGACTGATAATAGAGTTTTAATGTGATTATTAGGATAACCGAGTATTTTGTATGTTTATGCATTTGGTAACTTTCTCTTCTCTATCTTGGTGTGTACAAATGCAGGCTGTCTTCCATTCTCACAACTAGGAACACAAGTGTTTGCCTGGTTATTGACAGCTTTGATACAAACACTGTTGTCTAGATGAGAAGACTCTGCTCTCTGTCTTGGTAGCAAAGTGACAGTGTTCTTGCTTTCTTGTTGCTTTCTGTTGAAAGCAGATGACCTCTGACAAAGGTCACCAGTGCATCCAGATCTTGTACCTTTTAGGAAGTCTTTGTTTTTCCAAGCGTAGGAAAAATGCACTCTTTTGGTGTGAAACACTCAAATTGTCTTTTGAAGGAATCTCATATAAGAAACAGCAGAGAAGGGGATTTCTTTTTAAAATGCACACAGCAGCTGACTGCAGCAAGGATTGTACTCACACAGTGAGGGGTGAATGTACACACAACTGTTCATTTTAATGAGGAAGTGTAGGTAGAAGCAGATGACCTAGATGATTTTATGAATAAAAGATATAATCTGATGCAATCATTTCATTAATACACACATGGCGCCAAATGAAAACAGAATGTAGCAGATGGCTGTGAGAGGTCTTAGATAGGCGTTTTCAGTTGAGTAGCTAACTACTTAGATTTTGGGGATTACACCAAATGCTATCAAAAAGGAAGCATTCATCATGACAGCATTTGAAAGAAAGTACTGCAGTTTTATAAAAGTAATGCTGCAATATCTCCCTTTTGTGACACTACCTAGAAAATGCAATCACAAAGCTGATGTGGGGCAATACATTTCACAAAAACTTCTAAAAGAAAAAACCTATTATTTACTTAAGTAATAGCTTACAATTGTCCATGAACAGTTCTTGCTTTGCTCCCAATATGCTATAGTTGATGGAAACAGTGTTTTATCACGTAATCATGAAATACAGTCAATCATCGTGCAGTTTTTGAATCTATATATGGCATTCATTTATTTGCTGTAATTATGGATCCACTTTGAACAACTGCAAAACAAAGATCACCAGGGAAGATCCTTGGGATAGTACTAAAAATGCAGAGATTTATTCTGAGATAAAATATTTGGAAAAAAATTAGGATAAATATATATCTTTAAAAGGAGGTGGTATGTGGGGGGTGCTTCTGTAAGGTCTGGATCCTGTTTTTACATGAGTTCATCTCAGCATAGAGAATAATGAAGCGGGGGAACACTGGTTCAGTACGCAATGTGACAGTGGGTAGGAACGGGCCAGGTGGCTCCTTCATCCCGCCCCAGTCACGCCAGCCACACTCGGCTGCAGGGAGTCTGACACGGGAGCCAAACGTGTCAGCGGGTTTCCCTGTGTGCTCAGCTCTGTGCTTGGGGAATGTGCAGCCTGAGGGATCCGATGGCTTCCTGCACCCTTTACAAAACCAGATCAGAGCAAAAGGGCTGGATTTCTTAGAGAGAATCTGTCCCATCACTTCTTAGAGATAGATTAACCTCCGTTTGGCATCTGACTGAGGACACGCACAGTTTTTATTCTTCAAACCTAATCCAAGATCAGCTCTGTCTATATTATTTTAACATGAATTAATATTGAGGCAGGGTCATCTCTGAACACATACAGAAGCTGGAGCTCTAATTTCTTTTTGCAGAGCCTGTTTGAGCTCCTTTGCTATTTTGACTTTTGTATGAAGAGTTTTTTTGCTAATGTAAATGGAGTTTGTGAAGATTGTGTAATGAATATGTATTCTTATGATAACAACAGTGTTCCTGCTGAATTTCATCTGTAGAGGAGTCCTCATTCACTTCAAATGCAAAGCAAAACAAACAAAAACACACCCTCCAACTCAAAAGCCTATGCTGGCAGTGTGAAGCTTTGTTTCCTTTGTATACAACTGACAAAATCATTGAACAGGACAGACCTGACCCTGCTGCAAACCAGTATTGTCGCTTCAGTAGGAAATAGTTCTTTGTAAGCCATCAGCTTTGTAAGACATAAAGCTTTGATAATCCTGAATGTTTGTGAATGAAATATAGGCATGATTTTCTAATGTGAATACCATACAAAATGCAATACACACCCATAGCATTCTTGGCAGCCTGCTGCTCTGCAAATCCTGGCTTTATCACAGGCTGAAGCATTCAGGGGAATGGTGTAAAACCCAAGATGAACCTTGAGAAGCTGAAAATCTTCTTATGTCTATAACTCTCTCTTACAATTATGACTATACATAGTTTGAGCACTTTGTGATTTAGATAATTTGTCAGACAAGTCCACAGGTTGTCTTTATACATGTGGTGAATAATGGGAATGCAAATAATTACCTTCTTCATATGCTTTGCATTGTTACAGTAAACATTCGGACAACATCACAATTGGTTCTTACTACTTTTATTTTGACAAATACGTAGGGGCCCAAATTAATGACAGCACTTCTTAGTTCCAGAACTCCTGCAGGTAAATTTGTGATGTATCAAAGTCCTTTGAGTTTTCCAGTCAAAACTTAAAATGTGTGTAAGCATCAAGAAAGAGACTCTTGGACTGAATTTTTTATTTTTTTATTTTTTACCCAAATTCACTAAGGTCTGAAGTTCAGTAAAATGTATCACATGAGAGGCCAAGTATCTATCCTCCATTTGAATATGGTTGTGGTAGGGCATACGAAGACACTGTTAGAAAAGGAAAGGTCAGCTATGTCAGAATAAGATGCAACTCCTGCAAGAGCAGGCCTGAAAGTGTTTAACTCTAACTGTATTTAAATAAAAAAAACTATTTTATAACAGTGCTTATGTGTTTGAAGCATTAATTTATGGTATCTCCCCTTCATGTTTCCACAGCTGTGCTAACAGTAGTAAGCAGAACTTATCACATACAGCAAACAATGATTGTTCATTAAAAGGTCAGTGTTTGATTCAACCAGAATTAGATTCCTTTTTATTTACTGGTCATAAAAACTCAGATATGTGGGTGTTATATTCTGATGCTAGAGAACAGCTTCCCTTTGTAGGAAACCTTGTATTTGACTGTGGACCAAAATCTCCTCTCCTTTCTTCAGTAATTTCTGTCAAGGGCTTTCCCTCTCTGTTTGGTCTCCTAAATAGGATTATCATCATTAGCTTCTTAGTATATTCCCTGCCCACTCTCCTTCTACACATGCATTACTGCTTCCTTTACTGCCTTGATCTCTCTCATTTTCAGATCCATTTCCAAACACAGACTTTGGTGTCTGTGTGAAACACTCAATATTCAGGGTAGTTGCATAGGTACCGGACTCCTCTTAAAACAAAAGAAACAGCCTCTTCTTTTTAGTTATGGTGTTGCTGCAGCAGCAGGTTTCACAAACTCTACACACACAATGCAGGAAGTGTGAGAACCAGCTTGAAGGAAGAACAGAGTCAGTTTTTAAGAAAACAGCTGTTACTCAGTGTCCCCAGTAATTCCCAACAGCATGGTAAGGAAACATTCCAGATTATTGAATGCTTCTTAACAGACTCTTGACTGGGAGAGAAGGAAAATCTATCAACTTCTGTGCAAACTGAGGTATTAACTGATCTCTTATTTGATACTTTTCCAGTTCAATGATTTGGGGATCCAGTCAGAGACCATCTGCACACACCAAATGAAAAGACAAATCTTGGGGTGTCTGAAACACACAGATGACCTCTGCTCAGATGAAGCGTGGTCTCATCTATTCAGAAAGCACTTATCATTAACACAACACAGAATTGCTTGATGAGAGAGCTGCAAAGAAAACAAAGGTCTACACTGTTCACAGTGGCTTGAGCGGTTCCACTTTGGAAGCAGACTGATTTTACCGAATTTGGCAATAGGAACATAGTGAGCAGACTGACTTGAATTTTTCTTACGTTCATTTTAATACGATCAGTTGAGCAAAAAGAACAGCAGGTAGGAAGTTGTAGCTGATCTTTATGGAAAGGTAGAGAATACACTTTAGGCTTCACCACCAGGAAAGAGTCAATTCCAATTGGTGCCAGTGCCTTGTGTGGGGTTGGTGCAGTCTGTAAGGGTATCTGTAAATATATATATATTTTAAACACAATGCAATATTTTAGGGGAATATGTAGATGGATTATATGGTAGGAAATTCTTTAAGTTACTTTATTCTTGTGGTGCTTAGGGATGCTTTGTGTGAAGGTTTGGTGCCTCTCCTAGCATGAATCCAACCTCAGTCTGGGAGCTGTCTGAAATGGCTATGTATCCGCCCCATTTCTGCTTAGCCATTCTTCTCTCTGTAATCGGGTGAGGGTAACGGTGCGGTAGCTCCACTCTCTTCCAAGGGCACGCGGCTCTCTAAGGTGAGGCCACCGCTGCACGCCGCCCCTCCTTGCCAAGCCCGGGGAGGGACCGGAGCCCGGCAGCCCCCGGGAGCCCTCCTGCGGCTGGGGGTCCCAGCCCAGGGCTGCTCCGTGGAGTCGCTGGGCTGCCAAAGAAGCCTCGCGCCGGCTCGGGCTGCTCTTCCTCTGCCCGGCCTCCTCCTCCTCCTCCTCCTCCTTTATTTATTCCGCGTATTCCACCGCCTTTATTTATTTATCTTCGCCGGAATAATAAAAATGAGAAAATCCGAGCGCTGCTTTTGGCTGCTCTCCACCAACCTGTCAGTGACGCAAGCGGAGACTACTTAAAGGCAGATTAGAGGCAGCAAGACATTAAAAGCCAACCTTCCTCCCGCCCCGCCGCCGGGCCGCCGCGCCGCGCCGCCACACGAGCACAGCGGGCCGGGCCGGCCGCCGCGGGGCCCCGAGCCGAGCCCAGCCGGGACGCGCCGGGCCAAGCCGTGCCGAGCCGAGCCGAGCCGAGCCGGGTCCGGAGTCGTCGGAAGAGCTGCCGCGTCCCTCCGCCTGCCCGCCGCCGGACTGCGGGCGGTAGGGGGGGGGTTGCGCTTTTGTTCGCTTTTCCTCCCCACCGCCCTCTGAAACAACAACAACAACCAAACAAAAATTAAAAAAAAAAAAGGAGAGGAAAATAAAATAAAATTAAAAAAAAAACAAAGCAGGAAGAAGTGAAGAGATCCGCTTGCCCAAGTCTTTGTCTCCGGATGAACAGCGATGGGGGAATGGACTATTCTAGAGAGGCTACTGGAAGCTGCCGTGCAGCAGCACTCTACTATGATAGGGAGGTAAGGGTAAGGGCCAGGGGAGACGGGGAGCGCGGGGGTCCCGGTCGGGCAGGGCTCGGTCGGAGCCTGGAGCGGGCGCGGGGCGGGGGGACACCGCGCACGCCGCCGTCCTTGTCCCCAGGGATCCCACGGGGGTCTCCCGGCGGGACAGCCCAGCGCCGGGCCGTGCGTTTGGGCCGGGGGGCTCGGTCCCAGTCCCGGTGGCGGTGGCGGTCCCGGGGGTCTCCCCGGTTTCGCGAAGCCGAGGCGCTCCGTGCCCGCTCAGCACCGGACAGCTCCCGGGCGGCGGCGCGCCCTGACCGGCTTCTCTGTTGCAGGATCCTGCTGACCGTGGTGGTGATCTTCAGGATACTCATCGTGGCCATCGTAGGGGAGACGGTGTACGATGACGAGCAAACCATGTTCGTCTGTAACACGCTGCAGCCAGGCTGCAATCAGGCTTGTTACGACCAGGCTTTCCCTATTTCGCACATAAGGTACTGGGTGTTCCAGATCATCATGGTGTGCACGCCCAGCCTGTGCTTCATAACGTACTCCGTTCACCAGTCTGCTAAGCAAAGGGAACGGAGGTACTCCACCGTCTTCCTCACCCTGGAGAGGGACCAGGATTCAATGAAGCGTGAGGACAGTAAGAAAATCAAGAACACAATTGTCAATGGCGTGCTGCAGAACACTGAGAACTCCACCAAAGAGGCAGAGCCAGACTGCTTAGAAGTGAAGGAGATCCCCAACCCTGCCATCAGAACTACAAAATCAAAGATGAGGAGGCAAGAAGGCATTTCTCGATTTTATATCATCCAAGTGGTCTTTCGAAATGCCCTAGAGATCGGATTCTTAGTGGGACAGTACTTCCTGTACGGATTCAATGTCCCTTCCATGTACGAATGTGACAGATACCCTTGCATTAAAGAAGTAGAGTGCTATGTCTCTAGACCCACTGAGAAGACTGTGTTCTTGGTGTTCATGTTTGCTGTCAGTGGCATTTGTGTGGTGCTCAATTTGGCAGAACTGAACCACTTGGGCTGGAGAAAGATCAAAATGGCAGTGAGAGGAGTACAGGCAAAAAGGAAATCCATATACGAAATCAGAAATAAGGACCTGCCAAGAATGAGCATGCCTAACTTTGGCAGGACTCAGTCAAGTGACTCAGCTTACGTGTGAGGCTGTGACAGACTTGAAACACGGTGCCAGGTGGAAGAGACCCAGACACCATTAGAGAAAGGTACATTGCTTAGGCAAGCATTTTATCAAACCACCAAGAAAGCCATTAAGGTATTGGATCTGCACTTACTGAACTAGCTGCAAAAATGCAGTGCTATGTAAAAGACTGAAAAAACAGCTATAAAACCATGCTTGGCCTAGCCTTACAGCTACTACTATTACTACTTTTCTTTCTAACGATTGGGTATTATCTTTTGGTGGAGCGGCTTTTTTTTGGCCATCATTAGGATGAGTTTACAGTTTGGACCGTCTGACTAATTGTTGTAAACACGTAGAATGTTCATATTAAAAATCTGCAAGGATACTCTATATGGGGTGGGATGGGGTGGGGGAAACTGTTGCAATGTGCAGATGTAAGCATGTTTTAAAAGGAGGGTAATTGCACTGTAAGGAATCTGACCACAGCTCAATCAGGACATCTGCTTTCACCGATCTCACAGATGTCTGATGTTATTTTGCTTGTCTAAATCACAGAGTTTATTCCTGGTGTGTATTACTAGCTATTTTTTAACATAGTTTGTACATCAGTTAGTTATGCTAAACAATAAATGCTGAATATAATTTTGCCATTTTTTGTTTGCCTGTCCACACACACACCAGCGACCTTAATCATCTTATGTTAGATGTGATCTACAAAATATATCAGTACATTTCAGTTCATTCCCTAACATGTGCATGAATAAGATGGAGTTGGTTCGTGCCAGCCAAGTTATGTATTTACCTGGAGTTACCTATGATGACACACATACCAAAGGAACAGAGTTCATTGCTTTTAACTGTGATTATATCACCTTCTCTCTGCTCTTATTTATATAAGTGCCATACTTGAAACATCCAACTCTGTACTTAGTCAAAAGGTTGTCTTGGGATACCAGCTGGAATAAAGTGATTTTATACTCTCCTATGTTTATTTTATGCTGTTTGTTTAGTCATTGCAATGGTGTAAAAAGCAGCTAAAATCTCTATTGATAAATAAAGTACTTGCCTTTTTTTTTTTTTTTTTTTTTTTTTTTTTTTTTTTTTTTTAAGCCAGAGAGATTTGTTCTTCTTTATTATTGCATACAATTGCAGAAACATGCAAGGTCAAAATAACTGACTTACAGCAATTACTCTTCAGGGTCTAAAGTGTCTTGTTGATATCCTGAACTCTAAGTGATAAAACCTGGGAAATCAGAACTATTCATTATGTCTGTTTTCCTCCTTAAGCAAGCTTTCTCTGTGTTTAAAGCCTGATCCAAAGCCCACTGACACCAACAGCCTTCTTTCTGCTGACACTAAGGGCAACACAGTTGGCCGCCAAGGTCACTCTGGGAATAGCCAGAGTACATTTACCTTGTAAATGAAACAATTGCAGCTTTTCATCAGGGAATCCAAACAGTAACCTCAGCTTTTCTGCCTTATAGCTGATTCAAGAAATATACTGTTCCTGTCCCGTCAACTTACCTGTAAGCCACTGGGGCAGTCACAGATAAATCTCTATTAATAGCAACAATTTTAGTAGAGTCTACTAAGTTCTACTTAAGGACCTTATTTAATTCTCATTGAATTCAACAGCAAATATCTCACTGGCAACAGTAGGACTTGGATCAGGACTCAAAAAACATACAAGTGCATTCCTAACTAAATGCTATCTGCCCTTTAAAGAAAAGGGCCAAAATGGTGCTGGAAAATTTGAGGATACTTTATAATACATGAAGGAGACAAAGGCTTGGAACTGCAAATGTTCTTTTGATTGTATTTTATTTCAAGCTTGACAATGGATTTTATGTGTTTTGCCCTGGAGATAATGCATACAAATCTTTTCCTTTTGGATTACAGTAAATACTTTAATATTTTGTTCTTGTGGTTTGCCAGCATTGTCACATAAAAAAAAAAGTCAATTAGTTCTTAGATAGTATATTCATTTGTGGGCTTTTTTTCTTCTGCTGTGAAACATAAAAAGACTTTGAGAAGTGTCATGTTTTTAAACATTTTTAAAAAATATTTTTCCTTATGTATAAGATGAATATTTTTTACAATGTGATTATAGAAACCCTTACAATGGATTTCTCAAATGATCCTCTGCAATATAAATGCACAGTGATATTGCTAGTTGACTGCATGCTCACTGGAAAACTGCATGTTATTTTTAGAAAGACAACATGGCAGCTAAAATCTCCATCTGCAATATAGCAAGCTTCTAAAGATTACTATTTGACACACAAATCCAAGCCTGATATTCATTTTGCAGAGTGCTGGGGTGGTTTGCAAAATCTCCTTTGGAATATATATTGAAGAGGAAAATGTTTGACAGTCAAAAGCGTTGTTTTAATGTTGAAGAAATAGGAGATTGTGTGCAAAGGGCTTGATCCATTGCCAATTAAATTTGAAGGAAAAAACTCATGCTGACTCCACTGGGCTTTGGTTCAGGTTCAGCATAATTTCCTGTCAGGCAGAAGCCCTAATGCAGGTTATTTCCTGTGGCTGCATAGCCAGTGTTCAGTCAAGCTCTAGTGAAGGTGCAAATCTTGATAGCTGTAAGGTTTTAATACCTTGAATTTCTTTGCATAAGACACAGAGAGGATCTGTTTATAATAGTCAATGCTGGTGATGCAGTTCATTCAATTATTTTATGCAGTTCCACATTTTGTACTCCAGTAAGCTGAGATTTTTCAGAATTTTCATAAGAGAAGTATATAAGGAAATGCAAATGTTAATTTGTGCAACAGGATCAGTGAAAAAGAAGGCAAGGACTCATATTTTGATCAACAGAAATGCAATCCTGCATATTTTCACTAACTAGAATATGGCTTTTTGTATTTCAGAAGAGAAATGAAATGGTGTCAGGAGATCAAGTGCTATAGTCTTCCTTTTCAACCGCTGTTTTTCATTTTTACCTACTACCTATTTGTCATGAGTAAGAGGAAAATTGCTAACATCTTTTTTGTCAATGTATCATGTGAGAGTCATATGATTAATGCTAATGGACTGTTTACATGAAAGCTGACTATTCATTTACAGAATAAATGCTTTAAAACTATTACAGCAATGGAAAAGTGTGTTAACTGAACAGAACTGAGAGAACACTAAGCTGAAGAACATATTACTGGCCACTTAGATCTTGCTCCTGCCTCACTGAAATTAGTCCATTTTGTCATTGATATCTGTGGAAGAAACAGATATTAAATATGAAAATTCGGTTTATCTTTGTATTATTGTACTGTATACCCTGTTTGGAACTTGTGGACAATAGTGTATCTCATCTTAAATGCAAACAAAAATTATGAACACTAAGCTTTTATGGAAAGCTGCAATAGGATTGAATACACAATTGATTCTATGGAATTTCAATATTACTTTCTATAAACTGACATAAAATAGCAATATTAATTTCTGTGTAGTCCTGATCTTGTGCTCCTCAAATCTGCATAAATTTCTAAAACTTTTAAATAATATTTTTGTCTCACTAGGTGTATATATGTTGCAATGACATTCTATAAAAAAGCTAATGTTAGTGAAGAATATTTTTTCATCCACAACTAAAAGAGCACTTACATTTCTTTGTAAGAGAGAAAATGGACCAGATGGACATTGTCCATCTTCTGGCTTTGTTTTGTTTGAATATAAATGTTCTGTGCCCCCTTACTCCTTCAGTGGAAAAGGTTAGATGATTTTTCTTGATGTGCAAATATAGGAATGGGTTCAAAAAGGTGGAGAACTCTGAAGGAGAGAACAGGCATGGGTTTTACCTCATTTAGGATCTGGTCTTGCTCTTTATGAAATGATGAGACTTCGTTTTCTGTGGGACTAAGACAATTACCAGCTGAGGGAAAAATCTCATTATTTCCTGAGACTAACAGTGGGGATTACGCTATTTCCGCATTGCCCACCCATCCCTGGACATTCTGGGAAACTTTTCCCAGGAGTTCTACTTTATTGTAAGCTTCCGAAAAACACACTAGGTTGGTATCAGTTATTATGCCTAACATCAGATTCTAAATCTCATCCCTCTCCCAGTGAAACACTGGTATCCCTGTGGAAAAAAAAAAAAAGAATCACAGTAGGAATTGCTTCATATTATGTCCATTAAAATGCACTAAAGAAGTCAGTCACGAGTCAGCAGCCTGTGAAATAAGTGCAGTCAAATGATACTTCTCTGTATCATTCCATAGAACTACATTAATAATAATAATACACATACATATATCTCTCACACAAATATATAGATAAATATACATATAAGTGCAAAATTATTAGAGGAATTAAACTAATTTTCCCTGAATTATATTAGCATATTAGGGATTGAATTTCAGAGATGGATACAGAAGAAATGACATAATCAAAGGGACTGGTTAAAAACTAAGTGCAACGATCTGACAGCATTTAACATTACCCTTTTCCCGTGAAATTCTGGAGCTATAGGTTATGCTAATTGCTTTAGCAAGTTTAACTGAGCAGCTGTGTATCTAAGTTACAGCTAAAAAGAGGCTTGCCTTCATTACATTAAAATCTATCAAGCTTTTTCATAGTGATGACTGAAATACAGGATTTACTCAATCCAAAGCTTGTGGAAACCAACATATACAGTGACTCTCTGATTTCCCCCCAAAGTGAAGATCTCTCAGATTCAACAAAATGTGAAAGTAAGCTAATTTTGTACTAATCTACCTCTCTGTGTGCATGTGGTGTGGCTGGAAATGCAAGGAAAGTTTATCAGTATCTGGATAATAACATGCATCCTGAAGTGATTTAGCAATTTGAGACTTTTAGCTTCTTTCACTGAAAACCAAATTCCATCGCATATGATTTCTCTGTAAATAAATTGCATGGTCTAAAATCAAAGGTAAGTTTCTTTCTTTTTTTTTTTTTTTTTTTAATGTTTTATGAAGTCTCTGATGTAATCATGATTGTTTTATTTTATTAAAAAAAATCAAAAAATTGCTTGTTGAAATTGATCCAGTCTCTCTTTATTTCAATGTTATTAATAGTTAATACTTTATGTTAAATCTGTTAACAAAATATTTTTTTTGGAAGACAGCAACAGTAAAACATTACTTGCACCAGTAAACAGCATTGCCTCTGGAAGAAATTTCCTTGTCAATATAAGCTTTATGTGTTAAATCTACTTTATTATTAATAATAATTATTATTTTTTTTTATTTTAAATAGCATTGGGCAGGGATTTTATCATACTACAATTACAGATAATGAAAAGATAAGATTAAGGAAAAGGAACAATATATAACAGCAAAATTGTGGAAAAAGTAAGGATTTGAAGGTATTAACAAAAAAACAGGTGGGGTATGGGCTTAATATGCAGTTTAGGGATAAAAGTATATTCAAAACACTTTCATGTGAAAATATACAAGATTTCTTGCATTATGTCTCATGTGAGATAATCCATTCTAGAATCAGTTTAGCAAATATTATTCATCCTTTTCTTTGAAGAGTCTAAATGGTGCATTACACTGTCCAAAGTCATCACGAATACTAATATTCCTGTGGCTACTCCTAGCTCTAGTGAACTTAACATATCTGGAGGTGTTTTGAAATGCACCACATTCTCCATCACCAGTCCATGTTGAAACCATGTTGTCATCAGAAAATTTACCCATCAGAAAATAGACTATAAGTGACATAGATATCCAGCAGGCATAGGTGGGGTTATCGGCCTTAAAACTTTACATTAAAAGGTGACTTGCAATGAACATGCATTAAGAATGGAGTTACTACATGGCCAGAAGAAATTGAATATAAAGGGGCTTTCATGTTTGCTCCGCATGCAATGTTCTAGAGGTACAGGCATTTTGAGAAAAACTAGCTTTTTACAAATTTCTTAACTTTCCCTTTAAAAAGCCTCCCTTGCTCTAGCAATGTCCTTTATACAAGCATATGTGAATCTCTTTGTATGTTCAGCTTCTGAGAGGAAAGATTCCACATCTGACATTCTTTAAAGTCCTCAAGTAGGTGTACCTGAATAATATGTTTTATATATATAATACATTCAATTCTTTACCTCCATTTTCTCATGTGAAAGTGGGAATACAGCTGTAAGAGCAGGAGAATAATTTGTTGTATCTGCTATATATTTGTACTAATTTCTCGGAAGTGAAACACTTAATATTCATATTTCTGTTCATTGAGACTATTGAGGTTTCTCTATAAATGGGGTGGAATCACATTCTAAGTAAAATCTCATGTGTACAATTAAGAAAAAAAAATCTAACATTTTGACCTTCATTTTGCAGCATACTTTGTTGTTTTTATGTTTTAATTTATTGCAGTGCAAATTTTCTTGATGTAGTCTTCGATTTAATACTTTATATTACGTAACCAGAAAACTCTATTATTCTAGTTTTTATTTTCTAATCATCATCATGAACTGAGATTTTGTGTGTATTTTAAGGTATTGTAATCCTTAAAGATTGTCAGCAAATGTAGTCATTATTTTGTCCAAATTTGCATGAGGCAGACAATTATGTATCACTGGAATTGTGTATTTGTTGGTTTGTTTTATAAAAACAAACAGAAGTTTAGCTTCTATCACTGGGCTTTATTTATCACCCTAATTATTACTCCATTTCAAGAAATTAGGTATCCTGTGTTTATTCATGCCATTGTCATTGTATTTAAGTGGAGACTGAAGATTTTCTCTGACTTCAGCTGTGTGATATACACTTCAGATTTTGGCTTGCTTTTAAATTAGTAAGACCAGTGTATGAGCAACCAAGGGAATCAAAATGCTCAGTGGGACACATCAGGAAAAGAAGTGAATTTTAAAGTGACGTTGATCTTAGGATATACTAAATAAGGTCAGTTTCTATGGTATAATCACACAAATAAGTAGGTATTGTTGTATGTTACACAGGGTTATTAACAAAAAGGCATTTAGCAACTACTGAGGGACTTTTATTTGGAAATTTTTAGTTTTTTAATTTTTCAAATGGTTTTTTAAAACTCTCTAAACATGATGTATTAATTAGAATTGTGAAGTTCTAATTGTGAAATTGGTGCACCTTCTTAATTTAAATTTCGGAAGTACAGATGATAAATACATCTCTGTTGATAAAAGACTACTTTGCTTGTGTGAAACTTTGCTTTGCTGGCAGTCAAGAGAGAATGGACTTTAATTGTACAATGTTTATTACACTGCAGTAAGAGCATAGACAGATAATACATTTTTAGTATGATTTATGAATTTGGCAGTGTGACTCATTAACATTAATGTGCTGTGTGCAGCTAAACCTTAGTATGTTAAACAGAATATATTCATCCATCTCTGATGTTTACTCAACACCATGACCTTTCCACTGTATATTAATACAATATTTTGAATTCACTTTAAGCTAATTAAACTTTGAGCCCCTCCTGTACTCTTTCATGAAAACACTTCTCAGGGAGAAGTTAGCTTGTCAGCATGAGCATATGGTTATCTAAACTTAGCCTATTTTATTGAAAAGGTGTCAAATTCGATACATTGAGACTGTCATATCATTGGACTAGCTGCTTACGCTTTGCAGTATTACACACTTAGTGACACAGTGAGCCAAGTAGCTGTGCAGCATTGGATACTTTATTCCTCCTAATCCTGTAAAGCCTATGAATTTCTTCTCTGTTTGTTCCAATGACCTTCTGCTTTGAATAAGAGACAAAAAAGAGATCCTGCCAAAAACATGGTCAGCATGTCCGGCTATGGTAAGGTCAAAATGTGTAAGGTTCTGAAACAAAAATATAAAAATGGAGCAATGTTTAGATTATGGATCATAGCCAAACAGGACTTTTGCTCAGAAATGTCCCCTGCTACTGTAGTATAAGGCTATGAATAATACTATAGGGTTGTGACAGCTACAGTAAGGCTGCTGCACTCCCCTGTGCAAATATTTAAATGTAATTAGCACCTGAGTGGCCACTGGTCTGAGTGCATGTCTTGAAGACACTGTATGGCTTACATACTTGTTAAAAAGAGTTAAAACCCCTGTTTGTTTGTTTGTTTTTCCAACATCACTCTTTATGCAATTACACCCCATGAGGTAAATGATATTCATTGAAGCAAATGTGTTTTCTCAAAGTTCATCCTAGGACAGTGGATCATACTCTCACAGGGACTGGAAACGCAAAACGGACTTGTCTGTTCAGCAGCATAAGCAAAACCATGGGGGGGAGAGAACAGGAAGAGCTGGCTTTGCCAGTTTTCTACTGCTAAGGAGAAGTGGAGAATTAAAGTGGTGATTATGGCTTGTCCTTGCCTTCACCCTTGTCCTCTCTCCTCAGAGGCGGCTGTCACCTCGCATATGCAGCCCTTCTCTGGACTCAGCAGCTGTGGCACGCTCAGTGGCTGTGCCTGTTGTTGTCCTGTCTTTGCAGGACGTGCAAAGGACCAACAGAAGGACCCAGGCAGTTGGTAGCTCTTGCTTGTCCATGGATGGTTTCATTGTTCTTCAGCAAGACATCAGGTATTTTTCTTGTGCAAGACAGCTGCCTGTAATATCAAGTCTTGCCTTGGGCATGATTATTCATGCATTCAATCCATAGTGCAAAAAAAAGGGTCTAATAAAACACAAGAGTTACTGTATGAAATTAAGGCTGTAATTTCTCTGTGGCTCAGAGATATACACAACACAATTTTTTACATAGGATCATTCATTCAGAAATGCTGATTCATTACGAAACTAATGGGTATTTCAAGTTGAATTCTGTCTAAGAAAGTGAGAGACTACCTCTGTCAGTACCAATTGGAAATCCGCAGAATTATCGGAAAAAGAACAAAATGTCACATGGAAATTAATGAAGAGTAAAAAAATAATAAGGGCAACATTTTCTATAAAGTTCATTTTTAATTTAAAAGAAAACACTGGGTGTGTATATATACACATACACATAAGATCTTCCTTCTTTACTTGTGATGAGCACAGTATGCAGTTATCCTCTTGCTAATTTTTTTTTAATACTTTTTATAACACCTTCTGTCACTCAGTGTACTCAGAGCTTCAGGACAGTTCTATACGGAAGATGAACATATTTAAATACATAAATATAGTCAAGTGAAAAAAAATAAAATTTAAAAAGTCTCCAAAGAAGAAAAACTTCTGACTATACTGTAGAAATCAATTTGTTTTTTAAAGCAAAATATATCATGAGAAATTTTAAATGAGTGCCAGGAGACATTAACTTAAATGAAAATGGCAAACATTACTGACAGTTGAATGACATAATTCAATAAATTTTAAATTCTCATTTTTCTTTATTGTTTTAGATGATGCAAAAAAATGCTTGTGTGGTAGTAATATGCACTTATAAATCCAAGCTCAAAAAGCTGTACACGATCCTGTCATATTTGCAATGGCATTGCTAAGAACAAAGGCCCAACCTCATAACATGTATGGTTATATGTATAGAAATTATCTTGCACCCTGTTTCAGACTTCTGTAGATGTTGTTTCAACTAACATTGTAAGCTTTGTAAAGAAGAAGGTGGGCTGTGCAAATACGCAAGTCTTTCTGCTTATTTTGCAAAGGTAGTCAGTCACTTTGTACCTAAGATGTCATTCCTTTCCTCAAGTAAGTAAAAGCATCTCATGGTAACTTGAGTGCAAATTGGCCTTCCATTTGTTAAGAAATTCAGCCCTGACAGGTCTTCTGCAGAGAAGTGGAACTGAAAGCTGGAGCTGGTGACTTCTAAATCATCTCAGCTGGTTCTTCTGCAATATCTGTCAGCACCCTTACGTCTGTTTCTCAGTCAGTAAAACAGCTTCTGTCCTTCATGGCATGTGATAAATTGCTTTTCTGGGTTGAGACATTTGGTTCTGTAGCCCTGATCCTAAACTGTTACTAAAATCAACAGGAAGAATATTATGGCTTCTGTACAGGTAAGTGGTTTTATGAGCATTTAGGGTTTATGGGCAACGAAAAGAACACATGTTTTTATCTAAAGTTTTCGTCTTAAAGATGAAGAACTTAACCTTTTATCTACGTTGTAGTTTCCATGGTTTTATTCTTATTGACAACTGTGTTACTGACAATATATTAAAAAAAAAAAACACACACAAACAACAAAAAAAACCACTTTAAAAGAATATGGGAAAGTTTTGACTGTCTCTGATTTATACCATCTTATATATATGAAGGTCCTGTTGCTTGTGTTTTGGCTTCATTCATTGTATTAATCTGATTAATTCCAGTAACAGTTTGCATCTCAGTCCTTGCTATTGTAACTCAGTTCCTTTTCCTACAGCTCAATGGTTATTGACAGGCACAGAAGTATTTTAACTCATTAATAATCCTCTCACAAATGCTCTGTTAGAATCTCAGCAATCGTCTACTTGAATAATTTTTCACTGTTTTATTACAGGTGGCAGGTCTGAGTTTAGCTACTGCGCAGAAGACAGCAGCTCACTGTCTCTCCTCTTGCAAAGATGATAGAAGAAGTGCAGTATAAGCTGTACAAATATGGGGACATAAACATTTGCATAAAAAGGTATATGCAGAAATGTTGGTAGTATAGGTTGCCTGTGGTGGTCTGGACCTTGCTTCTCTTCAGCAGCATACAGATGGATTTATAAACAGTTTGGACTGACATTTTCACCATATCAAGTGAGAACACAACCTGGCACTGTTTTTACAACTAAACAATGTCACAAAAATAAAATTCAGATTAAATTTATTCTGTTGAGCAATTGCTGCAGCTGCATGTCAATACGAACAGTATAACACTTCAAAATGAATATGACAGCTGTCTTTTTCATTCTTTATTCCAGTCACATTTTTGGTCAGCTTGCTAGTTCCCCACTGAATTCACACACACGTAAAAATGCTTGTATTTATTGTGAAGATCTGAGGATCTGTCAATTCCCTTGGTGTTTGTATGCTGCCTTTTCAACCTTCACAAAAGGCAACGTTCTGAAAGATCCTTTTCATTGCACAGACATGTTAGGTCTTCATTTCCATGGGGACTGTTCTTAGATAGTTGGTTAGCCATAGGCTTATTTTAACTGCATTCAGGTGACATTAAAAGCTAATGACAGAAACACTCATCAAAGAAAGTGAGTGGCTCAGCCTCATGGCACAGCAGAACATCTTGTTGTCACAGTGAGAGGAAATTCAGTCACCTTTAATTTAATGATTGTGCAGCCACTTCTGCTGAATTTAGCAGTTACTCCTATTTACAGTTACTCCACTGACCTGAATGTACCCTGAGAAAACTTATACATCTCTGTAAGACATCTCCTTCTTCTGCCCCTTGCTGTCACTCACTGTGAGGATTATTTCTACGCTGCATACACAGGTATGCTCACACACTGTTATAAGCCTAACCATGGTGCCAGAGAGCTAGGAGCTTTTAGTGTCTGCTGACTGACATCCTCCTGAGGCTCAGCTACCCAGGTTTAAATAAACTCAGGTTTCATTATAGTCCACTGAAGGCAATTTAGAAACTCCGTCCTCTGGTCTGTGGGTTTTTCATGAACCTTTGGATTTTGGTGGAGCTACAGTGTCATAAAAAAAGGAAAGGTGAAGCAAAGACTTTTTTTTCTCTCTCTTTTTTTCTCTTCCCCCCCCCCAAAGAGCCCATGGTGGACCAAGACATCTCAACTAAAGTTTTATGGAAAAAATACTACATGTTACATTACAACAGAAAATGAAATAATAATAAGCTCAAAGAAGGATGTTCATTTGTAGTAGCAAAATTTAACTGCTTCTGTATGATTTATTCACTTTGTTTCCTTCCTTGAACATATGAGAAAGTACTTGCTTGTTTTTTTTAAATGCAGCTTTTTTGTGTACTTTCATTTGATGTCTTGTGTACAGGTAGCAGTCTGTGGCTGATATTGAAAATAATTACAAAGATAACTTACACAACATCAGTAAAATCAGTGGCTGAGTCGAGAATAAAACTTAGGAAAATTCAAGGACTATTGATTAAAGTACCTGTCTATGATTTCTAGTATTCTGCTCTTAATGGTGGGTGAACCCTTGTTCTTAATTATTCAAAAGAATCATAGAATCAATAAGGTTGGAAAAGACCTCCAAGATCACCTGCTCCAACCATCACGCTACCACCAATGTCACCCACTAAACCATATCCCTAAGCACCAGGTCCTACCTCTCCTAAAACACCCCCAGGGATGGTGACACCACCACTTCCCTTGGCAACCCATTCCAACGCCTGACTGCTCTTTCTGAGAAGAAATGTCTCCTCATTTCCAACCTAAATCTCCCCTGGTGCAACTTGAGGCCATTCTCTCTAGTTATTCCCACTAGTTATCTGTGAGAAGAGGCCAACCCCCAGATCCCCACACCTTCCTTTCAGGTAGTTATAGAGAGCAATATCTAAGCATCCATTTGATAGCTGATACATGGGCTACAAAGGTGAACAATAACAAAGCTGGCAAAGATGAGTTACTTAAAGTAAATGACCTAGAACTACATGGCTAAATCACGTTAATATAATTCAAAATCTTCTCCTATCTCATAACAAAGCAAAATGACCATGAGACTACCCTTGTTTTTTCTGAAGAACTGAGAGCTGTTTGGGAGATGTTTTATCTAATTGGTCCAAAAGCTTCCCTAATACTGTTGACAAAGTTAAACAGCTTTATTAAGATCTGGTACTCTGAATTAATTTTTCAGGTTAAGAGCTTGTAATTAAATAAATTTCACACTTACTTCCCCCACTCTCTGTGTTACAGTGCTGCAAAAAAAAGAGTGAACTGAAAACAAAATAGCATCAGTTCTTTCAACTTTGAGCTTCACTCTTTATGCCTACACAGGTGTTTGTGACTCTACAAGCGCCCCGTGAAACTAAGGCAATTAACCCATACATCTGTAAAAGAGTATAAGAGACAGGGAACACTTCTTGTGCTGCACTGACTAGAGTGGAGGACTATCAACTGGCCTCAGATGAGGGACAGCACACAATCCTGACAGCCTCCTGAAAGCTGTGCAAGTAGGAGGTTAGCAGAAACTTTGCGTTAGGAAGAGATGCTAAATTCCCTGAAACACATTTAACGTTGTTTATGTTCTTCCTGCACTATGAAATTTGTGAAACTTCCTAGGGCTTTTCTGCATGGAGCCAGCACTTGGTACTGTTGAAGCTCTTTTAGTTTAGGGCACAGAACTTGGTTCAAAGTATGCCAGTTTACAAGTCTGGAGGGTCTGACCACTATTGAAAACCCAGGACAAAAAGAAGCCGTTAGAATTTCAGCTCATTAACTGGCTCTGATCCTTTAAGTCCAACCTGAGGATGCTTATAAGACAGCAACAAGTAATTTATTAGCTATCCTGAGCAAAAGCAGATGAATAGAAGTGAATCTCATTATGCAAAAAATCTCGAAGGTGAAAGAACTGGGGATTCCAAAAATATTCTCCATATGCAGTGCTGTGACACCTGATGAGAGCTTGATATCAGGGAGGAAAGTGAGATATGCAGCTAATTGCAGCCTTTTGGCTTCTGAAATAATGACTTCATTCAGTGGATTACCATTTCACAGCTTTACAGATCCATTTTTTCTAACCACCAAATACAGTTTGGTTCTAAGGAAGGAATTAATTGTAATCTATAAATTACTATATTTATTGCCATAAAAAAGGATGTGCTATGAAACTTGTACTGATTTCTTGTGAAAAAATGCAATCTTTTTTTTTTTTTTCAGTAAGTGTGAAAATCAGTTTTAATTTTTCAAAGTGACTATTCATTCAATTGAATAGAAAGGATAATCTTTCCTTTAACAGATTTTTCTATTTGTTTGGGATGTAAATTCCAGATACTTCTTGCTTATGCTTGTAAGGAACTTCAGCCTTCCTCTACTCATAAAAAAACACAAAAGAAAACATATTCCCACCCCAAAGCACCTCTTCAACCTAGGTCATTCTACTAACCAGTTTTCTTAATTGCTTAATTTATCTCTCACCCAGTACGTGCCATTTAATACTGTTGTATATGTCACGTTCTTTAAACTGTTTTTTTTTTCTCTCTCTTTTTTTTTTTGACAACTGTGTCTGTTTGTGAAAGAGATATAAATGCTATTAGAACATCACAGCTCATTCAATAAGGTGGTATTGGTTATAAAATAACCATGGAGCATTATGAAGCTAGAGTTTGTTGCAGGGTACAAGCTAATTCACAAAAATCTAACCTGCTGATTTAAATACCTGCTTTGTTCTGTCATCAATTACAAAAAAAATGATGGCAGAAAACAGAGAGGACAAATGGTCGAAACAAGCTATTAAGAAACAGTTCTAACACTATCTTGTTCTTTAGAAAAACCTTTGCAAAATAAGGCAAAGAGCCAGAGTACTACGCAAAAATTTCATTTGTTTGAATTTTGAATAGTGTCACAGAAGTAAAGTTATTATACCTATATTACAGGAATAAATAAGGTGAAGAATATTGATGCTTATCCTTAACATTAACATAAAATTAAGTCTGATTTGCTAATTAAACCATACAGTGATAAAATCAGAAAAGTCTATAATGATATATTGTATATGTCTAATATACTTATTAGACATAGCTATCATTCACATCCGATTATTTTGTGAACATTTATACTTGTACAAACCTATTGATTTCCTGCTGGTTATTTATGGGTATCTTAGAGTAGAATTTGGTCTAGTGACTTCATCTGCTGTCACAAAAAGTAACCAGATTATTTTGATAGGAAAGTCCACAGGGAGTAAAATGCATATATCTGTGTGAATTAATTTGATTTAAGTACTGCAGGATGGGATTTAATGATTAAACGCACTCTGTTCTCTGGTAAAAACAGGTACCAGATGGTATGCATAGCAAAATATGTTTGCTCTATACCTGTGGGTTTTGAAGTAAAATGCAACCTTCCTAACAGCTGGCATACCACCTCAGGACATCTGAAAGTGCATAAAGTGGACAGATATTATCAGATTACAGAAGATTATGTTGAGCAGTTTTCATCTGAATTTTATAGAGATAGCAGCGTGAAATAGGAACTTAAACAGCATACAATAATACTACTTCCATGCACCATTTTATATCTAATTTGTAGATTGCTGGCTGTGCAGTACCATCTTTCTTAGAATAGATACAAATGTCATATATAATTTATTCTGTAGTTTCCATTGCTAGACAGAAAAAAAAATACACAGTTATCTAACAACGTGTTGACATGCTGGCTTATATATAAATAATAAATACTTTTGTACAATCTCCTAAGGGAGCTGTCAGAGAAGAAATTCAACAACCTACTGTATCTTTTCTTTTTCAGTAGGGGTGATATATATAACATTTATTGTTTTGTTCTAATACAGGAACTGCATAAGCCTATATTATCAGTAACTCAATAGAGTTAACATATGTATAAAGCTATGTTTGCGTTGTTGGGAAAGTTATGTTTGCAATGCATAATATAGTACTTGTAATATTGTAGTGACAAAAAGCCTAACATTCTTGGATTATTTAGGGTTTTTAACAAGGCTAGTCTTCATCTTAAATCTTAAGCTAGTTCAAGTATCTCCTCAGTGCACTTTAGAGTACTATGAATCTTTTATTTTTGAACTGGTTAATTCTGCAGGATATTCGCTTCCTGTTTTAAAGTTTCTAAAATATCCAAATTCTATAGTGTACGGCATAAAGTGGTTTTAATCATGTTTGTATGAGTTGACACTTTTCATATCTAACATCTGCCTGAAATATATATTCTTTTTATTTATATTCTTTTTTTTTTTTTTTCATTTTTCTTTCTCCTTTAATTTGGGTGAAGCATTTCTTAGTTGGAAAAATAGACTAACATAGACTTTTCTACTTTATCTGACCTGGTATATTGTACTGCCTGATTAAATATTTTGTAGTTGGAAGTGTGAATAAATAGGGTGGTGTCCACACTGGACTGAGTTTTGACTCGTTTCAAATGAACAGCTGAGGAGTTGTTCAGCTAAGAACAGCTAAGAGTTAGCTGCAAAAGGAAAAAATACAGCAGTAGGTCTGATGCTACACTGGTCAGCCCAGTGGAAACTCTTTGTATGCCTGGTGAAGAACATGTATTCCAATAGCAATTCGAATGACTTGTGATCTGCTGGTGGATTACGGTCTGAATACCCTCAAAAGAGCCTGACAGAAATATTTGGCTGGGATAGCTGCTGTCTTTGCCCTGTGAAAGTGTCTTAGGTGTTCGGAGAACTGGCTGAGATAATGTCATGCTTTCATGTTTTCAGGCATTGAAAATAAGGTGGGAAACTCTAAATCACTAGACTCGGTATTTAAAGTTGATCAAATGACAGCCTGAATAGGAATATTTTCATTTAAGAGAATGGTTACATGACCTGCCATACGACAGCCTATGAGTTTGGATATTTATTTAGCTACTTTTTTTTTAAGCTTCATAAGACCTAAGGCTACAATGTCTTTCTTCTGTCAATTTTATTCAATGGAAGATTTTTTGGGTGCAGTAATATGACATTTGCAGGAATTACTGCTTTACAGCAACATTTTTCATATGTTCAATCTGAAAAATCAGAAGCCTGACAAAAAAAATCTCAGCTTTAGGTATGTATTTCCTGGAACCTAAATGTTACTCAGACAGGCTGATTTTTCCCTTCTCTACTACCACTGTCTAAAATTATATTTAATGGGAAAAAAACTATATTACAAAACTATATCTGTTTCTGCCTTGTATTCCCAGGGGCTGATGCTTCTTACAGTTTAGTTGATAGGATTTATACAAGATATTATAACAATACCTGTGTTTCTAAGAATGATCATCCAGCATTTGCAATAAATATATAGATGTGCTATTCTCAAATGAATCACTGTAGCTTAGTTCAGCACAGAATCTAATGAATTTTAAAATAAACATTGCACTCATAATTTTTTTCTTGATTCAGTCTCTAAATAAAGTAGCAACAGTCTTTCTTCTTTGTATGAATACTTAAAATTGGACAGCAGAAATTCATTACTTGAATACCACCAGCCTTTGTACATTCTTATATGCACTGGCTGCAGAATAGTCTGTAGCACTTATAACTCCTTTATGCTTAAAATCAAGGCTGTTCAGTATGAAGTATGGTTCTGCTGAGTTCAGTTATTTAAAGCCTGGTTTTGTTTCAGTTTAATGTAAAAGCAGAGGAAGTGACAAGAACATTTTCTGTCCATCATCTCAGCTGGTAGAATGGGCATTGCCAGCTGCAGCACGTTGTCGGTCTGGAAACCTCCCATTCTGCTGAGAAAATTTTATGGTCAGTCTAACCTTGCTGGTTCTTTGGGACAGGTGGACCTGTGGGCCAGAATGCTGCCTTGTTGAATCACATGCATTAGTTCTGTGTGAGCCACTTAAAGGCTCTTTTTTAAAAACATTGCTTATTCAAGCAAGTGAAGTACATAACAACAAAAACAACAACAAAAAGACGGGTGGATAAGGGCACAGGCAGGTCAGTAGACTGAGTTTTCTTTCTTGACAGGAAGTAAAAGCCCAGTGGGACACAAATAGGTAGTCTGACTTAGTCTGTGTTCCTCTTTGGAGCCTCCTATCTTTCTCCTGTCTCCGTGAGAGAATGTTGCTTGCCTATGTGACCGAGCTGCTTTTTATTTTATTTTTTATTTTATTTTATTTTATTTTATTTTATTTTATTTTATTTTATTTTATTTATTTTGTTTTATAGGTGGTAGAGGAATGTTGGGTTGCTTAAACTGCATCCTCACAAGCAATCTTCTGATCCTGGCCAGAGTGATGTGCTATCGTTTCTGTTCCCAATTGAGAACTACCAGAGGGGCTAAATTAATCTCACATTGCAGGTTGTACTGTTTCCTCTGAACTGTGAAGAGGTTTGCAGGTATGTATCAGTTCTGGTCTGATGACAAGTGACTGAAGAAGGGCAGCTGAAGAGGTAATGGCAACTCCAGTGGAAATGTGTCCACCCTTCAGATGGGAAAATATTTCTTTGGGGAAGAAATGTTAACATCTTAAACTGTTCTAACTTTTTCATTGCAATTGTGAGACCATAGCCTAGGACTCATGACATCTGTGTTTTATTGCTATCTGGAAGAAAAATTACTATTACCTCATAAACAACTGACTGCTACCTTCAACTTGCTAGTTTAAAGATTGTCAGAAAAAGTGAAATGTAGTGAAGGTGGGAAAAAAAATCCTGGCCTAGTTTTTGAGGGCAATGGAATCTCCATCCTTGCACTTCATCTCAGTGCAATTAACAAGGATGCTGTACTTAACTATTGAGCTAATGTGCTCTTGGTACATCAAAGAGCAAAGGTATTACGGACATATTTGGGGTAGGTTAGGTTTTTCACATCTGTGGTTAAAGAAAGAGAAAGTCAATTTTTATCTCAATTCATTCTTCTGTGTAGAAATAAACTGGTGTGTCTGTGAATTGTTAATAATTGATGACACAAGTGCATATTTACAAGAAAATTCCCACTTCATCCATTATCTAAAAGACATAAAAATATCCTGAGATAAGAGTATAGTAACGTAGATCTGTGGCAATTCTGCTGCTTTATAATAAAAACAGCAAGATCAAAAAACAGCAGAGGAGTGGTGGTCCTTATAAGGAGAGGTCCTCTGCCAGCCTGTTTTAAGCCACCCTTTCTAATGAGTTGGCTTGTTGGATAAATTCTACCACAAGTATCATGCCCATACTAAAAAACAAACATTAATGGATGGGATATAATGGAAGGAAAATTGGACTCACACTTTACAATTAATGGTCTAAGATATAAAGAATGACCTTAATCACTTGAATAGCTCTGTCTGAATTGGGGTTATAAGGAGAACATCTGGATTTTCCTGGGTTCATCAACTTTCCTCCTGTAATTCTGAAATCTTTGTTAGGCAATCTACCTGCATTTTCCTATTCTTTTCCCTGACACTCTTTCCCTTACCTGCAGGCAATTGAAGTATGTCAGAATATCCATTTCAATATCCATAGATTCTTCTGAAACCTTATTTAGCATAGAATAAATGTTGCCTTGTTTAGTAATTGTTTTTGATTCTTTCCTCATACTACATCTACATCTACATCTGTCATCCAAAAGTAGATCTTTAATCACTGAGTTAGCCTCTTGGTAAAATTTCCATAAATTTTTTTAACTCCCACAACTCAAAGCTGGGGGAATGAAATGCTTCAATTGAAGACATTCTTCTAATCATAGGAAAACAGGAAGTACGCTGAGAACTGAAGAAATTATATTCTGTGAAAGGAATTTTCTTTCAGTGTATCAACTGTCAAATGACAGAAGCACTGAAGGTTCAGATAACCTAAAATATTCTGGATTTATATATTTCTGTGTAGAACAGAATAGAAGAAAAAGTTAAGGTCCTTTCTTAGAACATGTGAATGTAATGCTTCAAACTAAGTCTTCAAAACAAGATATTTGTCATCATTTTGAATTTAACATCTAGACTTAATACCATAAAAACACACTACTTATAGTGATCCAGAGATTAACAAAAGCAGTGGCTTCCAGAGGTTTCGAAGAGGATATGTAACATAATAAAGAATAAAGCAGAAATATACCTACTAATGCTGTTCATTGAGATAATAAGAAATTCCAGACCACGAAAATCAGATTCCATTTGTGATTTCATGAAAGGTTGGAAGCAATGGGCTGTGGGTTGCACCTCAGCAGCAGGCACATTGGGGCACTCAGCTTATGGTAACTAATGTTAAAACAAGGAAAAGAGGATAAATATGTGAGATTCTACATGTGAGCCATATTAACAGATCATGTAAAATCACATGGTCAAAATGTGCTTAATCTCTGGGTAGCCAGGACATTAAGAAATTGAATGCTGACGAAATGCAAGAGTCTACCTGTAGAAAGAGTTGTTTTCATTCTTCCTTCCCATAATATGGCAGGAAGGAATTTAAAAAGGAATTTTAAAAAAGATTTATTAAAAAAAAATATATAATTGCTGTGTTAGTTTTGATTTAATATTTCTGTTTTAAATATTTAACCTTGAGAAATAACACAAGGGGCTAAACTCCATACAATAATTTAATCAGAAAGCAAAGGGGCAAGGAATACATTAAATCCAGGCTCAGCATAAAAGCTAGTCCAGGGCCAAAAAGAAGGTGAAATAAAGTCCCTAAAATCCCTGGTTTACATAATAAATCTTTAGAAAATAGATTTGTTTATTCCAGGGATCTTTGGGAAAAAGAAAAAAATAAAAAAAGAAAGGAAAAAAAAAGCGTTGATTTACAAAAGCAACAGCAATATTGTACCTCTTCTATAGTTTAAAAATATCTTATGTGCTATTTGACAATTTCAACTAACTCTTAAACCCTCTTTATAAACCACACTGACTGAAACAGATGGATGTGTAATTCAAATAATGGCCTGGATCTTCTCCCTGTAGCAGTCAATTATACTTTTTTTTTTTTTTTTTTTTTTTTCCCAGTATAGTCTTCAAGAGACTAGGATCTTTCTCTATTTATAAATTACCTGAAATGACCTTGGTTAGGCAGTGTCAGAGCCAGAATGGAACAGTAAGGTATGTATCTTGCTGCATTTTTAAAAGCACAAAAAATAGTTTAAGAACTATTGTATCTGACAACATTTGCACTTAAATTGTCCTTGGTACTTTTATCACTGTGATCTTCAAAAATGATACTTTCTCTAGGTAAACTGCCTAGAGACACCCAATGTCTGAACATGAATGCCATGCAAAGAATTTTTGTAGCATTGTATTTTGCTGAGAAAATAGTAGTGAGGGAACACAGGCTCACTTCATTAACAATAAATGAGAATCTCTAAACATTGAGAACTCAAGGTAAAGATTTAATTTGCATCTAGTACTGAACATGAAATCGTCTACGGACTTGTCAAGTGGTGCATGTACAGTGTTCATCAAAGGTATTACACGGGAAGTTCTCTTCCTCTGTGCTTGTCAACAAGCACTCTGAAAGATATTTGAGACAGGATCTGGCAATCCTATAACTGTTACTTGTAAAAGCATTTGACTGAGCGCAGTGGAAATTTCCCTGGGTCCATGGTAAAGTATCAGTGACAAAAACTCTAGTGAACTGTATTGTAGAATTTGAATACCTCGTTAACAAGTGAAACAAACTTGCTAACACTGGATAGAAGCCTCAGTGCTGTTCATACACATTAGGCTCACCAGGAATCATAAAGAAAAAAAAATGCTACTTGGCTTTGGCTTGCTAAACTCTGTTGAGGGTAAAATTTATGTAGCTTGTGGGGTAAATCCTAGAAATCCTCTTAAGGCTGTGCAGTGGGCTGTATCTAGTCAGGAAACAACTTGCCTGCTGCTCAGTAGAAAACTTTTATATGACCTGTTGGTATGTGAACATAAATGTTGATTGTCCATAGCTGTGGTCACAATGATATGGAACTCAGGAATGAGAGGGAACCGAGAACTAGACCGGCAGTTAAAACCAGACAAAATTAAAGCTCTCCTTGTGCAGAGATGGAATATATGTTAGAGTTCATAGTTCAATGAATTTACATTTTTTATTTTCTTCATAAAGAGATATGGAAAGTCTATAGAATTCCCGTATTACATGGTATCTATGGAATAACTTCATATAACTTACACAGTAAACTACTTCAAAATTGTATGAATCATTCAAATATACCACACTGACTAAACAAAGCTACTGTTATGCTCTGACTTACCATATAAATGCAATTAACAATTATATGAGTGAATTCTGAAAATACTATCATTTCTTGTGTTTATATATGTTTAAAGGACACATAACAAATGAAAAAAAAAAAAGGTTTGCAGATTACATGGAAAATATTTTTTCTTCATCTATATTTTGGGATGAGAGGCATCATTTTCATTTCTGGCTTACTGGAGGAATATTACTTTTCTCTTGATCTCTTAATATTTTTCCATTATTCACGGCAGTTAGCACTGCTAAGTCATTCCTTTTAGAGTTCAGGGCATTTTCACAAGGTAAAAGGAGGTTCTGTCACTGAGTTCAGTGAGTTTAGTCATAAGGCATAATTGATTACTCTCTGTTTATTCTTTATTGTTCCATACCTGGGAATTTGTCTGGAGTCTGCAGGAGCTGGAATGAAGTCTTTGGACTAGATTTGGTGCTTTACAGTTACCATATCCTTGATTGACCCCTTCTGTTCACAGAGCTTGAATTTCCTTTTCAAAGCAATTGCTTCAAGTTCTGCCCTCCATCCTTTCTTGACAAGAAATATACTTTGTACTTTAAGTATAATAACTTGATAGATTTCTGGAAGCAAACTTCGTTGGGACTTCAAATACAACAATATTAGTCTAACCTCTGTTTCAGAATGTTTGAATGTCTAAACCGTAGACTGCTGGAATGACGATGAACTGGAAAGTATAGCTTTTGGATTATTGCCCTGTACATATTATGAAGATAGTGTATTTAGGTTGAAAAAGTTTTATTTGGGGGCAGTACAACTGTACTTCTTGTATTAAGAATTATTCTTTATATATATGTGTGTGTGTGCAAATATGTGTGTGCGTAAGTATAAAACCTGGTTTCAATAAAATATTTTGCGATACAAACCAATGTTTGCCCACAATTTATGCTCTCCTTTTCATGGTCTTTGTCCAAAACTCAATCTCCATTTGTCTACTTCTGTCTTCTGTGCTATAAACTAACTGATGATAAGACTTGTCTCTCCGAGGATCTGCAGTTCTTTGGCACTAAATTTTTCTTTCTGTCATACTAGTTGGACATCTTTCAGGCCACTATTCCCATTTCCCTGATGTTTCAGATTCCTCCAATTTCTGTGTGATTTCATTCTTCAAAGTCCTACACTTTCCTGGTTTCTGTCTCTTTCATCAGTAAACATTCCAATTCTACCTCTTTCAACACCCATTTCCACAATTGTCTCCACTCCCTACAGCCCTCTACTCCTAGAATTACTTTTGAGCCTGAGTATGTTACTCACTTATTTGTATGTCAAATAATTGTCCATGATCTTTGACAAAATTTTGCGATTGAAGTAAATTTCTGCTAGCTTTTGAGGAGAGGAAGAGAAAGATAGTATGTATCTCAACCTGATATAGTGTAAATTACTTTTCAGAGTCAGCACACAACCTTGTCTTCTTCTGGGCCATGACCGTGACTTAAAGTTGATCTTGCTCTTCAATAGAAGAACAATAGAAATGGAACTCATACTAGCTATAAGAGGAGTGATGAATGTCAACCTCCATTAGAGTAGTAGCATGTGCCACCTCCTTAAAAAGAGGTGTGGAATATGCTTGGCTCTATCATCTGTCCATACAGCTTGTAAATAAATATGCACACCCTCTGTTCTCAAAATAATCTGAGTCACTCACAACCCCCTGGGGGGAGGGTACAAAACCTTCGGTACTACTGTTGACCTGGGACAACACCCACTTCTATTTACTATATTATTCAACTTTATTTTATCTGGTACCATCATGCTTGGACAAAACATTGCCACTCCTTTCAGATTCCCATTAATGTTCTGATACTTTCTGGCTGCACTTATACGAATAATTTAAAAGCCTTAGACCAGTGTCTGTACTCTTCAGAATAGGGTGTCTACATGTTAGGTGACTATTGGAAATGGTACTTTGAAAGTTTAATTCCAGAACCATTCCAATTTAGCAGTGCCATACCTGTCTAACCCAGAGAAAGGCAGTATTAATAGACTTACGCAATCAAACTCTCTGTCTACTGAGACATCTACAGTGACTTCTATCAGTGACTTAAATAAATTTGAAAGATAAGTAAATTTCAAAGAGAATTAAATTCTAAGATGTTTTAAGAAAATTAGCAGCAGGGGAAGCGGTGAGCAAGACAGAAAGCAAAACCAAGTACAAGCTCTCATTGAGAACAAGTTCAGCTGTCTTACTCTCTATTTAAGAATAACTCCATGGCCAATCAATGCAAATGTAGCTGCTAACAAGCCACAGCTCCTACTGTCTCTCTCCCAGTAGATGTTTCAAAGGGAGACAGAAGGGTCTGTAATTATTATAACAAGGTGAGCAACAGGGAGAGAGACTGGGATAAAAGCATGTTTTCTCAGTTCTGCTGCTTCTGGGGCAAATTGTCTTTCCTGCTTTTTAGGTTCCTATCTTTTGTAAGAAATGGATTATTTCTGTGAGTTGTTTCTATCACAGTTTCTCTTACAATTTTAGGTGCCAAATTTTTAGGTGTCAGTATCTGTTTCACTCATCAGAGATTTCATGCAGACATTTTCTTTCTGAGTGATAGCTCTAATATGTCTGCAGCTACAAATAGAGATAACATTCTTGTGATACCATGGCATAGTAATCAGTGCAATCCTGGACTGCATGCAGCTGCTGTCATGATTCTTAGCTGTAAACAAATGACTGTTTCTTGAGGACACAAGATGGTGTCTTAAGCTATTTTTATTTATTGCTTTAAAGTGAATTTTAAGAAACAATAAAAAGTCTTGCAATGTACAGTGGACACACTGCAGATAATGCAATAAATTACTGAAAATGTAAATAGCTGAAATAAAGACAGAATTTGATCTGGTTTATAAAAAAGCAAGAACTAATGATGTTAAATTCACTGAGAAGGATCTTTCCTCAAACTAGAGAGGAGAGAAACCTAAAAAGGAGCAATGTAGCAAATGGTGCAGAACATATAAAAGGATAGCAGCAATGTGCTAATAACTTGCCTTTTATTAATAGTACGGACAATAATGCAGCATCCAGAAAGTTTTACATTATTTTGAATCATAAGACATGAAAACTAGATGCCTCAAACTCTTTCAGTGATTTCAGCTGAAAAAAGAAATACAAAAAGGTTGCTGAGGTGAGCAAGGAGACTCTATGCAGACAAGTGCCAGTGCTCGTGCAGTCTGCAGTGCTGCCTCCTGTGGCCAATACCCCTGGCAACTGCGAAACGGCAGAACAGGGCTGCCTTTATTTGCTTTGATATTTTAAGTAATCTCTGTATTAATTTTATGATGGAGGATAAAGATAACCGAAGAGGGCAACAGTGATTTTGAGAGGATGCAGGGCCAGATATTCACTGTTTCTTCACTATGTAGAGAAGAAATCATACTGTCTTTCCATTTGGCTTAGAACAAGGGAAAAAGACAAGTATACAAGTATTTTCAAGTATTGTCTGCCTTCAGCTATAGAAGGGGTGATTTGAATCTTAGGATATGTTTTTAAAATTTATTTTAGGTGTTTTGAGAAGCTTTCAGAGAGGCCAAGGAACTCAGACCTTTCTCCAGATTAGTTTAAAGACCTGGATAAGTGGCTAGAAAGCAAAACATAGCTTTAAGAAATGATAGTTGTCCCTGATATATATCTTAGTTTGGCCCGAGTGCATTTCTATAGGTAACTTGTATCACCATGGAAAAAAGATAGGCTAAGCCAAAAAACTCCCGCTTTTAGCTACTATGTTCTACGTAGGTGTTAATTAGCAACCTTGTTTTCAGAAACACAAAACTGTAAAATCTTGGTCAATTTTAGCTGTGAGAATAGGGCTGCTAGGAGTCACAGGTACAGTGGGAGCATGTTGTGGTCACTGTCATTTATTTCCCAACTGGATCTTGGAAAGAAAACAACAATTTTAATGTGTGGTAGAGATTCAGCTTAATAGCTGTGCAATAAGTGGCTGAAAAGCAAATTGTTTTTACAAAGGGGATTTAAACACCTATAACAGTTTCTGTGATGATTAGTAAATATGTGGTTACCCATCTGCTCTGAAGGAATGGCTGGCATGGTATTTTCTGTGCACTTTGCCATGTGAACCAACAGGAGCAGCTGAAAGCAGAAAATCTTGGCTCTGCTAAGCAATCCACTGGAATCCATGCAGAGTTGTGGAATGCTTTTTCTTTTTTTTTTTTTTTTTCTTTTTTTTTTTTCTTTCTTTTTTTTAGTCATCCCAGGCAGCTTGGCCTGTGAATTGATAGCAGGTGGAAAAAACATTTCTCTTTTCTCATCTCTGGACATAAGAGCTTTGTTCAAGTGGAGTAAAAATGCGGCCTTATGCTTTTACTTTAAAAGGTTATATTTAAAAGATCGTGCACAAGGATGACAAAGACAAAACAAGGACAACAGGGATTGTGGTTCCTGGACTATGTGTCAAAATATAGCAATCTGTGGCCAAAAATATTGGGCCACTAGGATTCCTGTCTGTGTTCAGCAAAGGCAATCTCTCCACCTCCACAATGAAATTCTGTATATTTTTAACAACTTTGCAGCTGCTGTCATCATGAATATCTCTTGGCTGCTGTTTAGATTTGCTGATAACCCTATTCAAAAAGGAGGGGCAGTGGTAGACTTATGAGGAGCCTAAGGAGAAGGAAAGGCATGGGACTCTCCCTCCTTTCACCTACACACGGGATGATTTGGATTTCTTCATAACTTAACCCAGTGGAACACAGCCATGTAGTGGGCTTGGGGTTCAGACTGGTTGCTTTTTTTCAAACACCTGCTCTGCCCAAGAAGATTCTTCTCTTTTCATTATCAGTAGGCAGTGCAATTAGGATGGCATGACAGCTGGATTTATTTAATAGGAGTTTATTACCCAGGTTTTGATTTGAAACACAAACAAAATCTCAGCCCACAGCATTGAGTTTGCTTGATTTTGACTCAGATTTTATGCATTAGCTTGTCCTTATTGAATGGCTTATGAAACTATCCAGCCTCTTGTGCTGAGGTCTGAGTTTCTAAGCCCACATCTTTGAAAGGAGTAAGTGAACACAAGCTCTCTGATGTGTATCTCCCTTAAAGCCTTACAGAATATTTTAGGTATTCTTAACATGTGTTAACATGCTTGAATATTGATGAGATGAAAATGTTCTTTATACAGGAAAAGAGAAGGAAATTTAGCTAAAAGGTACAGCAGGTAAACCAACAACACAATAAAGCAAGTTGTACCAGATGTCAAATTGTGAATTCATGCAATAGAAACCTTAGAATAAATTAACAGATAGTAATTAATAGAGTCCTATCAAGCTTACTTGCTATCTTATGGCAATCCAGCTACAAACCGTGGCATTCTGTTCAAGCAGTACATCTTCTATTCTTGATGATGAATTAAGATATTGTCTCCATTCTAAAACCAGATCACTGTGTCAGTTTTGCCTTTGTCATTGTGTGGCTCAGCTGTAGCTCTCATGTGTTCAAACATTTCTCTGTAGGACGCAGTTGGAGTCAGGGATCATGTTGACAGAAACATATGCGGAACCATTGGCCATTAAATCTCTCAGTCAGAATTTTCTGGCAGACAGATGTAAGTTGTAGCAGGCTTTCTGCATTCTTCATAGAAACAGAATTCCAGTTCTATATGGGTCTAAAAGCACTGAGTAGAACATCAGAGACTTCAATAAGGGTACTTGGATTTCAAATACTTTTTCAAACATATTGTTATTAACCCAGTTTTTCAGTAGTGGTTATTAAACAGTTAAGGAACTAAATCCCTGTATTTAAATGCTCAGTGGCGAAACCTTCCTCCATGCAAAATACCAATTCATGTCCTAGTTAAATCTTCTGTAAAGTCTTATGCTTATCCTTACATCTCTCCATGATATTTCTGAGAGTCCTAAGGGCCAGGATTCTCTTTTTTTGACCCTGAAAAATCATTAAGTATCACCATGAAATGGTGATTTTGCTTAAAAAAAAAAAAACAAAACAAAACTTTGCATGCTTGCCTCCCACTTAAATGACTGAAATATATTTATGGTGAGATCCTGGCCTTATTTGGTTTGGTAGGGCTCTTCTTGCCATTAATGGCACCAGAGTGACATTTGATCAGGTTATGTTTATCCAGCATAACTCTGGGAGCTAGTTGAATACCCTTGCTGCATTAGCTGTATTAGGTCTGCTGGAGCCAATAACCTCTGCTTGTCTGTGAGATGAACCATGGTGTCTCTGAATGGTTGTGCATTATGTAATATGGAAATACAGATTTATAGAAATACAGGTGTTTGGTCAGATTCAGAAGCTGAGTGATTATTAAAATAGGTACACGGTACTAAGTACAGAATGCTACTCTGCTGAAAACTCAAGGATGGGCTATGAATCTGGAAGGCAGAGGACCTCTCAGCAGGGAGACATTTTGGATTTACATTACTATTTATGTTGTGTGAGCTGCTGCAGAGGGAGGTCACTTTGTGTGGACTAGCTTATTTGCTGTCATTTGTGCTGCAAATTTAAAAAGCCAAACAGGGATGTTTTCAAGATAGCAGCAGCTGAGTGGGACTGGGGCAAATTTCGCTATGACATCGCACACTACATCAATTCTGACATTGGCTTTAAATGGAGCAAGAAGAGGCTGGGGACTGGATGCTCTGAATTAGAAAATGTTACGCATGCTCAAAATGAGAGTAGGATGACAAAGTACTATCTTGAGGTGGATGGGCTTGTTCATTTGTCAGTCAGAAAGGAGAATTTAACTCTTCCTAGACATTTATCACTGGGCAGCCTGGTGGTAATGACAGTTACAAAACAGAGCAGAAAATGGGGTTTTCTTCCTCTACAGAATATTTAAACAGTTGCCAAGTTGCCATTTCTGATGGGTGGCAGTGCTCAGAACTTTACACCCTTCACATAAATAAACCAGTACATAATGAAACAACTGTTTTAAAGGAAAGTCTTTTTTTTTTTTTCTTTTTGGGGTGTGGGTGGGGTGTGGATTTGGGGTGGCACCTCATGGCACTAAAGATAACACGTGGTCCTTATTTTTATCCTTTTCCCTCTCTTCTTTAGGGTGTCTTTAAAGTACCTTTTCCACAGTCTCTACACCAGCTATTCAAAGAGGAAGAACTGTTGACAGAGAGCCATGTCAGTCATATCAAAACAAAGAGAAGCAAAAGAGGGCCCCAAGCCAGCCAGTTGCTTCTGCAGTTGGCCCAGCAACTGGGTATAAAGTAAAAACTGCAGTTAAAAACAGTGCTGGGCCTCAGTTTTCTGTCCATGCAGGTCTTTGCCTTTTCCTTTTGTTTCAGATGTCTTTGATTTCTCAGCAAAGAGCAAAGAAGATACATTATGCTTTTATGTTATTTTTTTTTTTTTTGATAATCTGGACCTAGTTTAAAACAATAATAATTATGCATTTTATATACTTACACTATAAGTGTATTTAGAGATATCTGCTTTAATTTCATTGTAGAATCAGACAAGAAATTTTTCTTCTCAGAGTGGCTAAAGATATATGTGGTTAATTTTGCATGTCATTTAATTTTTATTTTTTATTTTTTTGGATAAGTGGATATAAACATATGTACATTGACTCTGAAACTTTTCAGGAGTTTCCAGTATTCTGAAAGTGCTGAAACTAAGTTGAATTCAGTGGAGAAAATTTTCCTCTAACCCTGTTCAGAGTACATATTTATTTTTCTTTTCTCACAGAAGTAATTATATCTTTGATTTCAAGGGTGAATGTCTATGGCCCTGATTCAGAAAAGTACATAGTTCATACTCTCCCTTTTGAACAAAATCTGCCTTTAAATGCCACTGATGTCAGTGTTATACATAAAGGTGCTTCATCTGGCCCAGCGTCTGGTCCACTGTTTCTAGCTAAGCAAGAAAAGGAATAATAGGTCACCAGATTGTAATAACTCATGATGTGTGATTCTCCTGAGGTCTGATGGTTCTGTACACAATATTAGCAATTAAGGTACCTCTCCCTTTAGAATTTAAATGTTCTGTACTAAAACAGTCACAACTACACAGAAAGCTGCCATATTTCTACACTATTTTTCAAATACTAAGTCTTAGAGCAAAGTTTCAGCTTGCTTCAACAACCAACAATCTCCCCCTCCCCCCAAAACAAACAAACAAACAAACAAACAAACAAAAAAACCAAAACCCCACAACCCTCTGCACACTGCAACATAGGAAAAATAATCTAACCCCTAGAAAAAGCTTCATCCAAACTGGTTGTCAAATCTCTCAGAATCCAAAGCTCATTTCTGCATATTGCACTGAGAGGAATTGCCAGGACCAGTGACACAGTGACTTTTAGATCCATGCTAGGGTGATGATTGGAAAATAGCTAAGACCCTGGTCTTGTATTAAGATGTGTGTGGATTGATGGTCCCTTAAGCTTGCGGTACACAGCTTTGTGTGTGTTGTGCCATTAAAGGATTTGTTCGTCAGGAACAAATATTAGCATTAAATATTCATGTACTGATGGTAAAGGCATTACATGTTTGGATTAAAAAATATTTTCTATTATGATAGAGTTGTGAAATTCATTCTTGCTTATTTCCAGATAAAGTTCTTCTCTGTATTACCAGCTACTTCTTCTCTGAGGACTGAACATCAAATTCATTAGCATGGGCTTATCCACTGAAAATGAGTGAGGAGGAGGAAATAGACTCTCTCCCTAATAGAATTAGTAACCACACAGTGGTTTGCAACACAAACTCAGAATACATGATGCTGCTGTTTGGCCTAATCTTTTGGGACATGACAAGTTCCAGGGTATTGATCATTTCAGATTAAATTTAGCTCTTAAATTTGAATTGGTCCCTCCAGCTCTGCTGTCAGATGAATAGCAGTAAAAAGAAAGATCTCTTCTCTTCTTAGGTAGGAAATAAGTAGGGCTGTGCCCCATCCCCCAAGCACAGCACTGTTACTTTCACAGCATTAACTGCATGATGACGGTGGGTAAAATGATATTTGAAGTACTTGTACATTTATGCTGGCCATTTCCTTTTGATTTTGCAAAGCAAATGTAAATGGTTGAGATCAGACATCTTGGATGACTGGATTAAAAGACATTTAGATGAGAGAAATAGATTTTGTACATACTCAGACCCCCAAAATATCTAGATATTGAATTACAGATTTATTAAAGTATGCCTGAGAGCAGAATTTGGCCCACAATTTCAAGCCTTTAATATTGTGGCTATGCTTTATAGAAAGTAATACACCTAGAGGTAAGAACACAGTGGTAAACTGTCCCCTTAGGAAAGCAGGAGGAGGACTGTGTGACTGGTCAAACCTGGGCTTGGTGCACACCTCATGTGTTGTAAAACATGCCATCTAGGGCACAAAACCCGTGTGTATCAACTCCTTCAGCTGAAGAGAAGAAGAGGTTCCTCCAGCCATTTGCTGAATGCTCAGTCTACCCTATTCTGATGAGACATTGACACAGAGTTTTGATATTTAATACTTACAGAGAGATTGCCAAGTTTTACTGCTTGTTAGTTACAAACTATCAACAGGGAAACAATCTGTCTGTCAGATACCTCCCTAGGCGAAACTAGCTAAGCTGCCTCACATATAAATGCCATAGTGGGGTAGGCGTTTGCCACTAAAATTGGTAAGTGACTTAGAAACAGGACTTAAGTCTGTTAGTAAATAAATTAGCAAAATAGTCATAAAGGTGGGCATCATTCCGAGGTACACATTGCACAGACTGTGAACACAGTAACGATAGCATGCAGTGAAAAAGGTATAACAAATCCATTCCTCTGCTTCGGTCCAAGCTCCCCCTTCCCCAGCTGTAAGCATGGCTCCATGTCCCATTCCCCAGCCTCATTCACTGCCCCACAAATGACATGTCTTCATCTTGTGGAGTGCTTCCAGAGCCTGCCTCCCTTGGCATCTGCTGAAGGAAGACAACATGGTCACTTCACTGGCACACTACAAAGCCATTAATTTACACACCCCAGTGGGAAGGAAATTGATTCAGGAAGATATTTATAGATAATTCCTATTGCTTCAAAAAACAACAGCTACAAATTAAACATGAAATTGTTCTACCCTTCTTCCTCACCTGAAAAAGATCTACATTGCAAAAAACAAGCATTCAAAATTGTGGACTGTGAGAATAAAAGTGCCCACACATTTTTAATTCTGCACCTCTGCACTTATGCATTATGAAAGCAGAATTCATCCTGGCCTGTTCCCACGGCCTGTTCCTATACAGGTTGTCAGACTGGATGATCAAGACAGGCCCTTCAAGTTCTGTAACCTATGCAAGTCTGACCTAAGATGACATGATCACCCACCATCTTCCCCTCAGCCATGCCGACTACAGTGCACCAGGTAGATCTGTACTGTGGCTGAAATAGGACTGAATTAGTTAGCTGTCTCTGGGATAACTGTTCCATTTGTTGGAGAATTTGAGAGATATATAAGGTGGGATGGATACCCCATTACAACCCCCCCTCCCCCCCCCCCCCCCCAAGAAAAAGGTCACTCTGGGTTCTATCCTTGAATCTGTTACATAGTTTTTGTATAGTGTAAATTTATATTGAATGTCCACATGCAGTTATTTTTAAGATATAAGTTGAATTGCTGAGCCTTTTGTTGGGAATACTGGGCATTAAAAGGTGCAATTAAAAGCAAAAACCTATGTTTTGTACACAAATGATGGCATATATTGACAAATTCTTTGCACAATTGTTTGAAACTGGGTATCTATATTAGTGAAGAATTTTGACTTTATGTACCTGTTAATAAGGATATCAGCTCACCAAAATGGTACAAAGCTCAGTAATCACTGTAAAGAGCTGCAAAGTCTCTACAAACAGAAGAACTATACAAGGAGGTAAGTAATTGTGTGTTCAAAACAGAGACCAATCAGCGTGCAGTATATAAGACAGTAGTACACATTCATTCATGAAGAAAAAGCAACATAGGAAATAGCTGCTCATTCCTCTACTGCACTAGATGAGAAATGCTTCTATAGAAAGTAAATCTAATTTATGAAATAACAATTAAAAGCTTATAAAAATGGTCTTATTAAGCTCCATACCTATTTTATTGATGTACAAAGCCAGATAAAGTGTCAAGTTTTCAGCTCATTTAAACTGTCAGTTGAGTGCAGATAGCTTGTATCAGACAGGGATCTTGACTAACCATTTAAATGCCAGAAAGCACTCTACACTATGCTTTAAAATCGGTAATTGCAGAGTATAACCAGAATAAATCAAAAAGGGTTAATGTGTACTGTACAAAGCAACATGAAGCAGTTTAGTCTCAAGCTGAGTTTTGGGTCTAAAAGTCATATTCCTTGATATATCATCTGAAGAAAGCTGATCAAAAATGCCTTCAAGGTAACATACCTAGAATTTTAGAGTTATATAACTCCCCTCCCACTATGAGCATTTCCCTCGATAGTTGAGCAGTGTTTTTGAACCTCTGCAGTGTTGTATGTCAGACCCCTTGGCTCATGCAGGTGTGAAGCAATCCAAGGGAAATGACTGCAGTCTTACAGCACATGGGCACACATGGGGATCCTGAAATACATACTTTTTAATCAACTGTATTACTGAAAAACAAATGGGAAAACTACACCTGGTTAAACAAATGCTTAAACTGGAGGGGTTGCACATACTTGTGGGATGGTTTAGCCTTTTTAACTTTTAAACCTGCTTTACAAATGGAAGCTCTCATGACCAGCAGCTAAGGTCTACAGTGTTATCGAAGGTAGTAGAAGACTAGACAGAGGCATACAGTCATTACTATAGACAATACGTCAAAAAGGATTCACCCATACCCCTTGCAGAGAAATATTTTTCAATCGCTGTATCAGATTTATGAATTTTAGTACAAGGATTAAAGCACAGTTCTCTAGGGAGTACAGTCACTTGTACGAGTGACTCAATAGTCAGTTTAATAAGAGGATAATACATTTGATTTGTTAGCAAACCTAAATTCTCTGTTGTAAATGTGGGACCTTCTGAGATGGTAGCAAGGATCTGATTCTTTCTACACTGAAAGAATGATGCTGTGAAGACATAGCTGTTTTTTTTTGTTTGTTTGTTTGTTTTTTCTCCTAACTACAAGAGTCACCAAAGAAGGGTTTTGGAAGGTGCATCTGATTTACCAGTTTACTACACTAACATCAATTTGACAGGTGTGATGCATCAACACAGTATTACGAGCTTAAGATAAATTATAGCATTTTTTTTCATCAAGCAGCAAACTGCAGTGGCATATTGCACAAAGCTCAGTGTGTTCAGTCAGTAGGCATTTGTGCCTGCTGCCTAAAATAGAATGTCTTTCTGTGATGGGTTAATCCCTCTTTGGCTCTGATCCTGGGTAGATTACTAGTTATAGCATGCTATGAAAGACTGCTGTGTAAGGCAAGTATTTCACTTAAGTCACTTACCACATTCTCTGGACAGTACAAGTCTCTTGTACATCTGCTAGTATAATGGGAAATAATTTCATTGCCCTTGCTAAAATTTCCAGTGTATAGTTTAATGATTATTTTTTATTAGAATGTATTTATTGCTTGTTAGAAGGCATTAGAATGTTCTTACTCCCAGTACGTTTTGAACAGTAGGGAGGAAATCAGTCTTTGTTTTTTAACTAGGAGTTCATAATTTGAGCACAAAATGCATTTGGTCATTCTGTATCACTTACTTTTTCAATTCTGAGAGTCTAAACTTTATGACAAGGCTGCGGTGATAACTGTGGTCTACTTTACATTCACCTGAAGGTCAATAAATATCAGAACTTGGCAAAGAAAGAAGACACATTCCTCAAACATTTCCTGCAAGAAAAAATGAGTTTACTTAGCTGAGTTTATGTCCCTGTTTGAAGGATACTCTCATTCACCTTCAATTAATTGAATTTTCCTGAAATGAATGTGTGTAGAAGCCAAGCGATAAACTTTAGGAAATGTGCACTTTTATTTCCCTTAGTTTTAGTGCCAAATAGGACTACATTTATAGTGCTTGATTTTTAAGATGGGCTGAACACTGATCTTTATCAAACCATCCCATTTTGAAGTGTTCTAGCTTGGTATCCAAATCACTATCTCCATGTACCAGTCAGCAAAATTTTGTTAATTACATGTTTAAGCTGCCAGAGCTTGACACATGTCGGAGAATGGAAATGGCAATGTGCAATGGCCATGACTAACCAAGTATCCTAGATATTGTGTGGGAGCTTCTTGAGGAAATGTTGAGACATTAGAAAAATTAAAAATTGATCAACAGAAGTGAAAATGTCACCCCACAAGTCCTCATTACTATTAATAAAGATCATTCTTGAGGAAATTAATCTGTAAACATTTGTGATCAAAAAGGAGAAATCTTGTGAAAGATTCCCATTAATACCTGCAATAAATATGGGTAACTAAAAGGAGTAGGAAGAATTTTTTATTTCTGGGGCCCTAATGTCATCGCTATATTTTCTTATTTTCATTTCTATTGTATTTGGAGTTTTAGAACAAAATGGGGATGGACTGATCTAGAATATTTGTCAAAAATAGATAAACACATTGTGAACCCAAATCCATTTCAAAATCTGGTCAATGTATATCTTTTGTACATAGATCCAAGCTCACTGTGCTGGAAAAGTATTCAGGCCAAACAACAGTGAGCTTTGACCCTGAAGGTATGCAGTCCTGCTAACACAGATTAGACTGCAGAGAAAGTCGTGCTAAAAGACTGGCTGTGAAGACCGCGGGACTTCCAGGCTGAACAGGCTCATATAGAAGCAGCTCAGGCTTTGGTATGGCAAAATCAACTTTGCCAAAGGAAGAAAATGAGTCATTAAAGTAATGTTCTTATCTTTGGGCATAAGAAAATGGGAGATGATTTGCATAGATGATTAATCATGAGTAATTAATCATGTAATAATAATCATGTAATAGTAATCATGAGTAATTAATCATGATTAATCATGAGTACTGATCACTTTTTTGGCCAAACTCAGGTCCCTTTTAGACATTAGAAAAAGGGTTATAAAGCAAGGTAGTTTGCAAAAGTTTCTATCAACAATTATTCTAAGAAAGAGACAAAAATATCAATGAAATTAGACAGATCAGAGATTTATATTGGAATATTGAGTTGACAGGATTAAACTTCAGTTTCTTGAGAAACAAGGTGGGAATTCAAGAAGAATACAAGACCACAATATTGAATGCTGACATGGACTTTTCAAGGTCGACCAGAGTATTTGTGCTAGAGATATTTGCCAAAATCAGCAATCCCATATCACACCTGTCAGAAGCTATGACATAATTGCTTTGGAGTGAGTCATGTTAACGTCCATGCACTCAGCAAACTGAGCACTTATAAACAGGTCTCTGCTCTCCCTGCTGGCAATTATAGTTATTTGTTCAATTTGTTGCTTTGCCTCAATTTTAGTTAATGTGACTTATGAGCACTTATCTCGTACTGGAGAGACAAAGGAGAGAAGCGACTCTGCTGATGGTCTGGACAGCAGTTCAAAAATCCTGACTTTACAGTGACAGACAGAGATGAGGCTGACTGTCAGGAAAGAGTACAGGATTGCAGGGCAGGGTGCTGCCAGTTGGCATGGAAACCATAATATTGAAATTAAATAAAACATTAAGATTTTAAAGAAAAAAATCATTCCCTTATTTTATTTTATATTTTATTTTATTTTATTTTATTTTATTTTATTTTATTTTATTTTATTTATTTTAATTTAATTTATTTTAATTTATTTTAATTTTCCCTTTGAGTATGATAGTAAAGGTTTCTGCAACAGTTTCCAAGATAGCCAACTTTGCCGATTGATTTACATGATCAAAATTTCATTTTCAGTAGTTTCATTTTGCAACACACAGTGTTATAGGAATTAGAAAAATGCATATTCATGTCAATATAGGACAGGGGAAATGAGGCAAATTATGTTCTTATGAACTTGGTTACCTTTAAGTTCATCCGATATTCAGATGATGACTTGGATTTTCTGAGCAGCAGATGTTCAGAAATTGGAAGACACAAGCTGGCCAAGAAAGCTGCCTCAGTAGAAGTGCAGGTTGTATATTCAGCATGGACAATCTGTTCTTCAAAACAGAGCTAAAGTGATTTAAAAGGTTCATCAAGGTCACTGAAGAATACTATACAGGAGTGCTCCAAAGCACCAGCTGTCAGGACTGTCAAGTCTTGCTAATGAACAGTGGAATTTGTAAAAAATAGTACTAATGCTAGTTGAAACATGAATAGCTTGGAAGTCCGGTAGGTTGCAGTTATTGATTTTTTTTTTTTTTCCTGTAATATTACCTATAGAGCATGCAACAATGACTGTCTACTTACAGTAGTAGCTAATTAATTGCTGATGCCTTTCATACAAATATCTGACAGGTCTGAAGCCCTCTTCAAGCAATGTGGAGTTCTGTTGCATACTTTGCAGATGATGGATCACTTTTTACTTTTGTAATGAATTCTGACCAGTGACTTAGCCTCAGAGAAAGGGAAGAAAGTGGTCTGTCTCCAAGAACAGCTTAGAATTTGTTTGTTAGGGCTTTGTACATGGGCTGGTGTGGGTCTGTATAATCTGTTAGAATTAATTAATCTCTTTCACAACCTGAATTTGTGCTTTGGGGGAAGGAATGGAGTCCTTTTTCATAGAAGAAAATGCAGGTTAACAATGTATTTTATGAGGAGGCTAACAGCAATTATGTCTTAGGTATGTAAGGGGATAATGTACTAAATCAAGTTCTCCCCCAAATTCAAAAGATAAATATATAAACTCTGGATCCTGAGGGAATTTTGATTTGAGATAAGCATTGTGTTTCCTGTTCCTATAAAGACTAGGATTTTTAGTGCAAAAGTTGAACTTGGAGCATAAGCTGAATTTAAACATTGTAAAGTAGGGTGTCTACAGGCTGAGCACCTAAAAAATTGTGTGGCAGCTGAATTGGAGGTTAGGAGAATTGCAGTTTTGAATTTAAGTGTGAAATTACCCTTAAATTGAAAATTATGTAACTATAGTCATGTCTGTGCAGGAGAACAACTCAGAACTCACCCTTACTCTGGACCTAGCTCATGGTCTAACTAAGTACATGACACTGAGTTTAACCAAATTAACAAACTCCACTTTGTGGTTAAGGAATCTTTGAAACCGGGTGGTACATGTCCCCTGTGTTCCCCTTTGAATTCAGTCCCATTTTAAAATTAGAACTTAGATACCACTGAGAATGATATCCATGTCTAAATAGCCTGTCTCTCAAGGGTTATGTGATACACATAAGAAGCATGCTCAATTTCAATGCAGTTTGTAGACTTTGTTAAAGAGAACAACATTATCCCACAAACAGCATCCAGAACATTCAGAAAAATTTTATAGATCACCAGTCTGGGGCTTGATAGTGCAGAGATTCAGGCAGTTTGTTTCCACCTCTAACTTACGTAATTCCTTTAATTGAGTTTTGAGATATTTATTTTAGAAATTTAGTATATAAGCATCACAGCATGCAAGGGGTATTTGTGATCTATTGTCAGGCATTTTGAGGTTTGGGAATGCGGGTCTATCTCTAGCGCCCAAGGGGTACAGATCCTCAGAGTTACTTATTAAGTTATTGCAATAGCAACACAAACTTCTCAAGTCACCAGCTGGACCTCCCTTTGCTACTTGCTTTTGCTTTTACTGTGCTGCCATGGCAAATAAATTCATTTAGTGACAAGTTAAAATTATCCAGATTCAAGCTGTGTTGGAATATTCCCCACGGTATCTTTTAGTGCATATTTTGCAATTCAGTCTCTTAAGGAAAACTCTGGGTTTTGAATTGCAATTACTTTTAATTAGCAAGCAATTAAATATGAAATATGGCCTGTTGAGTGTCCCAGCTGCATTTAGGGTCTTAAGTTTTAGTTTCACACTGTGAAGACTGTAAAGTTTGTTCAGCAACCTAATCTTGAAGCTGACGGTAGCATTTTTTTAACTTAGATAAGCAGTATATGCTTTCCCTATGTCAGACCAATGAATGAATAACAAACTTCTAATTGCTTTTATATTATTCCGAAACTCTCTGAGAGTTGTTTTCACAAGATGTTGCTTACAAATCACTGACATATGCCTGATCTTTAGCAAAATGAAGAAGAAATGGTTCAAGCCTCAAGGAACTTAGGATTTAAATATGGCAGTTCAGTGTGCACTGAATGATCCAGGCGTGGCCAGTGTAATATCTTTAGTACTTTCTTATTCACATTCATATTTTCAAGTTAACACAAACCAAGTTACCATTCTTTAATATAAATGAGATGACCAAAATGTTCATCTGAAAGATATTGAAGATTTAATACCTTTCAGTCCATCTGCAGAGCTTTAATTCTGTTACATTGCACAACTCCAAAGAATATCATGAAAGTTGGCTTTTATCCAGTTCACTTTTTAGAATTAGCTCAAATAGTCCAATTATCATCTGAACTTTGAATATTTACTCTCCTCAACTTGCTAGAGAAACACCTGTCTTTCATCCACCAGAAATCCTAAGATGGCCATTGGGACTGATTTCACTTTTAGTATTTAGCCACTGTTATTGCCTCTTCTCCTAAAAGCACAGAATTTGTGGCAAGCAGTCAGAAGCAGAGTTAATACAGCTGCCCTGAAGTGTAGCTTTCTGGTTAGGTAAGAACGCTGCAGAAACAGGAGATCTGTATGGCTGAGAAATCTGGATGTAGAAGTTAAAAATAGCTGATGCACCAAAAGAGTCAGTTTTCATGTGGGGCTTACATAGTGTGGAACATAAGCCTGTTAATGATTGTTGAAGCATATATGTATAGGAAATTAACCATTTGGAAGCTTGGCCCAAATCATCTCAGTCCCTGTTGTAAAGGTGGAACATACACAGAAATTACCTAGTGAATAATCAATACAAAAGAGAAGCTGCTTTCTTTTTCTTTTTTTCTTTTTTTTTTTTTTTAAATGATTGTATAATGACAGGTTTCCATTTTAAATGCCTTTATCTGTTTAATGAGGTGTCATGTACTATGTACACTATATAAAAAGTGAAGGTTTTGGAATTGTTTGAAAGTGTGTGGTAGCTTACAATAAATATAATTAAAAACAAAAACAAAAAACAACACACATTTGACTTAAGGACACGGTCTTGCTCATAAAACAGGATTTTTTTTTAATGAAAAACTTCTTTCATGATGTTATGCAGCCACGTCTATCTTTACTGTTTTCAGTGATGTGGTAGGACTCATATATTGTATAAATGCTGTAAACTTTGAGAAAATTTATTTCTGCTTCCTTTTCTATTAAAATCTAAAAAATGCTATCAAATGATTTTGAGAAAATTTAGCACACAAATACGGAGATATATATCTCCCACTTCAGAGTTTTAAATTTTTGATATAAAAGAGTTGGTGTTTAAAAAAATGAAAAAATGTTTGTAGTTCTTAACAATCCTCATTATATATGCATGAACAAATAAGAAAAATGTAAGATCAATAAAGTGAGCAATATATTATTTTTTTTTTTCTAGAGGTGAAATATATATTGATGGAAGGAAGGAAAACAAAGGTAAGAAAAGAAGTCTGTCTGACTATACATCTCCATTTTACCAATCATTCATTCTGATCATAGCTTCAAAAATCACTAACATACATCCTTAATTTACAGTAAATACATAATTCTTGTAGACTTAGGTGGAATTTGAGCACAAATTTAAGTCCTTTGTTAAATATGAATGTGATAACTCGTGTTCAAAGCAAAGCAAATATTCAATCAAGACTAATCAGTGAATGTTTATGAGGGTGTTTCTGGTACACTGCCCTATTTGTCAGCTGTGATTAAAAAGTTTGTATTTGCTGTAGTGTGTTCTATAAAACCAATTTCTTTTAGGAATATAATCTCAGTTTAACATTCACAATAGAGACCAAAATTACTTATCTTTCATGTATCAAGATCCTCAAAGACTATTTGGCTATGTCCAAATCAGAAAGAAATCCTGTTAAAATGCTGAAGCAAAATAGTAAATGATGCCTATGTGACCTCTGTTGTTCACTCTTTGAAAAGAAAAGAAAAAAAAGAAAAAGGTTTAATGACCTATTAGTGCAGTGGCCATCCTACCCTACTTCTTGCAGAAGAAAAACACTACAAACCTAAGAGGATTATATTATTATTAGGATTCTTTTTGCATTAATCAGCTTAAGAGGAACTTGAATTAATATAGAAGAGGAGTTAGAGGAGAATATTCTGCACCCCACTTTGAGTCTAGTTTTGGAATCCCTTCCTGCAGCAAGCTTAAATGATGCAGTTTGGAAGACTCCCTTTTGCCATTAAAGCTAATTAGGCAAGGCTCTATTTAGACAGATTTAACACTGTTACTAATGAAAGAAGATCATAATATTCTCTACTGGCATGCAGCTATTGCTGCGTTATCTTAGTCACACAGTGTCCTTAAATTGTAAAGCTATTTTGTGAGTGTATTTGCTCAAAAGTAACTATTATAGCGATAGTAGATAAGGCAAGAAAAGAGTATTCTGGACTGAGATCTGCTTTGCAATGACTATAGAAAGTCACTCAGCTATTCACACATAAAGTTCTGCTGTTCCTGTTTGTCTAAAAACATATTTTCAGGTGTGGCAAGTAAGCCTTAATGGCTTTTCACAACTACTTCTTGGTGAGAGAAAGTTCAGAAGTGATATTCATCCAGCTTGCAAGGATGAACAACGAAGGGTTTTTATGGGTAAACAGATGTTCAGTCTTACATGGGATTTTGAATTTGATCATTCTAAGGAAATGGAAAAGAAATATTAACTCAGACAAGCCGTTTACCACCATGGGCAAAAAATACTGGAACCAATCCCTGAATCTATTATTTTCACTTCAGCAGAAGAATCTCAAGATCCGCAATGCTATTTAGATTATTTTGAAAACAGCTTACCTGAATAAAAAGTGGAGATGTCAGTTCTCATTCACAACATTTCAAAATTTGTCAAAAAACATAACTGGTCATGTGAACAGATGAGAAAAAAATCAGAGCTCTGTAACACAACAGCAGAAACACATAGCTTTATTTTACAAAAATGTGGCAGAGATAAAATGATGTTCCTGGTGGTAAAGAATTTGTCGTTTGAATATTTGGATAAAGAAATACTTAAAAAAAAATTAAGTAGACCACAAATAGAGTTTAAACTTCACCACTTTAATGAATAATAAATTACTAATATTTTATCACTGATTTAAAGATTGTGTCACAGTCATTACAGGGCAAGTGCTTATTTTGTAAGGCATTACTTTAAATAATATGTGAATGAACAAACATGCAGTATATTAGATACTTTCTTTTCATTAAGGTTCATACTCAGTTTTCTAGATACATATTGTATCTCACTGATATATGTTATGTCTCAAAATTACAGATGGATAAACAAAGGGGAAAAAAAAGAGGGTGATATTTTCAAACCTAGTGGCCACATATATGCTTCTATATTGATAGTTATTCTCCCCCTTAAAAATGTATTTTGAGTTTAGATTTTGTTTAATACTAAAAGTAGAGTTTCTTGAATGGTCTACTTGAGTCAAGAATTCATTTTTAAGTGCAATAACCCAGGGAGCATAAGTATTACCAAATTGCAATGAGATTTTAATTTCCATGTCATTTTGAAAATGTAAATTACTTTTTAAAAATGCACGTCTTTTGGAACTTATACTTACAAGTGAAATACTTTGAAAATATCATCCTAGACAATTTTTTCAGGACTCCTAGCATCACAGTGACAGTACTTAACTATCAGATATTTTCATTCTCAGTAACATGTTCCTTGCTTTATATAAAAAGTCACTGCACAGAGAATTCAGGTCACTATTTTTATCTTTTACAGGGTAACATAGACTCTAACAATCAATAATTGTAATTTTTTTATCCATCAGTTAGAAGAGCAACAAACTCTAAGTGACCACAGCAAACAACTGAATAGAGCCTGACAACTCATAGTCTAAAAGCCATTAATGGTTAGAAGATACTGTAGAATAATAAAGAATTCAATAGTACAGCCATTAGAACTGAAGTGCCCAAAGCCTTGTTTAATGTCTGTCTAAATAGTAATGAACTAACAAACCTTAGAGATGGAATTAGGTTAGTTGTCACATCAAACACAATGTCCTCGCATCCCATTTAAAAAAGAAGAAGAAAAGAAAATCAGCCAGTCCCCATGACTGAGGTTTTTCAACTCTTCAGATAAGGAACATAGATACTGATGCATTTGGCCTGAATTAGGTGAGCTACAGTTATTCCTTGCACTGTAAGAGAGAGAAAAAAAAATCTGTCAGCATCATTAGCCATGGAATTTTGTCTCAAGACTCTGAATCGTTCAGTGTTTTGTTGCTGACCTTGCTTTTCTGCCTGTCTGCATATCTGAAACTGTGTGCTGATCTTAGGGGGGTTTTTTCAGACAAAGTGAGCTTGCCCAGCTCCCCAGTGAGCAAGGCTGTTAGGCAAGACAGCTGCATGACATTTGGTTTAATTTGTTGACACTAAAAATCCCTGAGTTCAGCTCTGATGGAAGACAGATCACATAACACCCCAGTAAAGGAGTGGGAGCATACTTAGCATAGCAGCTTCTTACCAGGGAACACTGTGCTCATCCTAAATTAACAGGAAATCAGAGAGCTTTGGTAGTCCTGTGGTTAATGGAAATCTGAACTACACTTTGCCAATGAAGTCTGGACAAAAAAGGTTAAAAAGAAAAAAAGAGAAGGACGTACAGGTCTAGATGCTAACTAATCATAAGAAAAGGACTGAAAGGAATGCGTTTTTTTCCTTGTGGCTTAACCGTTTTTTTTGTTTGTTTGTTTGTTTGTTTGTTTTAGTGCCTTGTAAGTAACTGAAAGAATGTTTATTTTTTAAGGTTTTATTTTATTATTCAAAACAGATATTGCAGTGAGTTGCACATCCAGAAAAAAAATAGTTTATCATGCCTGTCAGCCCAAAAGACATTAAACAATGCTTAGATTTATTTCTGTGTTGCTAGCAGCTATAGAAACAATGAAGAAATGAGAACAGTACTTACTAGACATGAATATAATATTACTGTCAGCATTTTCTTACTTAGAAAAGAGTAGATAAAGCTTATGGTTTCTGAGATTTTTCATTGTTAGAGATTCTTAATGATCATCCTCTTCTTTCAATTCAAGGATCAATGCCACTATTCCTGTTAAAAGAAATGTATATTTCTGACAGAAAATAAAAATATATTGCTATTTTTGGTATGCTACTTAATATCAGTTACATGAAACTATAGAACTGCATGCCAGATAAAGTCCCTCCTACTACAGAATTTTATTCTTCTTTTAACCTTATCTGCACATGTATTTACTGAAACTTTGGAGTTGCATGCATAACCTGAGAGTAGCTCTACTTTGTTTTACATATTTAAAAACCTAATACTATTCAATATGTCAGAACTCCAGTAATCTGATATCTGGTTTATATACTTAATGAGACTTAAATATTAACTGACAAACAACAATTTTACATTATTTCTGAGGACTTTCTGAAGCATACCCATCTAGTTCCTGTGGAAAAATCTAATAAAGATTACAAGTCCCAAACAAGTGGGTGCAGCAAACAAATAGGACAGAGAAGGGAACAAAAGTGATAAATTAGGCACAAAAAGGCTAGAAATGTGAATTCAAAGTCAAGAGTGTGGCTTTCTGGATTCCACTGCCCAGTTTGCTACTTTCTGAATGTGCTATAGCAGAAAGAGGTTTTATCAAGTATATTGTGTCTAAGGTTTTTTTTTTTTTTAATAATTTTTCATCAGCTTCTTGAAGGTTCATTAAAAAAAAAAAAAAAAAGCTGTATGTCCCAGTCCCCCAGAGTAACTTTTGCAGCCATATTTGTGTAGAGAGGTGATCCTTGAACACCATCCACCTCCTGTCCATGCTCTGACAGCTGCCCTAATGTAATCAGCCGAAGATCTAAGGATCTAGCACACAGAACCGAGCTGAGGCTCTTGGCCTGGGTACCTTTTGAGCCTCCATACTAAGAGGCCAGGGTGCGCCCTCATCTCAGGTGGTTCAGAGAGGCTGAAAGGGAGAGGATAAAAATATAAAGAAATAGGGGTGAAAAAATTGAATAATCCTTCTTATAATAAACCTTCCTACCCCCAAAGCAAAGTGATAATGAAAAATCATTAAAATGTGAAAAAAAGGAAAGACCTAAAGGAAGGAAGCTGTCTTTTAAAAATAGGTTTAGTCTAGTTCTGAATGGCTTAGATGTCAGGAGACTGGAGAAAACACACTTCAGAAGTAGAAGCAAAATTTCATAGTCAGCATTCATGAAAAACTGATAGTGTTCCTAAATGTTTTCCTGAGGAATTGCAGCACCTGAACCTGGCTTCTATGGTTGGAATATTGGATGGTTGCCCCTGAAAATCCTGCCTGGTTCATTAGGTGACAGAGAGATGCTCAGAGTTTATATATATATAGGTCATCACCACAACTTTTGAACATAGGAAAGCAGTTTCAATGCAGGCCTTTAAAATTAACTGGAATTCAGTGTAGTGAGTACATTATTACTTTACCAGAGCAGTAAGCCATGCACAAAATCAGCTTTAGTGAGAAACAATAGAAACCTCTACAGATGATATAACACAGAAAAGCATAATTAAAAAGGAATACTGGATTCCTCCCTTAGCTCTATTTCTGTAGCAGCTGTAACAGCTGAAGTATCATGCTGAAGACATTAAATATGCGTGGCTCCTGAATCACTCGATATGTAGGCTAGATTTACCTAGGTCACAGTTGTTTGTTTATTTCAGAAGGTGATGAAAAGAGATGTCACACTTAAGATTTAATTTTGAGAGAAAAAAAAAAACACACATGAAGTTGAAGTATCAGCTGTATGGTCTATTTGGACACTTAGAGACTTCTATCTGGGAAGAAGCTAGAGTAGGTAAACAGTTATACCCTCCAACTTACTGATTTTATCCTTGCATTGATCTTTGTAGCTATCTATGGTGTATGGTACAAAAAATGGAGTATTTCCCTTCAGTATATCCCTTCCTTAGTATACTCAAAATCAACATTTTTGAAAATTAAATGAAAGACAATAAAAGTTGATTCTTATCCAATCAAACAAAGTAGGGGAACATGAGCAGTGTTTTGAGAATGAATGTTTTAGCAAAGCCAGCAAATTAGAAAGTGCCAATATTGCTCCTCCCACCACAGCTATGCATCTCCCTACACAGGAGTTAGTCTTTAAGTAATAACTCACAAAGCTAAACATCTAGTGTAATGTTTGTAACAGTTCAGAAGACAAGAAACAAGTTGATCCAGAAGCACGTGATTTATTTTCAGTATGCTTCCTTCTCTTGGAAAATATCTGGGAAAGGCATGGGACTTCTGTTTATTTTCACACAAGCATTGCTTAGTTAGAGCAGGTGCCAAATGATCCAGCAATTTACCTCACAAGAATCAGAAATGCTGACAGGTGATTAATGTTCTGCCAGATTTAGGTGAAACAAGTCATCCTTTGTGTGTATAACTATGCTTTTCTAAAAGAAATAAGATGTTCAGTAACTTCCCTTCTGTCTATGACTAGATCAACTTCAGAGGGAATGTGTAGCGCAGTGTGCACAGGAATGGACCTACCAGAGGTCAGAACAAAGATCCACACATCCGAGTAACCTGTCTCTGATCAGATCCAATGGCAAATGCCTGGGGAAGAGCAACACGTGGGATTTGTTTGTTTGACTGCTGAATACAACATTTCAGTTTAAACCTAGTAGCTGAGGTTCTCTTCACAGTTAACGGAATCATCAGCAGGGCTGGTGGAATCTCATTTTGAAGCAGACGTCCTAAATAGGTAATAAGTTTTTCCTAAGAAGTGCTTTTCTTTCTTCCTAGAAAGCAAAGACAGTCTGGAAAGATTAGCTTAGCTATATACATTTATATCGTGGATGCTGGGAAATGAGAAGAATGCCAGTGTTTAACATCACGTATTTCTTCTGTTAATTTGCCCATTCATCTTTTCAATCTAGGTGAAAAAATCAATGAAGAAACTCAGAGTTACTCCTAACTACTCATTCTGTAAAGAAGTACTCTCTTCTGTTTGTTCTGAATCTGTCACCTGCTAGTTTAATTTATTGGACTTTTATGGTGATGTGCTCCTAAAAAGAAATCAACTGATTGTATGAGAATTCTTAATGACAGACTTAAATAGCATAGAACTTTGTGAGCCTTTCCTTCCTTTCCCATATACAGGAGCAGGACATGCTGTGTCATGGGGCAGCAGCTGAAGGAGAAACAAAAATAGGACTGAATGACCTGAGTAACAACTAAAGAGTTCCCAATAGCACCATCGTGTTAATTTGACAGCTATAGCTGGAACACAAAGAGCAAATGATAATTTGAGTGATGCTCAAAGCTGTTAAGATTTTTCATAAAATGCTGTTTTTTTCTTTGATACAGAAATATTCCAGAGGCCATACTATTTGCCAATACCCTTTGCTGTATGTTTTTGCTACAGTAATTTCTCACACAGACACTTAAACTGTGAACATTTTAAGATTAAAAAATGAATTTTATTAAGGAGCAAAAATGAACTTGTCTGTCGCTACAGAGACAGATAATTGTGTCACATGAAACACAAGACAATATGTGGAAAAAGGTTTATTATGTGATCTTTCATTGTGATGGAAAGTTGCACAGAGAGTTTTGGAACTTTTATTTTCCTTAGGTGTTTGGTGGAAAATGTTCTTGAGAATATGTCCTTTACCAATTGCTTAGTCATGGCCTTCTTCTGATCTCCAGGTTTCAAATCAACTCCTGGAGCAAAGTTTGTAATTCACTGGGTTTAAGTCACAAACTTTGACGTGAATTACTCTGTTCACTGAGCTGGAGTAACTTCATAAATAATTCTGATCCCCTGGGGAATCCAGCCTACTCACCACTCTTGAAATTCTCTCCCATGCAGATTAGCACAGGTGGGGTAAAGAATAAGATGCAACCAATAAACAACACTAGCTCTTTGTAAAAGGTGATAACAGAGCAATTTCTTAATCCATATGGATTGAAGGAGTCTTGAGCTGAATTATACATTACAGGCATCTTGCCTGTTATACAGTGTCTGTGTTGAAGGCCATTATCTTCAGTCCTTTGGGAGCTGCAAGGGACTAGAGATATGGAAGCTCAGAAGAAAGAAAAGAGAAAAATTAAAACTTTTTTTTTTTTCTTGCTAGAAGCAAATTTCAGTTTATTATTCAGCTGTTCCACTTTCAAAGTTTCACTAGTTGTTCCATTTAAATAGTAAATGATAGGATGAAAAAGATTCCTTTAAAGTAGTATTTCTTCAGGGGGACAGGTAAGGTCTCCAGACTTTTGGCTAACATTAAAAATAGTGGAATTTGCCAAAATAGGTTAGATAACTTTTGCTTAGATTTTTATTTATGCAACAAACTCAGTTTACCACAGTTTATTGCTGTTAGTGCTGCTAACATGACTTATGTCTAAACCAGGAGACTACTTATTTTGGACTCATATTTCAGCATGAACTCTGCTAGAAACATACACCAGATCATTTTATGTAAGAATCTACATGTACCTTTTTCCATAATATTGAGTTTAAGGAGATTACCTTAAGTATCTAAGGAAGGAAGTTAGATATCCTCACTTTTTTCCCTCTTTCTGAGGGACATTCATGGCGTGTCATCAACCAGCAGCTCTATCTCTCCATAAAGCAGGCTCTAATATGACTGGACCCACACTTCTAGTAGAAGTACTGTCAACTCACATACAATGAATGTCTACTTGCTGAAATGACACCTGGGTGCTGGCCGTCCTGTTGACAGTACACACTTTAGCAGGATAAGCACTAGCAAAGTAACAGCTGCATATTAAATACGAGAATTCCATATGGCTCAGAGAAGTAGAAATTATGATTTTCCTCCTGTAAGAAATTACTACTATTTAATTTTTTAAAAAGTGTCCTAGAGAATTTTTCTCTGATTCATACTTTTTTTTTTTTTTTTTTTTTCCCAGTTTCAGAATAGGACCTTTCAGAAGACCACTTTGTCAGATGGAAAGCATACATTTTCTTCTCCTGGTGAAAAAAGTCAAATATTACTGGGTGCGTGAGTATAGTTATGACTGTCTTTTCATAACTACACTGTATTTGAAATGAAAACATTAAGCAAGTAAACTAGAGAACTGCTTTCATTTTTATACAGATTAGAAAAAGAGTTTGCATGGTTGTATGACTTGCTTGTGATCTTTTCACATCAGAATTTCTTCAAGTTCACAAACCAACATTCCAAGTGGAAAAAATTGCCTCTTGCTCAGAACTTCTTTTTATCTAGTTAGTAGTATTAACAGTTCTAGTATTTCACTTTAAAAAAATAAATAGAAGAAAAGAAATCTGATCTGTACTGATCATCCAAGAAAACAAACCTTGCCTGAAAATGCAGTCTCTTCCTTAGTAAGTACTTTGCATGTAGACATTTTTGGAAGAATATCACAGAATTTAAAATTTGGATCATTCTGTTCTGCCAAATTTCTCCTACCAAGTCAAGGTTCTTCATAAAGATGTATGGAAAAAATTGTAAGCATTCTGTGAGATAAATGTTAGATAATTTGTAGATAAATTGTAATTATGCATAAAATTAAACAACAACAAAGGCCCAAGCATACCTAACATTTACAACTGAACAGCTTGTATGAAGATAACTTTTACCACTTCAAACTCCAGTGAAATTATACATTGATAAAATGGTTCACTGGAAACAGATGCTAGCTGTTGGGATAAAATGCCTGTAGCAAGTTTAAGCAACTTCATATCTATCTCATCTAAGCTTATGCTTGACAGAGAAAGTAGAAAGGCCGTCATCCTCTTTCTGTTGCTTACAGCAGCACAGGTAACATACGTTTTTTGATTAACTTTTACTGTGGTAGAAGCTGCTGCAAGCTGAGAATCTGCTATCTTTAGTTGGCAAAGGAAGGGGCATTTGAGGAAAAAATTCTACTGAAATGTGGCAAATTTATTATCTCTGACAGAACTTACTATAGGGTCTGTCTGAACTACAAGTTGAGGACAAACACATGTTGGCACTTCCATTTCTGAAGGCCTGTGTTCATATGTTGAATTTCTGTCACAAGTGAAAAGGATTAAGCACTATCAGAAAAAGAAGTGAACCTGGCAACATAGCCAGTGCCTTCCATAAGCAAATACAGGATGAAAATCAAATCTCTGCTCCTTTGGGGAATTTTAAAAGCAGAACCATCTCAGTATTGGAAATGAAAATTTGTCTTCCCTTCACCTCTACCCTAGAAGTTTATGAAAATTAGTGGAGATCAATCTGAAACAATCATGAATAAATCTGAAACAAGCTCAGTGTTGCATGAAAATATATACATATATATAGAGAGAGAGCCAGGTATTCAACCTCCTCAATTCACCTGGATGTCTAAGGATTGCCAAGCTCTACAGTAAGCTTATTCCTCAGTTATGTCTTACAGTAGTAAAGCTGTTATCCTGAAGGATCACAATTGAAATCCTCCCTGCACTTGTTTCATACTGATGCTGATGGAATTTTCTGAGCACAACTTTCAAAGGAGATTCTGCCTGGCAGCCTAGGAGTCAATGTTATATTTTGCATGCAGCTATCTGTAACACGGCTGCTCATCTGCTGCAGTTTTAAATGTAAAATGACTAAGACTTGCCAGTCTCTTGAAGAAATCAAAAATGAACACTCTTATGGTGGGAGACAGTTGCTGTAATTTTTCTCTTACAATTTTATATTAATGTATTCCTTTGTTGCTATTTTATTTTATTTTATTTTATTTTATTTTATCTTATCTTATCTTATCTTATCTTATCTTATTTATTACCCCTTTGTGTAGAACATCTTAAGTGAGAAAGGAGGCTGGAATAAGTTGAAAGTTGAAGTGATTTACTTTCACTGTGTTCAAATATTTATTCACATCACAGTCACAAGGATCCTGGAACACGAGCAGAAGTTCATTTATCTTTAAGTGAAAGTTTTTTCATAACTGATGAAATCCATAAATCCACTGCCAGCTTTAAAACAACCACTATGACCATACCATGACATGCCTTCAGCTGATGGAATGAACAGCTCTGAGGCCATGATTCATTTGAGTGAATGCTCCTAGCAGGCTGTTCTCCATGAGAGCTCCAGACTTGGTCATTTAATCCCTTTGTTCCAACAATTGTGAAAAAATATCTAAATTTGTTTGTCTTCTCAACACATGGTAGGCTTTTGTGAAAGAGGAGACTTGTGATTAGTGGAGATGTAATCAGGCAGATGGGATGCGTAGGATTAGCTGTTAGCTTGGAAACTTTCTCTCACCACCATAATGGGGGATATTAAGAAAAATTACTGCTTTTAAAGTTCTTCCAAACTTTATTAGGTGTTGTAGAGCTTTGTGATTTCAGAAATGTGTTTCAAACCCAACAATAAAATGAAAAGTCATTTGGTTCTGGAAATGCCTAAGTTTTCATTATGATAACAGTAGCATGTTTTACTGTCTGTATTTCTCTTCAAATGTAAATATCTTCACAGTCCTGAGAGCCTTTGTGCTGGATGTGAAACTGTTCAGTGTTCTCCCTAAAATTCATGGGCTGTGTCAAAGTCCAGATTTCCGAACTGTTTGTTATGGTTTGTTTGTTTTTTCTCACATCTTTTTTGCTGCAGGAGCTGTTAGTATAATGAGTCCAGCTCAACTGTAGGCTGACTTTTTAAATGTTAGTTTTAAAAGTAGTTGCAGAAAAACCTTAAGGTATTTTGAATTGATCTAAACTATTCCAAACTGAACTAAATAGTTCAGTTTTAGATAAAATAGGCATCATGCCATTAATTTGCCTTCTGTATGATTCTGGAAAAAACTACATCTAATTCTGTCCTGGGCCTTATCAGGAATATTCTACAATTTAATACATTTAAGGGCAAACTTCCTTTGATGCAAACTTTGTCACCTATTAAATACACCCAGATATTTAGGTAAACTCCTGACCTTTTGAAATTAAATTATCCACTTCAAACGAATCAGATTTAAAATGATTTTACAAATTGGGATAAGCTCAATTTATCCTAGTTTTTCAGATTAAATATTATTAAAATCCTCACTTGTTTGAGTCACTTCACTGAAGCTTGCCTGTCTCAGTGTCCTTGAGAGTATTATTAACATTTGTTGAGTTGTCAGGTAACGTACAAGAACCACTATTTTCAAAAACAAACAAGTAAACAAACAAACCAAAAACGATCACCTGTCATACTTTGATATTTGCTGACTTATTACTTTATGGTATTTTTTTAGTGCCATACATTTTGTTGGTACACCTACAACTGGATTATTATAGAATAAAGCCCTCATCCAGAGATACCTTTTAACTATATTCTGCTTTGAATGAATTTAATTGTTTTGGATTAAAATTCACATATTACATAAATACTTAATCTAATTCAAAATACCATTTCATTTTCATATATTGTTTACTTTGACATTATTTTGGCAACATAAATAAGTTCTATTTTTTCACTGACATAAAAAAAAAAAATCAGCATTGCTCTCCACATCTTTTTTTCAAAATATTTTTCAAAGCAAGTGTCTTGTCCTTTCAGAACTGGCAAAACAATATTAAAGTGGTTTCTGGAAAAAAATGAAATAACTAGACAGAAGGCAATTCAGAGAACTATATATTATGTGTGTAAAGATGCAGCCTTTTTTTTTTTTTTTTTTTTTCTCATTATTTTTAAATTCAGCATTTTCTTATAAAAAGTAAAATCCTGCTGTCTAGGAGAAGTGAACATTGATTGAACCTGGTCATCTAAATGGATAGAATATAGAGCAAGTTTATTATCGTAGTTTTTTTTTTTTTCTTGCTTTTGTTTATATAAAATACCACATAGTGTTTATTAAAAAGCACACCATTTTTTGGAAAAGATTTTTGCATGGATATTACTTGAACTTGATGTAGTTTTAATTACTCCAGAGATAAGGAGCTATTAAAGGAACACTTTTGTTTGAGTGATATCTTCCCAGAAAAGAGCTGAAATGCAGTACGTAGCATGGAATAACTCTTATCAGTTACAGCTCATTATACAGAAGTCTTCATTCATTTCCTGCTCTCAAATGAATTTTACTTCTAAGATCAGATGAGAGACCCATAACAGAGATGATATATGTATCCTATGTGGATTTATGGAAGAAATGTTCTCTTTTCTCTGATACTTCATTTCTGTTTTCAATATTTGCTGGTAATACAACATATCCTTTCTTGAATGCTCATCAGTTTTGAATGCTCCTGAACCATGAAAGTGTTTCACATGACATTCCAAAGTTTTATATGACCCAAAAGCTTAAGTAAAGATCCAAAATGAAGTTCCTGAAATTAGGTTGTATAATTGGCAATTTTATAAGTTTTTGTTTGAAGATAATAATGTCTTAAGAAATTTTTCAATGCCTTGTAATAAAAGTAAAATCCATTGTCAAAGAATATTATCTGATAACTTTTAATATAATAGCAGTACAAAAGTGTTCAAATATGTTAGATATATTTTAAAGTCAAACTGTTTTCAAACTGTTGTTTTGAGTCAGGCCCATCACAGCTAACTTTAGTTACACTGTATGATCTAGAAAAGATTTTGGAAAGGTTTTGCAGTACAGCATAAACAGCAGACGTCCTCACTCTCAGTAAACTTAAGGTTAAATATACCTATAAATTAATTATTATATTCAAGCTAACAACATGTCATTTGTTTTCAGTTATGCAATATTTAAAGCTTTTGTATGTTGGTGAGCTCAGAGGGTCAAACAGAGACACATGTTATTTGAAAAGTTTCATCTAGAAAAAAATCTAGCAAAGGTTTGAGAGAGGCATTCAAGGACATGTTTAATCGGTATAAGACTTCTTGCACGTGTATGTGTGTATTTATCTGTATATTCATTGGCACCTACCCACACATGTCATGTTAACATGGGCTGTAGTAAGTCTTATTTATCAGCTTGTTCAGTTAACTTCTAACAGCAAACTTTTAAAAAATATGTTGTTTACAGAAAATTTTTCCTTCTGCACCTCATAAGATTCTCAGATCCTCACTTTTTATCTGAGACTGAAATATTCTATATTTTTTCAAAACGATGCCAAAATGAGTAACTCATAATTTCAGAAAGAATAATCCTAGAGAGATGATTACATCAACCCACCAGCTCTTTATGCTGAAGTCATTCTGGATTCACAGATACATTAGTCTGAATGACTTCTAGTAAAATCAGCTGAGGAAGCTGCATTGTAGAATGGATGCCCCAAACAAATAATTCTTTACAATAGACACAGCTATCTGGGGCTGGAATGCAAATTCTTATTGTTTAGAATACATTCTCTTTTTTTGGGAGAGGGTTTGAGGCTGGCATACTGAAATAATTATTTTTATTTATTCAGAAATTATATTTTTCTCATAGTTCTGGTTTAGACCCTTTCGTATTGGACAGGTTACATTTGACTCTCTCTGTCAAATGAGATTTGGTCAAAGTCTCCATCAGTTGGTGGGACCAGGATTCCTTTACCTTCCAACTCAAAATCAGTCAATTTGTGTCTCTTCTCATTGTACTGAAAAACAAACCAAGTGAAAGAATTTATGCCTATTGTGCTTAGAAGTGTCTACTGCAAATTTGTGAGCTGATCCCATTGCTTTAATGCAGATAGAAGCTATGCACTAAGAGAGAGAAAAGCATTTACATGTTTATGTTTGTTGCCTCTCATGTTAAGTTATGTCATTCAAAGAAGGGCAAGCATATGTGCGTTGGTGAACAAATAAGGTAAAAATATATCAAAAGATATGGAGTTGAATTCATTTATTTACCTACACTGTTTTTTATTTTAATCCTTAATAATTTCTGATAACTTTGTGATTTGATCTAGTATTTTTTAGAGAGTGGTTTGTAATTGGACTGAAATCTTTTTACTAGAGCATTTTTTTATTACTATTTTTATTTTAATTTTTAATTTTTATTTTTTTTATCTTTGCTGAGAGGTGAGGTAGTATATTCTGTGTCTAAAACTGATCAAATGTCCATAATAACAATCTTAGTTATATAAGTGGATGTTAGGGAAGTACACAATAGATGGTTTCAGAAACAACATTATTTTTGCCTTAACGTGTCACACAACTGAAAATGACATTATTAAAGTTATTGACTAACTGTAACTGTAAAACTGTAAAATGCAGATTGCTTATGCCCCTGAAATCTTTATAAGTTCTCTGCTTGCTCTGTTGGGATTCTTCCTGTGTCTCTTGTTCTTTTCTTCTCTCTGTCCTTTAGATACCCATTTTTGACTCCTTCAATATCCTTTTTTGCTGCATACGAACCTACGGTTTTCAAGTTTTTACTTTTGACCAAATGTATTTTCTTCAGGTCATTTTGTACCCTCTTATATAACCTTCCTTGAAGTGGAAAAATAATACAAGGATTGTCTTTTAAACTTGAATGAAGCAGTATCAGCCACTGTGATTCTAACATAGAGAAATGAACTGATTTGGAGAAATTAAATATTGATACTATGCTCTCAGGGCCATCACAAAACTAGGCAATTTTACAAATTTTGCATGGACCTCTGAGAGCTGGTGTGAAAAGATATTAAAGTATAGCAAGTAGGACAAGTAGCTAAAAGAGAGGAGCCTGTAGCTGTCATGCCAGAATTGTAAGTTTTCAGCTCCTGTGAATGTTCTTGCACAGCTCCACAAAATGTAAAATGGTGAAGAGGAGAGGGTCTTTTGCACTGTCTGTTCCCAGACAGGGACACAGACAATCTGATTCCTTTTGAGTGTGTTTGATTGTACCTGCATGAAGCAAGTGTGGAACTGCAGGGGAGTCTTTTTTTGAATTTGGTCCTTAGCTTGAGACAAACCTAAGGACTTTCCTTCATAAGCTGCATAAATAGCTAAAGGGTACAAAATTCTGGGTCTGTCATCAGTCTGAGAAAGTACTGCTGTGAACAGTTGTGTTTTCTTTTACACTATGAGGCTGAATGTTAATTTTCGTACTAGCAAGATTTCTCTACTTTGAGTTATGAAATAAAAAAAAAGCTAGAAAATGCAAAAGATTGTTTTAAAGATATTCTTAAATTCATCTAGCATAATTTAAATTAAGTACTGGCTTTTATCTCTAAAGATGTAGAGCCACCACTTTTGCTTTAGTGGATTTGGTTTTAGAAGAAAAAATTGTGGCCACATTCTCCATTATAGATTTGAAGAATACTTAGGTCAGCTACATACATATCTCTAAATAACAGTAAAATTTCCTCCACAGTGTGCATGTGTGTGTATGTGTGCACAGAAAAGGACAGGTCATCAAGCTCTTACAGTCTAGACACTCTTAGATGTATTAGGAAGGGACATGTTGAAAAGTAGGACATAAGCCGATCATCCAAGGTCATAGATTTGGAACAGCCTTGGCAGTGGTATGTGATACTCAGCAAGGCTGCTTTTTCTAACCTTTATTTTATGTCAAATTCAGAAATGTGCTTCCTGCTCAAACTAGTGAAAATATCTTGTCCTTATTTCCAAAATGGGGCTGATGTATAAAACAGTGTAGAATTTATCTACTAAAGAAAGGTTCCCTGGCTTTCTTAAAAAGAAGACAATGAACCCACTTAATCATCTCACTAATTCAGCATGAATCTACATTTAGCACAATCTGAGAACACAAAGTTCTCCTCTATTCTTCTTCTGTATTCTTATTTTCTTTCACTTCGCTGTGCAAGCAAAACTCCTTTGTATACTGCTATGAGATAATGTTTTGCAACCATGGAAGAGAATATAAATTCATGTAACTGATTTTTTTTCTGTAGTCTTAAAGAAACCCACTCTGAAGCAAAAGTATTACCTTTTATATGTTTTTGATTTTGAATAAACTATATTTTTGAGAAGCTTGATTTGATAAATTAAAAAATGTGCAAAATCATGATAAAAAATAAAAACAACAAAAAAAGAAACGAAATCTCTTAAATGTCCCCATGTTCTTCCACCTAAATCTTTTATGAAATATCACACCTCTAAACTTTACTTAAACCTCATCGAATTTTTCTTTCTAACAGTAATATACTATAATTTAATATAATGTATTATCATTTTGTTATCTTTCTCTATTCCCTTTAACTGATCTCTAGCTTTCTATTAGTGACTATAGTTATTCTTTCTAATATAACAATGACCAGCAAATACATCATTTTATGAAGCTGACTGTATTTATTTCTTCTACTTCATCAGCTGTTAGTCCTTAAGCCTTTTGTCATTTATTTTAAAACAGGCATTCTGATGACTTACGACCATGTATTGAAGCATTATCTGTAGTTCAAGTTGCAATACAGCTTTTTGTTTTTTGTACTTTATAGTTCTTAAATCTTTCTCCTTCCCAGACTCTCTATATTTTTTCATTTTTGAAAGCCTTCTGTTTATTGCTTCCACTAATCTTTAGATCTCTGCTTAAACTCCTTGCCCACTATTGCCCTTTTCTACATTTAGATTTAACCAACATGTCAATTACAGTCTCTCAGGAAAGTTTCTTATGCATTTTCCATTTTTAATGAAAAAAAAAACACTTTTTTTTTTTTTTTACAGTACAGATGTAATATCACAGATTCTTCAAGTTCTGTGTCCTGAAAAATCCATATTCTTCCTGGTTCTATAAGGTCAGCGTAATTGGAGAAAAGATGGGACTTAAGGACTTTTTTGCTTGTTTGTTTGTTTTTGAAAAAATGTCTCCCCCTTAAAAAACTCCTGAAATTCTTTGAATGAACTTCCTATGTCTCTATCACTTCTGATACAGTTTGGAGAGAGACAATTTGCAAATGACAAATGGTTCTAAGCCTCACACACGGAGACTGAAGTGCCTGAAAGTAGTCTGAGAGAAGTCAATAATAGTGTGCAACAGGTGCATCTGAGAAGACAGAAGGAAATATAGATGAATCCTTAGGTTTTATAATAGGACTAATAATGCCCATCAGAAGAAGAGTGTCACTCGTTGCTGGAGTTGCGCTTTTTTACAGTTCTAAAATATCATACTCTAGGCAGTCTTCAATGTTTTCAGTAAATTCATTTTATTTGCCTTTATTAACAATAAAAGGTACAGGTACATTAGGTACATAGGTACACTTAGGTACAGGTTTTCATTTTTAGCACTGACTAAAAGCAAGACAAATGCAGAAAGACATTTTTTCCTTTTAATTATTATTTTAAAACCGAGTACATGAATGCTGAAATCAGCATTCTAGAGTGTCTCTTTTTTGAATATTGCCCATACTAGCAGTAACTTTCTGTGGGACATTTTTCAGGTAGAACTAAGTTTTTCTGAAATTTTCTTGACAATTTGCTAAGATATCACTGCTGTATCATCTAATGGTGACTCAGCCTTATCCACCTTCAGTTCTACAAAAGTGAACTTCAAAACCTGGAGCTGTAAAGTTTTACAGCATTAGCTCAATTATTTCTGTCACTTGGATCACAACGTATAATCTCAAAATTTTGACTTCCTTTCTCTAGCCATCTTTACCTTGATAACAGATGTGACAAAGCCATATCCTTGATAAATCATCAATAATTTACTCCCTTCAGTAGCAAAAAACATTTTGTTTGGTAAGGGCAATTAATGTACTGATAGTGCTGGAAGAGGTGCTGGAATTTATTTTTCAATAGCACTGATTTTATATGTAAGATATAACATGGCTCTGAACTCTTTGGCTGTGGAAACTTCTCAAACAGCCAAATCACTGTAGCTCAACTGAAAGGAGGAAGTGGAAATTTACATTTGGGACCAATCCAGTTCACTAGGAGCCAGTTAGCCCTCTTACAAAATGCAGAAAGAGTATTGTGAGCAGAGGCTGCTATAGCTGCATGGGGGTAATAAAACATGGAGCTGCATTACCCACCTTTATTTTTATGCTTTAAACAACCATTTCCAGTACCGTTGTGAATCATCTCACTTGGAAGTCCCTTGAGCCCCTGTATTTCATCAGTGGCTTTCTAGCCTGCTTCTCTCAGCCTGCCTCATTTTTTAATTTGCACAGTGCACTTACTTGAATTCTTTGGTTAGACAGTTAAAGAAAAAATCCTTGAGGGATTAGTAATAAGTCTTAAGGTTGTCTCAAGCAAGCTTATGGTAAAAGGATTTCTTAAACATACCATGCAGTAGTGAAAGTGATTGGCTAAAGAGGTGTGAACTTTCTACCTGTTGCCTGCTTCTCCACTTCCTGAAAGTCCCCAGCCAGTGAGCAGTGTTATTTATCTGGCATCTACAAAGTAGGCAGATGAGGTTTTCAGATGAACAAATTTTTAGTGATATGTTCTAACGCATTGCAAGGCACAAAAATTCTAGAAACAGGAGAAAGAATGCACCATTAAATCATTCCCTGCTACAGTATATATTATTATGAATATTAGAGTTACAGCTGAGGAAGACAATAGCTGTTCTGGTATGCCAACTTTTGAGCAGGTTTAGCTCACAGAAATACCTTGATCCTGGAAGTGCTTTTGTGGCAGTCTGTTCATATCACCTGCACACTTGCTTGCTTCTAATCCGTGCTTATAAGGCTAAGGCACACTGAAGCTAAGTTTATATGCAATGTTAATAATTGCATATTCATTTACAAATGCATCATAATTGCAACTCAGTTCCTTGATTTTTTACAACATTGAATAATTATGATAATCAGTTTTCAGTTAAACAGTAAACATCCAGAGACTCAAAATTAAGATTCAGTTTCTGGCATGTAATGGGTCTCCCAGAACACAACTACTCCGCTCTTTGGCTTGAGAGTATTCACATTTGTAGCAGGAAGTACATACTGTGATAAACAACATTGTATCCTTGGATAATTTCTACATATCAGCAAGCAGTTCTAGCCAGGATGCTCATATCAGATTTTTGAAAGGGAAGAATATGTGTTTACAACTGCCAGTCATTCTGACTGAAGGAAAGGACAGACTGAAAGCAGCAGGGTTGTGACTTCTAGCAGCTTGAATAAACAAACTGCTGTTTTTCTCTCTCCTTCTTTCTCTTTTTAGACTGCTAAGGAGAAGCCATGAACATTTTCCTTCTGTGCTATAGTGATAATTTGCTATTTTAAGACACAATGTCTCTTTTGCTTTCTTTATTCATCCAAGATGACTCAAGGGACTTTGGAAGATTTAGACTACCTCGCCTACTAAGTCAGATACATACAAGCAATTAACAAATAAAAACTATATTTTATTTCTTATATTAGAAGTTGTATTGTGCTTTATTTAAACATCTGTAACTCAATTATCCAACAATCATTTTATCAAATACTCATTAGAAAGAAATTATACTTTAAAAATATTGCGTAATAAATAATGTGGATGCACATCCTCAACACAGCTATAGGGGCTGCTTCCCAGTGCTGCCATACATGATTTTCAGGAAAAAAAATGGACCCCAGCTCTGCTTATCCATGTGTAACCAAAATAAAAACCAACACTATCAACAACAAAAAAACTTGAACTTAAACCCTTAAAGCCTTTGAACCACTTAAACCAGAACCTCAAAGAAGAACCACAGCAATCAGAAAGAACTGTATGAAGCTTGTAAGAAAAAAAGGTAATTTCTACACATGACTGAAAAATGATAAAGTTGTAAATAAAGCTGGTCACAAAGATGGGAAGAGGATGGAAAAAGAAGGAGAATGAAGTTTTGAAACAGAGAGAAAGATTCAGAGAGATTTTGAATCTCACTTAAGATGTAGAAGGCCCTGGTTCCAAATCTCCTCTCTGTGTTCTTGAAGACCTTTAAACAGGAAGCGACATAGCCAACAAACCGAAGAACACCATCCAACCATGTCCTCTTTTGAATTAATAAGAGAAATTCTGAAGTGAGAGGAAGAAAGAGTGAAAGCTATAACCTCTTGGTTTGGGAATCTCTTGGTGATAAGGTGGATTTAGGACACTGATTGAGCTGTGAAATTAATCTAACATTTTGACTATTAAAGATGTGTCTTGCGTTTGGTCCTTCTGGATCTGAGAATGTCCAAGACTTGCAGCTTTCAATAATGTAACAATTATTTCCTATAAAACATTTTTTGTCATACAATAAATGACCTGGTGTAGACATGAACCTAGATGAAGAGGGGATGGGTGTCTAGAAAAAAAACAAGAGTCCTGAAAAGCACCTTTACTCAGTTCTGTAAAGGGACCACAACAGTCCATGTAGTATTATTTTTCCACTTGCTATAAGAATTTCTCTGAATGGCAGAAGGTGAACTTTAGCAAAAATTGCAGCAGAAACTTTAGCAGCTTCTTGTGATTATTTGCAGGTCTTAATTGCATTGAACCAAAATTTTATTTCATTGCTCACAAAACATGTCTTGCTTTCAGAAAAGAAGAGGTTATGTTGCAGTGAGACAGAATTCTGAAAAAAGATGCTTGATATTAGTTACATTCACTGTAACTAATCTGAGTAATTGATTTTGGTAGGGACTGACATCCCAGTCTAAGTCGCAAAGCAAATACGAATTTAGATCTAGATCCAGTTTAAAGCCACTAGGTCTAGTGAGAACTGCTGAAGAATAGGAGATACTGATTAAGGTAAGCATTTTTTCTCTATTGTGAGACTATAAGTAAAAATTTGAAAGTGGCCTTATGGCCAAATGATTTATTCATTGCTAATATATTATTTAGATCATTGAGAAATGTGTCGCTTTAATTATTGAGAAATGAAAGGATTTTGTGAGGATAGTGAATGGAGAGCACTTTTAAAATGTCCTTAATGTACAGACTGATGGGGTTTGCTTCCTGGGTAGAAACAATAGTGTTCGTTCACAAGAATAGATGCTGCCACTGCAGTATCTCAGGTGAAAATCTTTCTAGAATGCTTCAGTTCTGGTGAAAAGCCAGGAGTTTCTTGGGTTTTTGCTTTGATTGCAGAAATGCTTACACAATTCTGTTATCCTACAAGATACTCCACTCAGACAAAATAATATAGAAAATGTTAACTGAGAAAACAGAACCAATAATCTGCCACATCTGTAGGGTGGGTTGTTTTCTTTTTTTTTTTTTTTTTTGGTTGTTGTTTGTTTGTTTTTTAATGCATCAGCAATGAACAACTTGATGCAATTCAGAAAGAATCAAAGGCTGCAGAAACATTTGTCTGCAACTAGTGTAAAATAACATCAAAAAATTTCATGTACACGTTAGTCTTCTAAGAATATATTTCTTGTTGTTAACTTAATCACACTGAAAATCAGCCTGAATTCTTTTTATCAATATAAAAATAAATGATGGTTCTCCCTACACTACTTTATTTTTTTAACATTTATACACCTTACACATATGTACAGGTAATGGTTATTTCACAGTTTTGATATCTTCAGTCTGCTTCATAGGGTATTTCTAACTATGCAAAAGTTAGCTACATCACTCCTGTGATACAGAACAACCACATCTGCATTTAACCATTCATCTTATGTGCTATGAACCACACCACTTAACTTTTAGTCACTTTAAATAAGAACGCACGGCAAAAAGCAGATAGGAGGTACCTAAGGATCTATCCTTTTATATCTAATTGCATACTTAGATAAGAGAGAACGATGTAGCTGAAAGCAGAAATGATCAGAAGTGTGGTGCTTTGTAAGTGATTTGATGGCAAACTGCACACAGGCTTGCTTTGAGAACTGGGTTATTCTGAACACTCCAAGAAATAATAAAGGTATTGTGAAAAGCTGGAGAAGGTAAAGCAAAGTGAAAAAAAGCCACACATATGCTGTTTTACCCTCAATCCCATAACCCCATCATGCTGGGAGAAACAGGAACAAATACATCCATGCCAAATAAACAACCCCAGGTGTCAGCACTGATGACCTTCTTTAGTTACTTCAAGGCATCCCTGTTATTCATAGAACAGAGGCAGTGGGAGAGGCCCAAAGGATCTCTGAGTACTGCCATGTCACAGCTCTCCTGAGAATTTCAATGCCCCCACTAAGGCAATCTCATTACCATGACCTGCTCACAAGATTGACTGAAATTTCTCTAACAATGTGCAGTGCTGCAGACAGGATCAGGTTATCCATTCCCACCTCAGCTTTTTCTAGGGCATTAGCTGAGAAAGGTAGATTTGAAGGCAAACACAAGTCTAAGAGAACGCCTAAAGAAAATGAACACTTACTATGTACAATGTAATTATTGTTATACAAACTGAACTGTATGAGTTAACATAAAAAAGAACATTAGAGGTTGCTAAAGGTGCAACACTTCCCATTGTTCACTGCCTTCTTACCTAGGTGTCAGAACCAGCACTGCAGTTTGCATCTTGGGATTTCTTATGCAGATAGATAGCCTCTGGAACTATTATGAAGCCATCTGTGCCTTTTCACTTATTATTAAAGGGCATGAATTCTTTCACAGGGCAAAGCTAGTGCATTTACTCAGACTCCTACGCAAATTGTTCCAGGATCCTAATTTGATGTACTCCAGTGGAAAGTGATTAGGGTCAGAGGACTTAAGCTGTATTCTAACACATATTAGATTTAAATAATCCTGTCTCATCTCTTCTGGCTCCTATCCAATTTATTTTAACTTGTTTTGCTGAGTGAGTTGGTTTGTAAGGTTTAACCAAGTTTTAACAACACCTAATGACATTTTACTAGCAATTAGACAAGCTGCAGCAATTCAGCTTTCAAAGTGTTCAATTTTTGAAGATTTCACAGTAGCCAGAGAGCTTTATTGTTCATATATACTAGAGAAGGGATAATATCCTCAGAGTTAATATATTTGAAAAGCATAGTGACCTTGAACCCTTTTTGCCATTGGATTTATTGGAAGAGGAAAATGATATTGTTGTGGAGCTAGTCCCAGAGTTTTGTAACTTCCAAGGCCACCTAATGATTTTTCTCAAGAAATTATAAAGCTATAAAAGCTTCTGCCTTGAAAATAATTGTGGAAGATATAACCCCCTGAGATTAGATTACTCTTGAAAAAAATTAGCTATTGTTTTCATTAACCTTTTAAGATCCGTGGTGGTTTTATTCAGGTGGGCAGCTGAGCTCCACCACAATCATTCTCTCACTCCCCCTTCTCAAAGGGAAAGAGAGAAAATACAATGCAAAGGGCTCAAGGGTTGAGATAAGGACAGGAGATCGCTCAACAATCATCGTGATGAGCAAAACCGACTCAGAGCAGGGAGAATAGTAAAAATTTTTGCCTATTACTAACAAGCTAGAGAAGTGAGAAACAAAGGAAAATAACCAAAAAACACTTTACCCCCAACCACCCTCTTCCACCTTCCCCCCAGGTGGCAGAGAGGAACAGGGAATGGGGGCTGCGGTCAGTCTATAGCACTTCGTCTCCACCGCCCCTTCACGATCACTCCCTGCCCCTGCTCCACATGGGGTCCCTGCCACGGGATGCCATCCTTCCCAAACTGATCCTGCAGGGGCTTCCCACAGGCAGCAGCTCTTCAAGAACTGCTCCCACATGGCTCCGTACCACTGGGTCCATCCATCAGGAGCAAACTGCTCCAGCACAGGTCCCCCACAGGCAGTAAGCAGCTCCCCCCAGATCCCCTGCTCCTGTGTGGGTTCCTCTCCATGGGCTACAGGTCTAGCCTGGGGCCTGCTCCCACGGGAATCCTCCCACAGGCCTCAGCCTCCTTCAGTGAAAGTCCACCTGCTCCACCGGGGGCTCCTCCACAGGCTGCAGAGTGGAGATCTGCTCCACCATGGGGGAACTGCTGCTCCGTGCCTGGAGCAACTCCTGCCCTCCTTCTGCACTGACCTTGGGGTCTGCAAGGCTGTTTCTCACTCCTGTTCTCACAGAGGCATGAACAACATCACTTATTGGCTCGGCTCTGGGCAGTGGCAGGTCCCTTTGGAGACAGATGAAACTGGTCCTTATCTAACATGGGGCAGCTTCTGGACTCCTCTCACAGAGGCCACCCCTTCAGCCCCCCACTACCAAACCCTTGCCATGTAAACCCACTACAAGTTCCTATTTAACAAATCCTATTAAAGAAAATCTGAGATGTCTGAAGATACATTCATGTTTTCTGAGTACCTTTTTCAGTCTTATTTTTAAGACCTAGATCATGTATAAGGTACATATGTATTTTCAAAGACACTAGTCAGAATGGAGTGAATATTAATGCTGCTGTGTATTGTGTTGGTATGCCCAGGCTTAGAAGAGGCAAAGGTGTTGCATTCACCAGTGCAGAACTTGAAGATGATTCTCAGATCCTTAAATGCCTAAATTGGAAGATGTCTCAAGCCTTCAAACTCTACATATGCCTGCGATATTACAGCTCCACGCACAAATTAGAAGTATAGCTTGCATTTCCTGTGCACTAGATACCAAAGGCAGTTAGTGTAAAGTGAGAAATTTGCAGAAAGCTTATTAAAAAAGAAATTTATTTACAGCAGTCAGTGTTTTGCTTTGACTTTTTAACACCAGTCTTCCAGGACTTTTCAGGGCTCCTTGTCTAGTCTGTGCAGCCTCCCCAGAAAATATGAGGGGATGGTTTCTCTCTTCTTTCTCTCCTTTCTCCTTTCTCTATTCATATGTTGTTCAGTTTGAAAACAGTGCATAAACATAATCTGAAGGAAATTTACACCCTTCCTAAACTTTTTTTTTTTTTTTTGTCAGAAACATCTAACTACCATTGTTTTCACTACATAAACTCTTATCTTGACAGATCAGGTTAAGAAACGCAAGACTATTTACTAGTGATGTTAGCAAGGATATCTATGTATGGAAAAAAGGGAGATAAAATAAGAAGGTAAACAACTCACTACAGACATCTCAGGTCTTTTACATCTTTTACATCTTTTACACTGAGATATAATATCAAATTGCACTTGGACAACAAGGAATTGACAAGTTTATGTTTCCTTGCGTCCTTAAATAAATATATGTTTAAAAATATGCTTAACGTTTTTAAAATATGATTCAGCAAAGAAAAAGAGCAGCACAGTGAGATAAAAAGATGATTTATCCTGTGGCCAGTGTGCTTCAAATTGACCAGAGAAAGTAACCTAATCAGACTTTATTAAACTGATTTTGCAGTACATCCCCAATGCCTGGAAGCATTGTCTGAGCTGGTCTGCAGTCTAATCCTACTTTAGGAGTCTTGCCAACTATTTAGCCTTTTCTAAGTAGAAATACAGCCACATGCAATTTAATTATTGCAAACTGTTTTAATTAGAAAAAACATGAACTTCTGTTGATGTATGACATCTGGGGGAAGCTACACTTGTAACAACAGTATTTAAATAACCCTGATCAAGCACAACCTTTTTAGTTAAAGCAAGCTATGGCAAATATTGTAGGCTCACAGACCAGCCTAAAGAGCTGCTGCCGGGTTATATAATCTTTGAGCACTCATCTAAGGTAACTCTGAAGGCAAGCACATAGGGGGAAATTGCTAAGGATTTTTGTTTGCTTCAGCCATATCCCCCAGTGCATGACAACCACTGTTCCATAAGCTGGCAGTATTGATGGTGGCTGTTCCAGACCCCTCTGGACAAGGAAGCTCCATTTGTGCAACAAAATATTTCCTACAGGTGACCAAAAAGCACACCCAGAAAATAAGGGCAGATTGTTTTCTGTCCTTGCTGGCATATACAGATGTTTAAATTTGCTTTCCTAATCCTTTGTTTGCCAGGTTAAATCTCAGTAAGTTCCCATGTATCTTGGTAAAAAGAATACACAGAAAAATTCCTCTTTGTCCATGGAGCAGAGGCACTACAAAAAATGAGTTCACCATGTTAAATTAAGGCATGAAGTCACTACCCTTCATGCACATCAGTCCATTAGAGGAGGCTCTTCATTCTCTCAGGAACGATCTCTTTCTTTGTTTCACTGAGGATGGTGCAACTGAGCTTAAGGCTGTCTCCCCTCACACAAGAGTAACACAGCACATTTTCACTTAAAAAGCTCAGAAAATCCCAGCTTGCTGATTGCACCCTTCAGGAAATCTCTCTGTCTTTTGTATTTTGCCTGCAGTACTGCATTGCACAATATTCCACTTAATTAGTCAGTTCTGTACTCTTTAATCTACCAACACACATTATTCCTCCTATTTTCTCCTCAGTTGGGTGTTCTCTTACTCTTCATGTTTCCAGCTTGGTGAATGTTTCTGTAGAAAGGTTTGGACCTAGCTATGTTTCCTCCTATCTCTCTTGGTCAAGTAATACCACCTGTGTAATTTCCCTGCTGTGTGTTGATGCCTTAACTTGCTGACTCTGTCTTCTTTTCTTCTGTATCCATCTTCCATTTGTTCATGAACTTCTGCCCTTAAAGACACAGGTTGGTCATTCTTGCAGAACTGCCAAAGTCTGCCAATACTGAAGTGTTGAATTCTCATTGGCTTCCTTTTTCTGCCTCAGCTGGGGAGGCCTTGCTAGATATCTGTGTATGGAAACAGGCAAGTCTTAAGTTTTCAGGGTGCATGTGATTTAGATTTCTACAGAAGGAAGGAGAATAAATTTCCTGTCAAATGCATAATACCTCACACATGATACTACCATATTACCATGAGGTTTCTGCACAGGGACAGCACACAAATGCAAACATTGAAAAGACTCAGTCTTACTGGAGGGGTTGAGATCAGCAGTGAAATGTTAACTTTGTTTCCCGGTGTTAGAATGCAGTGTTGACTACCACAAAGGTTCTACATGATGAAAGTTCTGGTGTTTCCAGAACAATACAGCACTACAGCTGTTCTCAGTCCTCTCACTCAGGCACGAGTAAGTTGGAAACTGGAGGCCCAGCAGCTGCAGTGCTCTAGAAGGAGAGTCATGGGTAGGAGCTATCGGAGGAGAGGAACATCAATGCACACTTACTAGTCAACTTGTGCTTGATGAAATGCTGGTTTTGGCCTCCAAAATTTTCCTGGGATCTCATTCTGTCAAAAATCATCAGACCAATGCTAATGGGCTTCCCCCGTGGTTACTGATGGCAATTGTTTTACTCATATGTGTTTTGTTTCAGAGAATTTGTAGAACTATTTCACTCCACGTATCTGCAAAAAAAATATGGATTAGAACAGACAGAACCTGAACAATGTGCCACCAAGGAAAAAAAAAGCAGAACAAGCAAAGAATTTCAAGTTCTAAAAATTAAAGGTAATTATTGACTATTTTATGTGCCTTTAAAAAGCAAACCATTAAAAGGCAGGTTTAGAACATTTTCAGTGATCACTGGAGATTAGCTGTCATGTTTTATCTGCTCTCTTACTTTTTAAACTGCAAACCATGCAAAACCCAAATTTCTAACCTGTTCCTTTAAAATGCCTAGGTTTTATATGTGCAGTGCTCATTCAATTATTTTATTTATTTATTTTGTTTGCATGATGGCCTTGCATTTGGAAGGCTGCCTGAGGAAAAATGCCTGAAGGAAAAGAGGGAATCCAGACAGCTATAAAAATATTTTACATACTTTTCACAACAAAAAATGTATGAACACAATGGCAACCCTCCCCCCTTTTAACACTGCAGTTGTATATAGCAGAGACGACTGCATCACTATTGCCCTGGTGTGATCTTTTTCTAAGATGGAGCTAGTGCAACGCTGTGATATTTACAGCATTGTGCACTGCGTTTAGTGGCAGATCTGCTAACAACGGCAGATCTATTCCTGGCCATAGGGAGTGGAATTCTGCCTACTCACTCTTTCCTCTCTGCATTGGCTTCCTGTTGTCATGTACATTACATTTAGACCTTTGATGAGAGCTCAACTGAAACAGAACTTTGATCTGAGTGATTTCAGATTTCTGGGTATGGAGTAGATTTGAGTTCCCAAATTACAAGTAACCCCTCTGATGTTAGTATTGGGTTGTGTCCAGAACTATATGGGACCCAATTTCTAGCTGTATTTCACATGCAGCCAGGAACTCACAGCTAGCCTGAACAAACCTCCAACAACCTGACAAAAAAAATATTACAGGCAGAACAGCAATGAAAATTTTACACTAAAGAGGATAGAAACCTCACAAACTCTATCACTTCAATCTTACAAGGTTTTTTTTTTATAAGTTTACAGAAAAGATAAATTAGAAAATTCTAATTTGAAATTAAATTTCCCACTTGCTCTAAACATTAAGCTCTAGACATTTGACATTTAAAATTTCCTGTGAAGTATCTGATGTGATATATGCTTCATTTTGTTGTATAACCAAAGATGAAAAATGTTGCCTCAAAGTTATTCAGAGGTTACAATGACATTTATTATTTTCTTATTCTGTGGTACAAAGGTTTTGAATAATATTCCCATCACCTTTGTAAATATACTGAGTACATAAAGTGATTAAATCAAAGTCTACTTTTTTTTTTTTTTTTTCTGTAGTAACCAATTTTGTCTGCTAAAAATTAAGTGTACTTTCTAAAGTAGTTATTCATATTCCGTCTGATGAAGAGAAGCAGGAGAATAATTAATTTTATGTGTTAGACAACTACTTACTTAAAGTGGGATGAATGGTTCTCTGGAGGGTCCTTTCTCCATGAACTGCAGTGAGCCTAGATGATTGCTTTATCCCACACATATGATGTTTTTGTGTCTCAAAGCAGCTATGCCTTTACTGCATGTGTAACAATCACTGAAGGTGCATTTGGACCTCCAGGGTCATGAGGAAAGACTGATCCAACACAGCACTTCAGTGTGGGAGATGAGTTGGGCAGCTTTTTTCCCAGTACCATCCCCAAAGCATCAGCATAATATCCCCATTAGGACCTCAGCACATCAGAAGAAACTGAAGTGCATGAACAGTAATTTGCATGGCAGCCAACTTTTAGCTATTGCGAGCTTCAGTTACCACATTCCCCCCTTCCACAAGGCATGAGGATGCAACACATTTGTGACAGGGTAATATGAGCACTCCCTCCCTACACATCACATGAATGGTTGAACCCACCACCACTCACAAAGGAGCATATGCAGCTGGGGAAAGCTGAGCCTAGGTATTTCAGTCCTCTTTGGCATCATGAAATGAGAAATTCTTAACGCGTGCAGTTCTTGTAGACTGTGAAACATTTTCACTCAGGACTCTTAAAACCTAGGATGTGCAGTCTGTGAATTGTTATCAGGAGGTGTTCTGGTCAATGTTTTTGTCCACTTTCTGATGTAGAAATGAGAAAGCAAACACATTTATTTGTCAAAATCCTGAAAATGTGTTCATGTAAAGTTTTTTTTTTTTGCAATGTTTGCAAAATAACCATTTTTTGCAATGTTTAGTATCTTTTTTTTTTTTTTGGATGTGTTCTCAGATTGGAAGAAATGAGTGACAAGTGATTCCTTGTTTGCTTCTGCTGAAGTTACTGCATTTTCCAAAATACTCTGTAAATATTCTACGCTATGCATAGCACAGTACAACATTTTTATTGAAAAAAGCTGTTCAGATTTTCACAGAATCATATAATAGTAGCTGATTTTTTTTTGTTATTATTATTTTTTTCTGCAGTGGAAATCAAACATACAGTTATGATTAAGCTGTCTCAAGCTGACATTTTTGTTTACTTCAGCTCTTCAGTATTTTCCTATACTATACTTTTAAATCACTCAAAATAAGAGCACAAGCCCCTCCCACAGGTTGCTTTCCACAAGCTGAGTTCAAAAAACTTGCCGTATGGAGCCTTTCCAAGATATCAAATTGAACAGTTCAATTCATTTTATGGCACGAAAAATAAATCTGATTGGGGAACTTGGCAAACATTCCTCAGAGGATACATTCTGTAGAGAAAAATCAATATAAACATTAAAATAAAAACCCTCACCTGCTTTATGACTCCCTGGCAACTCCTATTCCTAAGTGATAAGCTAAGACTTTTAAAAGATGCTTAGTATGCCACTTCAGACACATTTAGATATTGATTTTTAAGATATGTCTCTACCCACTGTTTGGTGCTCTAAAAGGTTTCATTTGGGCAACAGAACCATTAGTTACTTTTGGAAATCCTGGCTATGCCCACAGTTAAACAGCTGCACAACATGGCTTGATATCATTTCCAGCAAAGCTTATTGGCATCTTCTAACACTGCAGCAAGAAGATTTATCTGGGTTTTTAAAGCATCAGGAATGAATTCAGGTCTAGATTTACCATCAAGTAGGGTAAAACAAGAACAACGGGGAAGAAAATAAGAATAATTGTTTACTGTGTTTCCTGTTAAAAAAAAAAAAAAAAAAAGTTTTCTAAAATGAAAAAACAAACAAACAAACAAAAAAAAAAAAACAAAAAACCAGGAGTTGTAGGAGATATTTTTTCTATATTATTAAGAACAAAGAAGCTTGGATATATTTTTTCCCTAAACTTTTTAAACTTTTTTTTTTTTTCATTAGGAATTTCAGAAATGTCTTTTACTTTCCTTTCTCATGGAGAGAGCTGAATGTTATATCAGTGTGTACAGGCAAAACTCTGAACATGTGGCCAGTAACTGCAAGTTATTAACAAATATCTAACAAGCATTTTAGAATAGTTGTTAGCAACAGCAAAACCAAAAACAGAAGTAACCTGAATAAAAATCACTTTTCTCAGCCTTGTCTCTCATATTTTTTTGTTGTTGTTACTGTTACCCCCCTCGGTTACCTCTAAATCTGTGTGGTGCTTAGATAATTTGAATCTAAAACATACATTTCCATAGCATCAAAAGCACACATTATTTTCAAATCTGAAAATACAAGACTGTAATGACAGCTTCCTATCCTGATAGTAATTAATAGTAAAAACCTTTGTTTAGGTCCATTATTCTATAAGAAAAGTTTTAGAGAATATTATTTCACTTATGCTAAAATATCTCAAAAGCCCTTACTGAAGCCATAAGTTAATAAAATTCAATATTCTATAAGAAACAACAGGTTTAGGTAGTCTTCATCCATGCCCTACGGGGGAAAAAAAAAAAAACAAAACAATCTGCAATATTTCTGGGAAAAGAATGACATAATCCTTTGGCCAAAATCAATGTAAATTTTAAATCTTCCCCTGAAGAAGTTAACCCTACAACTAACAAATTCCAGGAGAGAATATTTGATGCTTTTCACTGACTGAAAACCTACTCAAACATATTTTTTTTTTCTGCAAGAAACTGGCACATTTAAAATATTGTGTACATTGAAGATTAATTTTATTTGAACTTATGCAGATTTATGTATGATGATCAGCTGTCTGAAAGCTGACAGAAGAATCTTCTAACAGAAGATTGAAACAAAATAATGAGTAGAGTGTGGTAAGGTAGAGGACAGAGGGTACTGTTGAGACTCTATCTTCATTCAAACCTCTTGGCCTTTCTACAGAGTGAGAGAACAGTCCAGCGTACAGACATTGTATTTCAATTACTGGTGCTGTGTCAGGGCAGTAAAAGAATGCATTTATACTTGTTTGGGATTTAGATTAAAAACAAACAAATAAAACCACAAATCAATCCTCTATGCATTTCATAGCATTTCTATTTGATCAACTTCAGATTTTCCCACAAGTTACATATGAAAGAGTTTTTCTAGCTCAATGGGAAATTAAAATATATATATATATATAAAGAAATGTTATGGAATCCAACAGCTGAAATATCTGAAACTATTTTTTTTTACCAGTTGTAGCTCAAGATTTTCAGTACTTCTATATGTGATTGTCTATGTGATTGTCTTTCTCATAAAGGAAAGACATCATTTGTCACATGAGATGTAAAAATTATTATAACTTTGGGTTTTGAAACCAATGTCTGACTGATCTTCAAGGTAGCTTTGCCTAGGTAAATACTGAAAGAATAGAATGGTCAGAAATAGGATATCTGTTTCATTCATTTACTCTCTCAGAACAAATGCTCAAACCCCAAACCTGGTCAACCATTTAGCAGCCCAGTTTGGTAAGTTCTGTCCTTGTTCACCCTATTTTCTATGTCTGCAGTACTTCCTTCAAAAATCTGCCCAAATCAAAAGACTTGCATATGATGGAGGCTGGGCCTGTAGCTGCCTAAATTGCTTTGTATTTGGCAGTATTTGTCAGTCACTCCCCTCATCTCCTCCCAACCCTTATATTTTATATTATTTTGTGGTAATATTCAGAATGTCAGAAGAGACACTGCTTTTTCAAGTTTCCACATCATACCTGGCCCTGTGGCTGGTATTTACTAATCTGCAAATGCTCTAGTTCCAAAACACATGCCAGATCATGGACTCTGGGCTACCGAAGCCTAAACCTGTCATGAACATGATGTATATAGCTACCAGAGGCAGCAGGTTCTGAATATTCAGTAACATTAGAGCAGTATGTTACAGCAGCTATATGCTGTGATCATTATTTGTAGTTCACTTGCGAGTCAATTGTTTGCAGCATTTGCTGGAGGTAAGTAGGGTTTTCAACATTTACAGATAGATTTTAACAATAGGCATGAGTGTTCCCTTACATGTATATATATGTGAGTGCCTACAGCTGAGCTACAGCTGGCCATCAGAACAGAAGCAAATAGCTACATTGGCACAGTACAGATGAGATGATTATTAGTGTTATTAATGTAGGGTTACCGTAATGGAGTAGTTACACCAGTTCATCACACAACACTGAATGCAGACATAGCATAATACTGGGGACAGAATCATGATTACTTATCATTATGCATCACTCCAGCCATCCAGCCATGCACCAACAACAGCACTGGAGACGTGTGCTTAACACAGGGTGGAAGGGGAAAGGTCACTTTTGTCTGTCAAGAGTGGTCAAGAATTCATGGTGGGTGGTGGAAGCCAGGAAATATTTTGCCTCCTTATTTCACCTGGGCATTAAGTACTCCTCTTCATTTATAAAGTAATAATTTCTGTAGGCCACACTTTTTGTTATTATTTTTTTGCTGTAAAGATGAAGAATGCTACCTGACAATACACCTGACAATCATACCAAAGGTAACAGAAAGAAATAGAAAGCTGACAAAGTGACAGAGAAATGAATTTAAAAAGAAAATTGCACATGTATATAAATTATATAATGTTCAGTTTGAAAACTGAATTGTTTTGACTACTGTATTAAACACATTCAAGTGAATTTCTTAAAATGTTTGTAAGCTGTGTAAAGTTATGTAACTTCAAGGCCTCAGAATAATTATCAGGATTTCATTTACAGTAAAGCCTGCCAATCCTGAAATGAGTGGGACACTTCACTGTTTTGTTCTTCTTTGTCAACTCTGGACAGGTAATGAACAACTTCTTTCACAGTTTGGTTTAACATAGGGTTAAAAAACATATTTAATAACATTTTAATAATATAAATGATATTTTAGTAATTTATGACACTTATATTATAAAACAGCTATCACAAAAGAAACCTAAGGAGTCCTAAATGATTCCTGAACTCTAGAAATATTTGTTAGCCACCTAACACATCCCAACATGCATATCTGTTTCTGTGGGACATTTCATGCAAGTAAGAAAATTTTAAGGCTTATTTCTATGTGAGAACACATTTTTGGATGAAGATAGAAATGCCTAAACTGGTCCTTTTTGTCACACTAAGTTATCATCACAAAAGCACTGTAGGGCGAATAGGTTCTAAATAACGCAATCTAGGTTTGGGCTAAAGTCAGCAAGCTCCTAATCGAAATCTCTGGCTTGAGACTAATTAAAAATGAAAGGAATCATCCTTGATTTTTGCACAACCAAAATCTGACCCAGATTATGAAATGGAAAAACAATAACAACTGTAGTTTTACCTAACTGGACATTAGATGGATTAAATGACTGAGCATATACTTGGAAGAAGATTTCTGGGTGGGGATGGCTGTGGGTTTGGGAAGAATCTTAATTTTTGCCTTTTAGTTGTTGCAACAGAAACTGCAATGATTTGTTTCAGCAACCATTCCCTCCCCAAGTCCTCTTACTTCAGGAGAATACTGGAATGCTGTAAGCGTCAGTATAGATAACACCTTCACATGTATGCTGCTCACTGATCTCAAACTACATGAATAAAAGGCCAAGAGAAACACTGGTGAAATAAGATGCAGTGCTTTTGTAAGGAATGCATGTTTTATATTATTTGGCATTGTGCCACTCTGTTTAGAATTAAGGGATGGATTATCATGGATTTGTTTTCTTTCAGGAATTAGGGCTGGCCCTGGCTTAACTTCAGTACTGCAGAGGTATTAACTGCAATGCATTTCTGTCTTACAGCCTCATCCCATTTAGCCATTGTGACTTTGGAGTGACTTCCAAAGCAATCCAATCAGAATGAGTTGGCAGATTAATGTTAACTTTCATGTCAGGACTGAAGGCAATGCAAAATGAAAATGCTAAAAGAAGAGGCATTGCACCAGTCATACTGTAGCTAAAAATAAAACTGAACTGTCTCATGTGAGCTAATGAGCCTTTGTTTAATCTGCAAATGGGTAAAGCATTAGTAAACTGCCTTTGTGTATATTAATCACTCTCAATGTTTAAATAAAATTGATGCTATAGCCTTTGGCAAATATGAGAGATCATATCCAAGGGCCACTTTTAATTCATCTAAAATTTTGGATTATCAGAAATATTTCCACCTTCCTTAGCCTTGGCAGTCACTGAGTTTGTGATAAATTTTATATTGCAGTCCTTCAGGAACAGTACTGGAGAGATTAGAAGAAAATTCAATTTCACCTTTTGTATGGGCAAGGATTCCTCCTTGCAACTAATGCTTTCCTCCTTGCAACAAATCAGTATGGAGTAGATTGCTATGTTTAAGGGATCAGAGTCTGAGGGGGGAGTTTGGAACAGTATACATTAACCTCTTCCCTCCGTAAAATTTGAATATTTATTCTAATTGAACTATCAAAGTTCAATGATCAGATGTGCATCTCTTTGGCAGGACTGTTTTACAAATAAGAAGAGCTTGTATTGTCATATGTGATTCAAACTTCTAGTCTAACATAGCCCCCTCAGTCTGATGACAACATTTCCACTACAGGGTAAAAATATTTGCTTCTTCTCTCCTTCATAGTATTAGTTATGGAGAAGGATGTGGTTTGGTCTAACAATATATGAATGCTATATATGATTAAGCCTAATTCTGAATTTCCAGTTGAGGAATTTCTGTTCTCCAGGAATACAAATGATGCAAAAACATGTGTTAATCTTGGATTTCTGGTTGTACAGCTGCTGACTGTCATTTATCACTGTCTTAAATGATACACAGCAAACGGCAAACCTGAAATGTGTTTTTCAGCTTAAATCTGTGGTTTGGGAGAACCATTAAGAACCATAGAATGGTTTGGGTTGGAAGGGACTTTAAAGATCACCTAATTCCAACCCCTCTGCCATGGGCAGGAACACTTCCCACTGGGTCAGGTTGCCCAAAGCCCCATCCAGACTGGCCTTGAACACTTCCAGGGACAGGGAAGTGTTCCACAGCTTCTCTGGGCAGCCTCTTCCAGTGTCTCACCACCCCCACAGTAAAGAGTTTCTTCCTAATATTTAATCTAAATCTACCCTCCTTTAGTTTGAAGTCGTTGTCCTACCATTACACTCCCCAACACAGAGTTTCTCCCCAGCTTTCCTCTAGGCCCTTTTTAGGTTCTGGAAGGCTGCTATAAAGTCTCCCCAGAGCCTTCTCTTCTCCAGGCTGAGCAACCCCAGCTCCCTCAGCCTGTCTCCATAGGTGAGGTGCTCCAGCCATTTGATCATACTTGTGGCCCTCCTCTGGACTTGTTCCAACAAGCCTATGTCCTTTTTATGTTGGGGACCCAGAGCTGAATGCAGTACTCCAGGTGAAGTCTCACAAAAGCAGAATAGAGAGGGAGACTCACCTCCCTTGACCTGCTGGTCACACATTTTTTGCTGCAGCCCAGGATTTGGTTGGCTTTCTGGGCTGCAAGTGTACATTGCTGGCTCACGTTGAGCTTTTCATCAGCTGACACCCTCAGGTCCTTCTTCTCGAGGCATCTCTCAATCCATTCTCAGCCCAGCCTGTATTTGTGTTTGGGATTGCTCCAGCCCAGCTGCAGGACCTTGCACTTGGCCTTGCTGAACTTCATGAGGTTCTCACAGGCCCACCTCTCAAGCCTGTCCAGGTCCCTCTGCATGACATCCCTCCCTCCAGTGTGTTGACTGCACCACACAGCTTGGTGTCATCAGCAAATTTGCTGAGGGTGCACTCGATCCCAATGGCCATGTTGCCAACAAAGACTTTAAACAGTGCTGGTCCCAATACTGACCCCTGAGGAAACTGATCCTCAGGAAATTTACCTCAAGGAAATCTTTAGGTGAACAGCACTGGCTCCAATACTGACCCCATATCTTCACTAGAACTTGTAAATCTTAGACAGAAACAAACAGCTGAATCACAGCAATATCTAACACTACAGTGCCTATCAGAACCAACCCAGTTCTGAGCTTCTCAGATCTGTAAGCAAAGTTAGTGGGTTCCTGGTCATAATAAAATGAAATTAGGCTTACCGCTCTTCTTTCAACATTACAGACTTTATATTTTAACCAGGATACTTTTTTCTGTTTTACTGTAGACCATTTTCCTATATGTTAGAACACTATTCAAAAAAATCAGTCTTCCTCTCTTTCTGTATACAGTATTAATAACCCGTTGCTTTAATATGTAAATATACTTCTCTCAGTGCTGTATTTGTTCCAAGATTCAAATATCTTCTGTTATTCACAATAAAATGGAAGTCTTGATATATAATTTTGTATGCCCACTCAATTTGCTTCTTGTTTGTTGTGTAATGCATGACAGGAGAAAAACTAACAAGAAAAATATTAACCATTTAACAGCAGCAAAATAACAACGAAAATAGCAGAGACTTTGGACAATTTATTGCTCTGATAATTTCTCACACCCACAGAAGATGACACAGATGCTTTCTTAAAAGTATACTGATACACTGAACAATAAATACATTAACTTCTCTCTAGGACTGAGCGTTTGTATTAAACATAGAACAACCCTATGTATACTAAGGAATAGAGAGATCTCCCTGTAGTTAACATATGCAATTATTTTAATGAGAACTTTCTAGGCTATTAATACTCTAAACGAAATGTCATCTGCAAAGTTACTGACATTTTCTAGAAGGTCAAAACCTGAGAGAGAGGTCCAAAAATTAAATATGAAAATGATGGAACTAGCTAACTTTTAAGGAAGAAAGTCACTACGTGTAATTCAGTAGATACAAACTATAACATGCATTTGCCCCACATTCAGTCTCAACTGCTTTGATAACTGCTTTGATCCTTTTATTTTTATTTATTTAATTATTTATTTATTTTTCAGATTAGACCTGTTTACTCTGTAGGTGGTTGCTGTGAGCTTGATTCACATAGGATGTCAAGGTGGTGGATATTTCCTCCTGCTGCATTTCAGCTGATGCCAGCAGAATCCAGACAGTCACAGTGATGCAGTTCTTATATAACATCCCAGGGCTAAAACCTGGGTTACCTCCTATTTCCAGCAGCATGCAGCTTTTGTTTCTTGTTCTGCAGTGTCATAGACCACTAGAGATCAAAGTTGCCACTGCTGAAGAACTGAATGCTAGCCATTTGGAACTTTAGACCTAGTTAATCTTTAGGTAATGCAGACTGGGCAAAGCGATACCATCTTTGGGACATTTCCCTGGTATTTTTCGAATTGCTTTTTCTTTGTATCTAAATTTCAGACACTATGTATGCTGGTGATATTTATAATGCAAAGCTATCTTCTTCAAAGGACATCCTACTGTATGAGCTACATAGTACATGTTCACAACTAAGATAACAAAATTATTTGTCAGCACATATAACTGATGTTTTACTTGTTTAAGGGAAATTGCTTATTGGAAGACTTTAGCTTCCCTCTCCTCAACATAAAATACAGAAAATGCATATAACATTCACCACAACCTTAATATAATTTTGTAATGAAGAGTAGCAAATTTCCCACAGAAATCATTTGCTTGCCTTCAAGATTCTTAATATAGCATCACTGCTTATACTCTTTTCTTTCTTCTCTTTTTGAATTTAATAACATCTTATTAAACTGAACTAAAACAGCAATGAAGCCTGGATGAAATGATAAATATATTCATAAGTCACGGTATATTATTTCTGTGAACATTGCATTTTGTCCAGACTAAATAAAATCACCTTCTGCTTAAAATGATCCTGTTGTTTCACAGGAGACTAGTAGCATTTCACATTGCTGAATTTATGTAAGGAAAATACAGAAAATAAAAGCGTTGGTTTGCCTCATAGCAGTATTGTATGTTACAAATTCATCCTATAGCTGTAATTTCTCTAGGAAAATTAAAGAGCTTGGCAAGATTACCTCCCATATGCTTGTAAAACCCATGGTGTTCTGACTAGGGCAAAATGGAGTAACATGGTTTCATTCTGAAGACCTCAGAGCTAGCCCTAGGGTTGCTAATATGGTCTTTCAGCAGAGTGCACAGCCATAGCTAGTACCATATTGTTTAAAAATCTAACAAAATATACAGCTGTTGTACTCCAGTGCTGCATTCACACTGAGTCAGACCTGTACACCAGCTTGATTAACTCAGTTACAGCATAGCAATAATGTCAGCTACATTACCTACTAATCTGGACTCGAGTTGCAAGTCTCTCCCACAACACAGTATAGAAATAGGTAAGTCATTTTGTCATCTACAGGATGAAATGAACAAGAAAATGATCTGTCAAAACCCTAACTGAAAACAAAATTGTCAAATTCATCAGCAAGAACATTTAAACATATCCCATAAGATCTTACTACTCATAATTTTATAATCTTTAAATGTTTTAACTATTATATCTCACTAGGAAATGCAAAACAATATGATAGCACTAGTTCAGTTTATGTATATGAAAAGGTTGATAGACCCACTTTATTTTTTCAAAACATCAAAAAAACAGTCTCATTTTTGGTCTGAAACTTACCACGTAAATTATTATGTAAAATATTGTATTATATTATATTATTATGTTATGTTATGTTATGTTATGTTATGTTATGTTGTTATGTTACGTTATGTTATGTTATATTAGAGCAATAAAAACACTGAAGTGTAGTGGAACAGATTTAGCTGCTCTCTTTATTATGAGGAAGTTTTAGAGTTTAAATAAAGGATTCTGGTGTGCTTTAAATACTGTAAATTTCTAAATCCAGGTGTTATTCTAAAATAATGATTTCCTTGTTTGTTGTTTGTTTGCTTTCCAAATATTTTTTCAACTAAATCTGCTTGTAATAATTACACTTGAAAACATATTCATCTTTTCTTTTTATAGAAACATGTTGTTCAAATTCGTCCTTCAGTTGTTCCACTTCATGTTCACCCACTTTAAGTGCACATCTTGAAAACCTACAACAGTGGAGATTATTTTTCTTAACTGTAGGTTTGCCTTGGCAACTTCAGAAATAAATATATATATATATAATATATATTTTTCTCTGAAATTCATGTAGAAATAGAAAATCTGCTGATTCCAATATAACCTGTAAGGCTAATAAATAATTGTCTTTATTTCTTTTCTGTTTTCAGGTATAAAATCCTCCTTTTTATATCACTAACAAGTTTAAATTTCAGATGAGGCTAATCCTTGAATTGATGTTTTTACAGAGGCTATATAGTGGACTTCACTTAAACTGGTTGCTGATTGTCTACACAATCCTGACAAAAGCTGATTTTCTAGGCTAAATCCATTTTCCGTATGGCATATTAAACCCAGTGGAATATTTTTTTAATTCATTTTTTTATGGTCACTCCTAACAAACTCCTTTTATCCTCTAATAGCTTTCTCCATCCTCTTATGATTATAATTTTTCAAGTACTGCAGGTGTGCGTGCTATGCTAAAAGCAGATGACAGACACAGTATTGGCTTGCAGGAACTTAAAGCTGAGGCTACAGGCTTGTAAATAGTTGTGCACCTGCTTGCTCAGTTTCTCCTTGTGACAAGTCCCTAAAAACTGTGATACTTAGTCACATCTGATCACTTGAAGCAGCGAGAATTTGAAATAGACTTCAAATTGCAGAGGAACAAACCTTATGTCTGTTGCAGGGTATGAATTCATTGCAGTGATGCTACAATATAAGACTGAGAGTAGGCACTACTGAGCTAGGAGTTCAGACGTGTGGGACTTGAGCCAGTAGAAGTTAAATTTCCAAGCAGGATTAACTTTAATAGAGCCGATTGGTAGGAACTTGACTAGTGAACTAGTCAGTCCAGAATTAGGAATTTTCTGCACATGAAAAGGTTTCAGGTCCTAAGAATAGGATCCATAGCACCCAGTAGGTGAGCAAAATCCACCCAAGCCAGCCTGTAACAAAGACCAACCAAGAAAAATAAAAGGCTGCTCGGCATCAATTTTGTTAAGGTAGTCAGAGGAAATGATCTTCCCTAGGATGGGGGAAAGGGGCTAACTGTGCATTGGATTCTTAATCCTAGCTGTTCACCTAGCTTCTACCTTCCTCTGGGGAAAAAAGAAAAAAAAAAAAAAAGCAGCAGAAATGAAATATTTCTCATTTATACCACATCCCAGTGAAAAGATTCAGGTTCTTATCTTCCTTGTGTCCCTCATTTGGAAGAGGAATTTGAAATCAGATCTTTCACCTTCCTTCGATACATGAACTAGAAGTAAATTATTTAGAGATAACCTAACATCTCTTCCTCTGGCAATAAGATGTCTGAAATCTGATTTGATTGTTGGCATATGAGGATGTCTATGAGATTAGTCCCAACAGACACGCCAAGTCACAGAATGCCTAATTTGAGAATCTGCCATGTTTGCATTCACAGCTGCTTGGCATCTTCAGGATTTGCACAGGATATGGCTATTAAGCATCAGAAACTTGGGCACCTAGAAGAATTTACTGGGGGAGTGTTTTGGAGCTGAGCTAATTCCAGTTCCTCTCAGGTTAAGTAGCAGCTAAGTAGGGCTTTGTGAGGGTCTCACAGCTGGATTTAGAGAACTGAAGAAGAAGTCTAAATTTAGACGTTTAAATTGCTATCTAAATTCCTTTGTGAAGCTATGTTGGAGGGGTAGACAGCTAGTCTTCTGTTGGAGGAGGATAGCTACTTCTAAAGTTTTGGAACCAAGAACAGTATTTGCCAGTGCAACTACTTAGATCATGAGAATTCATTGCTTTTTTTTCCATGTTGAGTTGGGACTATGCTGACAAAATAGTATGAAATACACGAAAATAATATGAGATACACGAAAGTATTCACCACCTATTCAAGGCCTTTGTTTATCTGCTCTGAATCTCCTCCATACTTAAAGGGGTGTTCTGAGCTAAGGTATTTGAACTTAGATACCTTAAGTAGCTGTTGTCTGTGTAGCCTGGAATAGATCACAAATGGGAGGTTTGGATAGTCAGTTTAGTTTCTGAGTTTCTGTGTATCAACTTCTGCTTCCCAGTCCTTTAAAGCCATGTAATAAACATTTATCTAATCTGCTACCTGTATCAGATATAGTACCTTACTTTTGTTCCTTTTCTTATATCACCTGCACACAAAAGTTGACTTTAATTCAGCACCACTTACCTACTAAAATCTGTTTCAGAATTATGTTGTAAAGACAACAAAAAAGACAAATAATATTATCTAAAAGTATCCCATCTTTTTCTGTGAATAAAATGTTTTCTTTTTGAGAAATTTTACATCAAATCTTAATCCTGAGAAAATATTCATCAGTAAATTGCATTATGTTAGTAATTATACAATAGCTAATAAAATAACTGATATTACTAAAAAGCTAGTAACATATTTGTGATGAAGAGGTAAATAGTATACAATAGATACTGTTTTTGACAATGTATACCAATTTACAGAAACATATTTATATGGCACATTGCTAGTAACTTCATAATTAATGGCACTATGCTGAATTTTCTACTGATCTTTCTCCTGATGCTGTGGTCCAGATTTTGTCAACTCTTTGAACCCATCGTGTTGCAAGAGGAGGGACTTTTCTTCATGGAAAAGGAAATGACAATAATTTTCACAGCAGGTATAAATACCCAGTAAATTACTGTGTTGGAATACGTATGGCAAATAAAACTCCTTTTAAATGTCTGTTCTGACAGGAAAGACACCTATGTTTTTTGTTGTTGTTGTTGTTTCTTTTTGCATACAGACAATCACTCACAGGAAATTGAGGCTACCATACAGCTTACTGAGTTCCATTTTTTTTTTTTCTTTCCCCAGTACAATATTAAACTGATTGCCTTTTAGCAGCTTCTCATATGTTCATATGCTTGTATGTAGCTGGAAAGTAGCTCTGCATATAAGGACCTGGGAGTCATTGTGAATGCCAAATTGAACATAAGCAAGCAGTATGCCCTTGTGGCAAAGAAGTCCAACGGTATCCTAGGCTGCATTAGGAATAGTGTTGCCAGAAGGTCAAGAGTCACCTCTGGTCAGCACTGAAGAGACCACAAATGGAGCAGTGTGTTCAGTGCTGGGCTCCCTAGTACAAGAGAGACATGGACATCCTGGAGAGAGTCCAATGAAGGGCCGCGAAGATGACTAAGGGACTGGAGCACCTCTTCTATGAGGAAAGGCTGAGAGAGATGGGACTGCTCAACCTGAAGAGAAGGAAATATGCACATAAATACTTGAAGGGAGGGTGCTGAGAAGATGGAGCCAGTGGTGTCCAGTGCCAGGACGAGAGGCAAAGGGGAAAAAGTGGAAAACAAGAGGTTCCCTCTGAACATCTGGAAGCAATTCTTTACTGTGCAGGTGACGAAGCACTGGCACGGGTTGCCCAGAGGGTTTATAAAGTCTCCTTCCTTGGAGATCCTCAAAAGCTGTCCTGGGCAACCTGCTGTGGGTGTTCCTTATGGAGCAGGGGCTTGGACCAGATGGGCATCAGATGGGTCCCTGCCAACCTCAACCATTCTGTGATTGTGTGAACACACAGTACACCTGGAAACTTAATTTTTGTGAAGTATAATATAAATTTCTCTGGGTTTACTTTGTGCAGATATTTACACTATAATTTAGTCTTCTAAAAACGTTTGATCATCATATACTTTATATAAGCATAACCTAAACCTTTTCCTTTTGAAATACATGCCACAGTCTTGCTAAATTGACAACAGAGAACAATCATTAGTGAGACATGATGTAATCTTTGTGATGGGGACATCCTTTAGTTCTGATCCAAGTCTATTTTTAAATTATTCTATGTGAATGCCATAAAAAAATAATTATCCTGCACTTCTTCAGGTAAATACTAGTGAATTATTGCTATTCTATATACTGTTCAAGTGATTAATATTTCAAAATGAAAGGTTAAGAGTGGATTTAGACAATTTTCTTGAAAATTCATGTCATTACTAATTACGTGACAAATAATTTTTAACAGCAGGATAATATATTTGCTCTAAATAGTAATTTAATAGTTTTCTCCTTTTTTTTTTTTTTTTTTTTTGGTGGGGTAGGGATGGGGGATGCTGTATCTCAGAGCATATATGTTATATTTTCTTGCACGAAAAAGTATAAAAATATCAGGAGCAGTGTTTCTCTCTTTCACTCATACTTGCAGTATCTAATGGTACTGTAGTAGTAATTTCCTCAATAGTGCTTCATTACCAGCAGTTAACAATCCCTTCTGACAATTAACTAATTACCTTGCCTTTGACTCTGGTGAAAGGAAATGGCTGTCAAGGGCATTGTTTGCTCAATTAACCAAAAGCAATAGACACATGCTTAGTTATAATTAGAGAAGGAAATCCCTCCAAAATTCAACCATTTTACTGATTTTTTTTTTCATGGGAACTCTGCAGTCTGAAATGACAAATTAAAGAAATTAAAGAAGTTCAGATTTATTTTTTTTTAATTATTATTATTATTTTTATCCCTCCCACTCCCCACCCCCTTCCCCAGAGATATATCAGGACAAGAATGTTCTTCTGTAAAATGCAAGCTCCTAGGCTCAACCAAGGTTCATGGCATTCTCAGAGCTCAAACTGAAACACCCATGAGCAGCTCTGGCCAGAATGGTCTCTCTAGTATCCTGTGAGCTGAGATGGATGTGGCCAAGGGATGATTCTGTTTGGCCAGCTGCCTTTTCCTCAGAAGAGCTGCCACAGCTTCCTCCACGTGGGCGGAGAGATGGATGGATGGTGATGTATGCCTCCTATGGAGGGCCCAGCATCATCTCCATATGGTCTATATAGACAAGACAATACAGAACAGGTATCTGTCCTCAGTAAAATGTTGGGCTGCATCTCTCAGTCACAATCCATTTAGACTTCAGCTACTCTAATCTAATTTGTAGCAACAAAAAGTGTCAACTCACCAATTTACAAACAGTGGCTGGCAAAAAGTTCTTCATTGAAAGATGTCCTGGTATACTACAAAATATTTTTGTAGATAAAAAAGATTTCTTTTTTGTTTTGTTTTGTTTTGTTTGTTTTCCTCAGAGGAAACCAAGTTGTATTTCCTATATCTCAAAATGCTAAATCTATTCCCTAATACGAACAAACAGTGATATAAAAGCAATGGCAGCCCTTACTTTTTTCCCCATGTTCTAACTGCTCCTTAGTTCTTTCTGTCATATTACCAGGACCTGAGCTGACCACATTTTGACATATGACCAAATGACACTGCAAGGTGTTCTTCCCCTCCCCCCGCCCCCCATTTCATTTCCATATAGATAATAAAAATTGATTGATTTATAAATTACTTAAGATTTTTGTCTATGTTGAATGATCCAATGTCATTTTGATTTAATAAAAAGCCTTAAATTAATTTTAATAAATGCTCAAGTCTTAAAAAAGGTTTCTAGCAAAAAAAATCCTATATAGAATTACATATTCTAATGTGTTTAAACTTGTAGCCAATGTTTAGCTTACACTGTTGAGCAACTCAAATTTTCTTGAATACATTTAATGTATATTAATATTAAGCATGAGTAGCTACATTTGTAAAAACATAGCATGTGAATCTGAATAAAATTTTTACTACATAAGTATAGGCAAATACCGCACACTACTAGGCTAACAATAAAGAGTGTTTAATATTTCCTCACTCATCCACTTTTTTTGAATATTCAGATTTAACATGAAACTATAGACAATACAGATAACGCAGTAACAGATACATCAGAAACTATTTGTCTGCTAAGTGCAAAACTATAAGCCTGTCCAATGTAATAATTAATTTTATGTTGCTTCTAATACAAGAGAAAATTTAGCATTTTTATAACTAATCTTCATGAATTTCTAACTTATCAAACAGGTTAATGTTGACTTGAAGAGCTATTATGAATAACACAGTAAAGAATGAACTGTTAGTGAAAATTAATCTGTATAAAATTTCAGAATGAACAAATCCCATGCCTGAAAGACCGCTCTTAGTCTTTAGTTTAACTCTAGATGATTAAAAGCAGATGGAAATGAATGCCCATATGTCTTAACATCCTGTGGGCTTAATGTCCTCTGGATTTTTATTTATTTATTTATTTATTGCTTTCTTCTTGGGCAATGTCTATCCTTCTTGAAACCTTGGATTACCAGAATGTATTTAGATTCCGTGTTTTTCTCAGTCACAAAACATGACTAACGAATGACAATTTGGAAAATATATTCTTCTGTTCTATTGCTAGGACTTCTTTAGGCAAGATAAATTGTGAATGTACTGTCCAAAGAAACAGACATTTGCCCAAATAATTAACAATGACAATAATGAAAATCTGGTTTTAAGAATTAGATAACATTTGTTAATAAAATAGGAAATATTTGTTTATAGTAAAATTTACCATCTAGATGCTGTTGCTCTGTCCTGTCTTAAAGCCCTTCTCAAAAATTCCTTTCAAATCAATAGATGATAAAATCACATTAAAATAAATAAGCCAAATATTTATCAACATTGCTGTTAAATGTTCTATGCAATAACTTGAATGAAGAGTTCATAGGGCAAATTCATCCATTCTCTTGCAAAACTCTCTGCATACACAGAAACTGCATACACAGTTACCAAAGAGAAAGTTCTACTGAAAAATTGCATACATGCAAAGATCAAAACAGTGGAATTACTTAGTTAAATGAATACAGTTATAGATTTAGCTGAAAGCAAAGATGTACAAAATTTGTATAAAATAAGCCCTACTCAGAGATTTCAAACAGTTGTTTATTGACTGAATTGAACTCTTGTATTCTGCAACAACAAAGAAGAAAATTCTCTATCTATAGCCTTCTCTGTAATGTTGTCTTATCAGACAAGACATTTTATCTGAGCTCTCCATACTCTGAATGGAGGATCAAGTTCCAGCTTAGTGTAAAGACATGCAATAAGACATCATGCCTAGAGTAATATGCCACTTACACACCAGATGGAGCCCAGTAACTCAGACTAGTTTGGGAAAATGACCACAAAAGAAGTGTTTTAGCATGAAAGAAGACAGCACAACAGCAGTCATTTTTATTCCTAGGATGACTCCCAGTCATTCCCAGACTCCCAGACTCTCAGTAACCTTACTCCTTACTGAAGAAAAAAATCCATGCAATAATTGTTTCTCTCTGTCCTACTGCCATGGAGCAGACACAGGCCACTTAAAGATGTTCAGAAATACCATTGCAAAAACCTTTAGAAAGGGTGATTAATGTTTTAGGAAATGCTTTTTCTAGTCTAAGGCAAATAATTCATCTGCTCATTCACCTGTAGAGTGATGTTCTTTTTACCTTCCTTATGGGGTTCACTGAAACAGTGGATGGAGATTTTCAGAAGCATTTTGTTGGTGACCTGCCTTCCTTTCTACTGCAGTCATGGGTAAAAGTCCCCTTGACTTTCAGCGGAAGCAACAACTTTAAGAAGTTCTACTTACAGTTTCTTTTAACCATAGGTTTCCGTCTTTCTGGCATCAATATATAATTTTTAGCATTTCTAAAAGAACCACCTTTCATACAGCAAATATTCAAACATAGGTTGTGTAAAAATTTGATTGCTGTTTTATTTTACAGAAGCTATAACCTCAAACATAGAAGAAAAAATTATTAATTTTAATTTTAATTTCGTTTTCATCAGCATTAACTAGGATAACCCCCCCATACACACCCCCTTTTATTTTATTTTATTTTATTTTATTTTATTTTATTTTATTTTATTTTTATTTTATTTTATTTTATTTTATTTATTTTATTATTTTATTTTATTTTATTTTTTAAGTTTCAATTAAACTGGGTTTGTAAGGCTAGGTTAGAATGAACAGAGAAAACATCTATGCCATTTTGTAGGACACTTAAGAATGGTGACAGTCAGGCTGCACAGAAAATGGCTGATTTCCACTATAAACAAAAAAGACATTACCATTGCATAATAGCTCCAGGGCTGGTTTCAGCTGCATTATGTCACATAGGGATGAATGTGAGAACTGCAAGGTGATCTGGGGTGAAAAGCACAGTATGTTTCCTAAACTAGAAACAGACAAAACCTATTAATGCATCCTGATAATACTTTCCTTCAAAAGCATCAGAAAATCAACCTATCTCCTTAAAAGCCTTTATAAATCTTTAACACCTTGGCACAAGATTGTTTCTGTCCTTCGTTTAAAAGATTTTGCCTGGATTACAAATTACAGTTCAAGATATAAATTTTTCAGTCTAAATCTGCAGTATTCCTGGTGCTAGCCTCTGTGTGCAGATGAAAGTCATCCTTTGACACCACGCTCACAGTGTTTGTCAGTTCCGTGGCTCTGGCTTGAGGCTCTCAGATAGTCATGAGACAATCTGAGGGAGTAGCTGGAGGTTTTTGAAGTTAACAAAAAGTGACTTAGTTTATATCTAGGACTATGTTAAATAAGGTTAGGTCAGCTGGTTTAAGTCAGCACTCTATTTATAGACTATGCTGTTTTTAAAGTGTTTTTCATAAAAAAAAAAAAAGTTACGTCAGTGGTTTTTAGTGTCCCTTAACCTAAAGAGAACTCTTTGTGAGAGGTCATTCAAAGTTATCACTTGGTATAATTTCTTTACCTATCTATCCTGTCCTACAAGATCTATTGTGTAGATGGAGGAGGAATATGAATGTTTACACTGCCACGGGAAACTACAATGTCATTTAACCACTGAAAGGAAAAAATATAGAAAAACAAAAGTTTCTATATTTGGGAAATTATTTGAACAATTGCTTTTGAGAAACCATAGGCTCCGTATGGAGGCTTCCAGAAATAACTAAAATTAGTTAGATAATTCACCTATTTCTGTTTTTGAGAAAATCATGTTGGTAAGCATGACTGTGAAAAAGGCAGGGCCTTAACTGGTATTACTTTTAAGTAGCTTAGCATAGAGTTTGCAAGAAAATGTCGTCTTCTCTTTTTGTCAAGCTACCAGCAAAGATCTGTGTTCTCTGAGGCAGATAATATCAACTCTGTGACAGACTGGGAGATTATCTCTGAAACAGTCCTTTGAATGATAGCTGCTCAATACTGAGTAGAAGGCTGGAAAAGAAAGAACAGGGGTATGTTTTTTCAAGACCAGAATAGCCTATTCAGTGTGTTTTGTGCTTGTTTTTTCTTTTCCTTTTTTTTTTTTTTTTTTTTTAATATTTTTAATAAATATATAGAAATTGTATAGTGTGAATATTTTTGTATGCAGTGTTGGAGTGTGAATATTTTCTACATAGTACTGCACACCATGCTTCTCTTCCATAATTATATCTGTAAGTGCACATTTCTGGAACAGATAATTCTGACAAGAACCACCAGTTCTTCATGCTTCTGCAACAAAGACTGTCAAAGACAGTCACAGAGAAAGGAGGGAACCTAAAGATTAGGAAAAAAAAGTCTAACTCTGTCCATGTGTAGCTTAGGTGAAGTATTTAATGAGCACTACATATAAGATATAGATATTTTAACTTGAAAAACCTGAATTTGCTCTTCATTTTCAATAATACGTTGAAGGCCTTGTTATCTGCCTCACCTCCTGATGGGTCCACAAATTCATCAACATTTCTTGGGATAGTTGCATCTTATGGTGAAGATATTTTCTGAGAAGCACATTTGAGTAAGCATATGCAACCCTCTCTAATTCTGCCAACACACTTGTGACCAAAAGTGCATTTTTATATATTTTTCTGCTCATCACAGACATGACTGGTAAAACATGCTTGCTAAGCTGAGTATGGTAGTCATGATTCAGTAATCAAATTTAACACATTCTATATTCAGGACCATACTCTTAAGATGTATGCACATAGACGATTTCTAGCATAAAATGAGAATAGTATGAATGAGCATCCTAGCAGAAATCTTATATGCTTCTTCTGGGAAAAACAGTAACAACAACAAACAAAACAAACAAACAAACAAAAATAAGAACAAGAACAACAAACCTGCAAAGGTCTTTGAGTAGATGTTACTTTATCTATCATTCTATCATTCTTTACCAATAAGTTGTCATTGATTGTCAAATTTGGTGACAAGTAAAGCAAGTAAGAAGGATGGGAAATGAGAAAAGATACAACATCTCTTTCATGAAGGAAAATCATGTACAAGGATTATTAACCTAGTAAAGAGACTAATCACTTGTTCATTGCTTTTGAAATGTTACTTGTTCTACACACATTGATTAAACAGTCTAAAGAACAACACCAATAAAATAACAAAATTCACGAACTCACTTTATACTGAAAGTAAACTATTTTATGGTAATTGATTTTCAATTAAATTATTCCATATTGAGCCTGTAAGAGTGGATTTGTAATGAAATTTTCATTTGTAATAAGAAATCAATATTTGATCAAGCATTTTCAAAAAATGTTATGTAAAATGTTACTATAAAATTCATAATACTGCAACTGGTCTGTGGAGCATGTTACAGGGAATCCAGTGCAATGATCAAACAGAACAGCAAATGAAACTGACAGAGATTGTCATAATGGGAAAAAAAAAAAAAAAAAGACTTTTAACTAATTTCTTAATGAAATAGCTGCAGCAAAGCCAAGCTGACTCTAAAAATGGGTTTATGGTAGTATAAGCAGTTAGGCATCTAAGAGTTTGTAGCTTTAGTAAAACATACGCTGTATCTAATCTCAGATAACCAGAAAATTACCTAAGAGGAAGGAATTGATAAATACAAATGTCATCTAGAACCACGAAATGGTGAAACGTCATACACACTAATACCAGAAAACAAAACTAGAAGGAGTATTCTGCAGGAGAGCTGATACCCAGATTAGACTGACAAGGTAAAAAAAGAGATGTATGCTTGGGAAAGACAGGGTAGAGATACTGAGCAGGCAGAAAAAAGAAGCAACAAAGACATTAAGCAGTAACTTTCTTTACTGTGAACTCATTTCTGCATAATCTCTGAAATTGTTACTAGATGTCCTGTGGAAATGTACAGATTGTCTTGGCCAAAGGATTATCATGCCTGCAAGGTTGTAAGGTAATTGGTCTTGCACCATCAAATATGGAATACATTACACTTAGATATGGCTTTCTGAAAGTAGTTAGTCTAAACTAAACACCTGGACACCAATTGTGTCATAGGTGTCTAAGGTAGGTAACAGTTAGTGGAGATCTTCCACTGACTATAAAGCAAGCATAGACAATAACCTACTGTATCCTGTTGAAGTTGGATGCCATTAATTTCTCCCCAGATATCTTATCCTCAGCACAGGAATGACAACATTTGTGAGAATCAGTCATGAAACTGGTTAAATCTTTATCCATGTCCACCTCATGACTGATCTGTACATACCAGAGGACCTGAGACAGCAACAATACCCAATGGTAAATAGCTATTGGTAGGAGTAGCTCTTCAGATTGACAAAAAAATCCCAGAAGAGAAAGCAACACCAGCTGTGACTAAGTACAACAAATGAATACCTTCTTTGCATTTTTAGAGCTTTTCCAGCAAGGGAATTTTCCCAGTATGGGGAATCCTGCAAAAACGTATGCCATTTGGGGCATGGGCTGGGACAAAACAGTAAGCCAAGATTTGTTAAACAAAATAAATAAATACAATCTATTTGCCAGTCTGAAGGTTATATTACTTTATATTACTCCTTTAATGAAATAATGGGAACATTTCCTTATTTTTATAATAGTTTTTATATGGTGGGAAGAGAGTGCTTTGCTTTCTGGAATCATTACCTACTGATGCATGGCAAGTGGCCTAAAGATGGAGTTCTGCAAAGGATGGGTCTCACCTAGATCTGTCGGGTGTCCTCTGCAACTGAGGGGGATGCTTAGGGGATGACTAAGGGATGGATGTTGGAGAGGTGTTTTGAGCTAGCAATTTATCTGAACACAACAATGGAATCAAGCCACATTTCTTAATTTCAACAGAACTATCTATTAACATTTAATGGAAATATAGAAAAGAAGGGCTGGGAAGAATTCAGATCATCCAGGCTCTGACTCTAGCACAGACCAAGTCAGCCATGATTAATTTACTTTTCTGACTGCTGGACACTTTTAAAATGCAATCTTCTCAATATGCCAAGAAAAAAAAAGTTGTAAGTCTCCCAGGTCACCTGCAAATGCTAGTTTATATCTGCTGCAGTTGCCAGGCAACCATAACAATCTTCTAGTTACTAAAAATTGTCTGACTGGAGTTGACCTTACTTTTATGCTATGGTTGCCCCTGCAGCTTTCCCCAAAATAACAAAATTCTGTCAATCTGCCAGAAAGAAAATTCTGTCATTACACTGAAATTTTGCAGCCCATTACTCCATAACATGAACTACTGCCTTTAGGTTTCCCAAAGGGATAAACTGCTAAAGAAAATGGTTTCTTTCAGTTAGAAGCAAGTTTTTTTGGTTTTGTTTTTCAGCACATGTGCACTTATTTCTTTCATTTTTTGAACATATGAATATTTATAATGATTCTAAGCATTTAGACCTGGGGACCAATTCTGCACTGTGATCTTAACCAAAATCTCAATTAGACTGGATAAGAATACCGCCTGTTTTTAGGAGTGAATTATTGGCTTTAGTGGCCTCAGAGCAACAGAACGCATGTCGGTAATTACTGTATGTGAGTGTTAATACACAGATCATAGAACCATAGAACCATAGAATAATTCAGTTTGGAAAAGACCTCTAAGATCATCTAGTCCAGTCTTTAACCTAGTACTAAAGTCCACCACAAAAACATGCTTCTAAGTTCTACATCTACAGGTTTCCTGAAGACCTCCAGGGATAGTGACACAATCACTACCCTGGGCAGTCTGTTCCAATGATGCACAACTCTTTCAGTAAATATTTTTTTCCTAATATCCAACATAAACCTCCCCTGGCACAACTTGAGGCCATTTCCCCTTGTCTTATCACTTGGTGCTTGGGAGAAGAGCCCAATCCCCACCTTGCTATACCCTCCTTTTAAGGTAAAGTACAATAAGGCCTCCCCTGAGCCTTCTCTTATCCAAACTAAACAACCCCAACTCCCTCAGCCACTGAACTGATCAATATTAGTTCAGAATTGAAAATCAAGAGATTCCATGTCCATTAAATCACATTAGCTTTTTTTTTTTTTTAGATTTTTTTAACATTTTAAATTTATTTAGCACACTTTTACTGCAAATGAGATATAAGAAAGAAACTGTTTTACAAAGTAGTCAGATAGCATTCCTACTTTGCAACTGGAAGAAATAAAAAAAAGAGTTGCAAAGACAGAAAAAGCATCGAGCTTAAATTTCACTGTTACATAATGCTCCTAATTCAGTAAAATCTAAAATTCTCAGAGGAACCATCCAGAAAGAAAATGAAGTATTAACCAGGAAGCTACTAGGGTGATCTTTAGCTCACTTAAATTTACCCTGCCTAAAAAAAAAAAATGCCCAGTTTAAGCTAGATTCTCTCTATAGGCAATGGAGAGAGCTTCCAAGCTCTCTCCCATTTGAGTAGTTCATCCCATTTGAATAGTATATTTATTTTTACAAGATTTGGATGTAATCCAAATGAGTAACTTAAAATAGATACCTAACTTTTAGACATCTGAGGTTCTATGAGATGAATTACTCAGTTACAGGTAACCAATGGAAAGTACTACGCAAGATGGACTTTAAGGTCACATTGCAGTTATCTACAGAAGAGGTAGAACTACTCTAGTTTCAGATTATCTAGCTCTGTGATTTGTCCACTGGACACTACCCTTTGTGTAGATAGCTTTCCATGTGTTGGAGAGATTTTTTCCTAAGACTTCAAAAAAAGATATTTATTAGATTAAGTGACTCGCTGTTTATTCCCAGCTGGATTTCATTTACATTCTGTAAACTCAGCATCTTAGCTTGGAAAACAATGCACTTGTGTTATAACAATATGGCTCTTAGTCTATTTAAATTATTTTAAAAATGTGTAAGGGCTGCTAAATAAAAACATAATATAACTGTGCTAAGTATAATTTATAAAGACTTCCAATAAAGAAACACAGTGATTTGGCATTCCTCTTGACAAAATTCTGATATATTTTCTATCATTCAAAAGGGAACAAGTCTTAAAGGAGATATAAGCATAATTTACTTCTACTTTACTTCTACTTCTCCAGGCTTTATCTGCATAATATTTGACACTGAATGTTATATAACTTTGCATTTCTTTTACCAAGATATTAATGTTCACACTACTGTTAGTTAAGTAGAAAAAATAAATAAATTAATTCAGTAGTGTACAATCTTAACATCATTTGTTCACATATTAATAAAAAAGTTTACATGAAATAGAATCCTGAAAGTGATTTATATGTACTTTGTGAAATTTCTGGTTGTTTATATCACTCTTTCTATGTCAAATGGAAGTACTTTGTCTTGAAATTCTCAGGGAACCAAGATTATTATCTGAACTTATAAAATGCTGATTGATGTGGTACCTTGATAAGAAGATATTTAACACTTTAGCTGTATTATTCCCAAACCTTAAGCTGAGGCCACACTGGGCAATGATGTCTAAGACAGCGCAAAACAAGGAGTTTCACAAGTGCCTTGAACTTGAGCAGTCAGCCCAAAGAGACACTGAATATTCTTCATACTTGTTTTCATCCCTCTGCTGTTCTCCTCATTTCAGAACAATTGTTTGTGAATGTAAGGAGCAACAACAGACTGCAATAACCATTCATTTATGTATTTCTTGTGCTGAATTAGTTTTAACCCGTCAGTCCCCCCCACCCTAATTTTTGGATTTTAGTCTTATAAACATGGCATACAATGCAAGGGTGGGGAAGAGAGATAGGATGGGATGGAGAGGCACAGAAACAGGAATAAACAGGTGGGACTACTACCCCGTTAGACTGTGCTGATTTATGCTGATTTAATGTTTGTGAAAAGATTGTCTCAGGCCCCTGAGCAGTGGAACTGTAGGATGGTTAATATGGGCATGTTTAGTGTGGTTCTGCTGGTTAATTTTCCTTCAAGCTAACTAATTTTAAAATAGTTTTACAATAATATGATGAAAGCAATATGAACAGTCAGTGAGTAAACAATCATATTTTTAAGACTGGTATGGTTAAAATTGTCCTGCAGGATTTTAGAATATTAAAACACATAGATACTTTGTTTAAATTGCACCTGCTACTTTTAATATCTGAGTGCTTTCAATGAAGATAGCAGAGCAAATCATGCATCCAGTGAGTCTGTGCACTCAAAGATGAATGGTATCTGGAAGTAGAACAACAGCAGAATGTAAGCAGATATGCTAGAGGATATAATGTCAGTGGCTAGAAGCTATTTGGATAGCAAATGCTGCAAGTTTGATGAATGGCTGTCAGGAGCCAATCATATAAACTAAAACTTACATAAGCCAAATAGAAGCATGGGAATAGACTTGTAAAATTTCTTTTTACTCCTTTCTTTAGGATTAGAGAGAAGATCTAGGTCTAGATCTGAATCTGGATGAGACTGATCTTGGTGGAGAAGTACAGAACACCCTCTGAATTTATTTCTAACCTTAGAAGAGCAAATCTTTCAGAGATAAAAGTAGATACATTAATGAATAAGATGGAGAAGCCACTTTGACAAGTCATTCCTGTAGCTAGTTATTCACATTTCTAAAAATACAATCACATCTAGTGTGAAATAATCTATCATCTGCCTTTGTCTCTGTAGAAAGAAACGGGGCAAATTACTTGAATAGTTAAACTTTCCAGAGTTCAAATCTTTATCCATCCGAAAACATTATCTTAAAAACAAAGGAAATCAGGCTAATAGTAAAAATTTCAGTGACTATCGACCGATGCTGAAATATTTTCCTAAGAATATTTACACTAATAAAAGGCATTTTATCCAAGAACTATAAACCACTTTACTAGGAATCACACCCAATTTGCTACAGAAACTAAGTAGTCATTTGCCTAAAGTCAAAGTACAATTCAGAAATAGATCTGGAAATAGAAACAAACCTTCTCTTTGAATGTTCATCAGAGAATGCATCAAGTGTGTTCTATAGTATCACATATCTATTTAAAGCACAAGTGAAGCTTTCAAAAGTTGTTCTGTAATTTAAATATTAAAATCATGATTTGTTATGAGTTCACACAGATGATGGGAACTAAAACCTAAGATGCCCCAGAGAAAGATGCTCAAAGATTTAAAATATACTATTTTAATTTAAATGACAGGGTTTGTTTTTTATTATTTTTTCCCTTTGCCATGTTCTTTTTAATAAGTTTGATACATGCAAGAAATTTGAAATAATTAGTGATCTGAATCTTTTTTCTTTCAATTTTTATTTGTTTCTAAGGTTATTTAGTCAGGCATGATTCTAACACCAGGCCCTTAGAACAAAAAGCTCTGACACTGTTGAATGCATAACTATATACTTGTGGACATATGCTGTCCTAATTTCATGTTGCTGAAATTGTGGATTTGCTCCACAGCTGTGCATATGCACCATTAGTGCCCTCTGCAGTATTCTAATATAGTTGTGATACACAATATAACAATAAAAGTACAGAAGAAAAGAGCTACAGAGTTTTGAACATTAAGAAGCTGAAGTGTGAGAAGCATATGAAATATAGTAATGCAGTAACCAGAAGTGTTTTTCTGATTTCCATCAGTTTAAAATAAGCAAGCAGTGCAATGTGATTGCAGTTTAATTTTGAGTAAAGATCTTCACTGATGCAAGCTGCTTCCTGACATCAGCTATTAAAATAACTCTAAACTGAAAGCTTGATGCTGCATTATGACAGTTGTATGACATTGCTAGGGATGCGTGCACATAACTGAAGCACTTCAGCACTCAGTAATGGCCTTCCAAGGCCCATCAAACTATCGATGCTCTTCACGCTGTGACAGTGCTACTCGTACTCTGTTTTGTGCAGTCTGTCATCGTCTCAGCTATTATTGATTCAATATACTTCATTACTTTTATCCTGCTTAAACAGGTTAATCCCAAACCTGTTTACTCCTACATATACTTCTCCCATTCTTAATAAAGTTTTGTTGAATGCATGTTCTGAATATTTGTGCTGAATGTTTTTCCTCAATTCTTTTTGTGATAACGACTTACACTGATGCCCTCATAACCTTTGAATTGTGTGGCATTGCATGTTTCTTATATTATTCAGAATCCTAAAACCACTGCTCTATAATATTAGTAAATATTAGTAAAGAAGGATCCAATGAAAGACCGCACACATCCTTATCCCTAAGATGTTGACAATAAGAGGCAGTGTCTGCTCTTGCGCCAATTCAACTGTTGCTCTTGCAACAATACTCAGCTGTTGTGTAGATACTGCTGGCATCAGGTTTTGCTTCCTGAATCTTCCTGGGTCACCTCCTCTCAAGCAATTTGTCCCAGCTGAGGCTGGACATGGGAGAATGCATAGAGTGGTGATGTCTGCCCCAAATAACTAGATTAGAGTTTGTAGGCTTTTATTTATTTTATTTTATTTTATTTTATTTAAATTTTAAATATTTAAATTTTCTTTAACCACCTGTGGCAAATGCTTTGCATAAGCTTTTCTTTGGTTATATATGAAGAGAAATCTCTGAGGCAGAACTGTTTTTTTTACAAGAGAAATGAAATTTTCGGATTACAGAAGTCTGTGCTATATATATGAGCTCATATATGAATAGTGTTGGAAGGAAATGGCTAGGAAGGTGCTCTGTATCGAGAAAGGTAAATAAAAGGAGTTCAAAATGAGGTAGCTTTCTCATCAAGATTGTTTTCATATTGTTACTTAATTAGTTTTGTTATGAGGCCTTGGACATTAAAACAGTATGTTTACTATTGCAGTTTTAGCTAAACTATAATATGAAAATCCAGAAATATTTTTTGCATCATTCCCTCTGTTAGTAATCTGGTAAGTACTAATTGTAGTGTTTTCAATTCTTGGGATCATTTAGAAATAGACAAACAGAGAAGATTTTTGGTCCAACTGATGGTGTGATAAGGAACAGGAATAAAATAAAACAGGCTGCTTATGACAGAATATCCAGAATAATGTAGGAGTTAAATAGTTTTACATGACATTGAAGGAAATGTATATTTTGTCAACTGGTGAAACAACAACAAAAAAAAAAAAGAAAAGAAAAGAAAGAAAACAAAAGCAAAAATAAGAACCTAAGACTGAATGTAGAATACACAGCTCAGAAAAGAGAAGAAGCTAGTGTGAAGATGGCAGTCTGAGACATACTTCTTAAATTTTATTATAAATTCAGTAATATGCCATAAAGCAAAGGCTTTGAAGGGGCAAAAGGCTGCTCGGGCATTTTTAACACTTGAAATAAGCAAGTCTACACTGAGCCTCAGGAGAAAGCAACATTTCTATAACGTTATCAGGCTAATCAAATAACATATTTGTCCTAAAAAAATCTGACATATTATTGCCAGCGGGATGGAAATTTGTGAAACATGCTTGCATTCTCTTAAACAAACAAACAACAAAAACAAATGACGACAACAACTCAACAAAACAAACAAACAACAACAACAAAAAACAGATAAAAGAACTTGCAGATGATTTGCAGATAAACATGGGAGAGTGAGGTGGATATTCTGTTTGGGCATAATGTTTTGTTTGCACAGACCTTTTCAGCACATCATACATGGTTGAATCTTGATGGCCCTATCCAGGCTTAAAATGTTAACCCTCACCCATAGGTCACTTCCCACAGGACAGTCTCCAGCAGCAACCAACCGGTATGTAATGAGAACTGCTTATAGCAAGTCTAAGTATTTGGAATATTTCAGTAGCCTGGGAGATTAAAGTAGACCTTCACTTTCTAGATTCTTAGCTTGTGAAATTAATGGTTATTTTTATCATGTTTATGCTCTGTGGTCAGTTGAAAATCTATTTATCTAGATTTTTGTTTCTCTTTAGGGTTCACTTTCTAAAAAGTCAGAGGTTTAAAACAAAAACAAATAAATAAATAAACACACAGCCAAAACAACACAAAACAACAATAACAATAAACACACACACAAAACCAGACCAATCCAAATCAAACAAGCCCAACTTGTGAGAGCACAAATAAAAGACCCTGAGGAACTTCACACTTCGTAACCAAGAGAGTTGTTTCAAGCCTTGGCTGTAAGATGCTCTTCTTGGATGTTGGCCTAACAATGAGACACTAATGTAGTTTTTCAGCTACAATATAGTCTAAGGCTAGTGAGAAAATCAGCTTTATGTTCCTACATGCAAATAAATCAAGAAATCTCCAGACAACTCTAAAATCACTTACAAAAAGTTTGACTCCTAAAAATATTTTTGGTTTACCAAAATTAAAATATGCCTGCCCCAGGGGCTTTCCCTCCCTCACTAGATTTTCACTAGTACCACACAGGCTGGCAACGAGGCAGCCAGTACTTTTTTTTTTTTTTTTTTTTTTTTGATAGAGCTGGCACACAGCTGCACCAAAAGCTGCAATGGGGAAAGGTCTGGCCATAATACGAGCATTTCCCTGGAAACTTTTGTGATTATATGAGGTTCTGCTTCTGATCTAACCAAGGGGATCTTGTGTGATCATTTTGCTACAACAGTTGAATGAGAGTCAGTAGCGTGCTCTTGTGGTGATGGGGCTGACTGTGTGCCGGGCAGACAGCTGGACCACAGCCAGCTGGTCCAAGGAAGTGTTTGCTCCCTGCTACATGCTTGGTACTCAGGAGGCAACTTCTGGTGTACAGAGTCCAGGGTGAGACCCCCAGCACTAGCAGATTCTGGTAAACTGAAGAAAGACTGCTTCTTCTAACCAAAACCAAATCTGGTTTTTGGATTATTAGTAAGAGAACTAGTATCTTCTGTCTCTGTGTGTGTTTTTCTTTTCTCCAAGTTTTTCAAATACAAATATAATTTTTTTATATATATATTTATAATAGAAGATTGTCTTCATGTTCTTATGACATACTAGAAGTGTTACTAATGAATCATCAGCAGTAAGGTACTAAAGGGTGCATACCGACGTGTTCATTTAGTGTAACATTCTTGATCAGATATAACATGGTGGGACAGATTGTTAAACAGAAAGGTTATTTTAGAAAGGAGAATTTTCAAAATCTTCAGAAAAATATATTTACATCAATAGTCACCTCAAGGTCTGAGGTGTCTAACTAAAGCCATGTACGAATTATACATAGCCACTGAAACTGGGGATTACTGAGATAATGGGAGGAAAGAGACCTGGCTTTATTTCTCAGACTAAATAAACTAACCCAAAGCACTTTTGTAACATCATGTAAGCATATATTGGGATGGGAATAGAAATAACGGTATAGGTGAATTATTACCTTCACCCCCTTCCTGTAGTTCAGAGAAGGTACTCCATTAAGTGTCAGTCTTGACAGAATCTAAAGGAGAGCAGTAAGTAAACAGCCTGATTTTATGAAGTCTTTGAGAACACAGTAAATTTACACTACTTTATTATTGTCTCTCCAATATTTGTTAGGAAGAAAAAAAATCAAGTTCTGGTTGATTTTTTGTCACCAATAAAGCTTGATACAAAATTGAGCTTTCAGGAATTGAATGAATCACAAGCTCTATGACTTATAGTGCTACACTTTGTTACTTTGGCCTTTTCAATATTCAGTAATTTACCTGACTGATCATTTTAGCCTTCCTCTGTTTATATCTTCATTTACCTCTCTGGTCATTATCCAAAATAAGCAAATAAATAATACAACCTAAATTGGAAAAATAAGCAAATTTTTCAAAATGGAAAGTAGTTCAGAATCGAAAGCATACAATTTACTCTGAAGTAGTGTCAAGTCAATGCTGGATGTCAAGCGCCAGAAGATCTCACATGCACTAAAAATAAATAATGAAATGTCAACTTCAGAAATTAACTAAATGGCTAGAAATCTGTCTTCATGGCAAAATTAACAAATTAACTCTCAATATACCTTGGGTCTTGCCACCATATAAAAAGCCTGTCTCCAGATATGAAAAAATACCTAGAAACATCCTAGCGATGGTTTGTGAAGAAATATTACATGTTGTTGGCTTTTTCTTTTCCAGATTTTTTTTTTTTTTTTAAGCATATACCAATACATCTGGCACCATCTAGTGGGCTCACAAAAATTTACTCACCATATTTGATGGTGTATAATGACAAATTATTTCCAGGGATGTCTAGTGAGTTACTAAAGTATAGAATTCCAAACCAGTGAAGCTCTGATTTTTAGTCAAAACTGTCATGAAGCTGCCATCACTGGTAAAAAGTACAAACAATACATTAGAAGTTTCTGAGTAAGACTATAATAGGAGAATCTGTCATTATTTTAAATTCTGTTGCTCTGGTCTCAGATAGTTGAATAAAGGTGAATGTGACAAAAATGCAGCATTATTCTTTTCAGTGAAATCCCCAGTTCAAATAAATGGCATAGCCAAGAGTGTGTCTACTTGTCAGACTTTCGTTAGATGTTGAATTCTTTGATTTCTGCTGCACTGTACAGTGTCTGAGTCTAAAAGGATGTATTGGGGATGATGTCTAATGTGCCATTGGTTTCTGTGCCATAGCTATTCCCTTACTTCCCTCCAGATCTCCCACCTGCTGGAAAAGAGATGAATGATTTAGGATGGGAAGAACTGAAAAATACCTTCTTGAAAAAAATGAAGCAGTCTTTTCAGATCTTCCCCAAATTGAACTAATTTGCAAATCTGTAGATCTGTCCTGAGTCACTGAGTCTTTTGAATGCTTTACTCAATCATGCATTTACATTACCGAATTTCCTATGCCAGCCCTTCCTGACTCATGCCTCTCTTTTCATATAAGAAATACAGATCTATTTGATAATTATGAGTTTTACAATCTTTTCCTTATGTGTGTGCACTATGATTTCTAACCTTTCTTTCATGCTAGATTACATGCTAGATTACTATTTTTTCCAGCAAAGTTCTGCCCTCCTTTAGTATTGATAGGATTGCTTTTCTGTATTATGCAGAATGAGATGAATAAAAGTGAAAATATATTTTTACAGTCAGTGAAGCTACAAGATAATTCTCAAGCTAGGCATTGAAAAATCTGCAATAGATCATTGTCACTTCTAAATCCTCCTTTTTAATCCATCATTTCCATCATTTATTGGCAGTCCTGGCTATCAGGAGAGGTCCCAGTCGACTTGCGGCTAGCAAATGTGACGCCCATCTACAAGAAGGGCCAGAGGGTAGACCTGGGGAACTATAGGCCTGTTAGTTTGACCTCAGTGCCAGGGAAGCTCATGGAGCAGATTATCTTGAATGTCATCACGCGGCACTTGAAGGGCAACCAGGCGATCAGGCCCGGTCAGCATGGGTTTATGAAAGGTAGGTCCTGCTTGACGAACCTGATCTCCTCCTATGACCAAGTGACGCGCTTGGTGGATGAGGAGAAGGCTGTGGATGTGATCTACCTTGACTTCAGTAAGGCTTTTGACACCGTTTCCCACAACATTCTCCTCAAGAAACTGGCTGCTCGTGGCTTGGACTGGCGTACGCTTCGTTGGGTTAAAAACTGGCTGGATGGCTGGGCCCAAAGAGTTGCGGTGAATGGAGTCAAATCCAGTTGGAAGCCGGTTACTAGTGGAGTTCCCCAGGGCTCAGTGCTGGGGCCAGTCTTCTTTAATATCTTTGTCGATGACCTGGATGAGGGGATCGAGTGCACCCTCAGTAAGTTTGCAGATGACACCAAGTTAGGTGCGTGTGTCGATCTGCTCGAGGGAAGGAAGGCTCTGCAGGAGGATCTGGATAGGCTGGACAGATGGGCTGAGGTCAACTGTATGAAGTTCAACAAGGCCAAGTGCCGGGTCCTGCATCTGGGGTGCAACAACCCCAAGCAGCGCTACAGGCTGGGAGATGAGTGGTTGGAAAGCTGCCTGGCAGAGAAGGACCTGGGAATACTGGTTGATAGGCAGATGAACATGAGCCAGCAGTGTGCTCAGGTGGCCAAGAAGGCCAACAGCATCCTGGCTTGTATAAGAAGCAGTGTGGCCAGCAGGTCTAGGGAGGTGATTGTCCCCCTGTACTCGACTCTGGTGAGGCCGCACCTCGAGTACTGTGTTCAGTTTTGGGCCCCTGGCTACAAGAAGGACATGGAGGTGCTCAAAAGAGTCCAGAGAAGGGCAATGAAGCTGGTGTGGGGTCTGGAGAACAAGTCTTACGAGGAGCGGCTGAGGGAGCTGGGGTTGTTTGGCCTGGAGAAGAGAAGGCTCAGGGGAGACCTCATCGCTCTCTATAGGTACCTTAAAGGAGGCTGTAGAGAGGTGGGGGTTGGTCTATTCTCCCACGTGCCTGGTGACAGGACGAGGGGGAATGGGCTAAAGTTGCGCCAGGGAAGTTTAGGTTGGATACTAGGAAGAACTTCTTTACTGAAAGGGTTGTTAGGCATTGGAATGGACTGCCCAGGGAAGTGGTTGAGTCGTCATCCCTGGAGGTCTTTAAAAGACATTTAGATGTAGCCCTTAGTGATACGGTTTAGTGGAGGTCTTGTTAGTGTTAGGACAGAGGTTGGACTAGATGATCTTGGAGGTCTCTTCCAACCTAGACGATTCTGTGATTCTGTGATTCTGTGATTAATTGCATTGATGAAAGAAAATTGCTTTCCAGTTTAAATCACAAAGTCTGTGAGCCTTACTAGAATTTTTAGAAAGCAAATGTTATTCATATCTTATCACATTTCCTATTTTTTTCCTCAAGTTTTGTTACTTTCTAGTTACATTTATTTTCCTAGAAAGTCTCCTAAATTTATAATTACTTTTAATATATGGGATTTAAGAAATGGTGCTTAAAATCATGAGTTTATCCTCAATCCTTAAAAATTAGCAAGTTCCCAAAAGCCTTCAAATCAATGAAAAGTCTGTAAGCAGAATTGGTTAAAAAATGTACAGTGATTATATAACTCCTAAAAACTGTATAAGAAAGTTGCAAACAAGTAACCTATACAAAAGCAAGGATGCTTATAAATTCTTGTCTTTGGAAAGGCAATTCATGTTGCTTGACACAGTGATAGACTAAGATTAAAATTCCCTTCAGTAACTAAAAGACAGATTACTTACACCTGCGGAGGAGTTAAGCAAGGGTACAATGTGTGTACATAGACTTAAGCAGGCATTCCCAGCCTCACTCTGGCTATATTCAGGAGCAAGTTAGCTTCAGGTTGGAAACAATATCTCAGAAAAGCCAAATGGCTCACATGACATACCACACATACTGTGTTGTTTCTGTCTAGCCTGGAAGTTGCTAACTTGGAGATATATTTACTTTGTACCGGTTGCACATGAATTATTAAAAACAGTTTCTGTCAGGCACTTAACCAAAAGGATTTATTAATCAATGATAAAGCAGAATTAATGATGACACAGAGATGACAGTCAAGCATGCTATTGTGGTTAACCAGTGGTCATACCCTCTATTATTACATGTCTAACAATTAAGCCAGCTAGATGTATACAAAATGTCGCTTAAGTATGGTATATATGAAAGTTGCATGCATATAAAAGTGTTCTGTACCTCTCTGTAAACATCAGATGCTGGGTAAAGAATCTTTCAACCTTGAGGAGTAAGCTTGAAAGACATGCTTGCTCAAAGGGAGATCACCGCTGTGAAACCTGCTTCCATACAGGAGAGCTCAATGGGCTCTAGTGGCTGAAATTATTTATAGTGCAAGTTGTTGACGTGTAGTCAAACTTCTTTTTACAGTCATGCAAACATGATGTGTTTTTTTTCTCTTTCTTATTAGTAGTTTCTCAAAGACACTGTCTCTGCTTAGGAGTTCATGTCCTTGGACAGTCAGTTTAGTTCCTGGTAAGGCATGACTCTGGATGGTTTTACAATGTTTGTGTCCAATTAGGTCTGCTTTTTAGCAATGCCTGAGCCAGGGTGCCACTGGCATGAAATAGAAGTGGGTGCAACCATCACCGTGCCATGCTATAGAGCTGACACTTCCCTAATCTCGTAACTTGAGTGAAATACGGTATGTGCGTGCAGTAGCCACAGCTGAAACAGCAGGTTTAAATCATTTTTGTTTCTTTGACAAAATCCACTCTGCCCGCCAATACATATGTCAATAAATGAAATCCTTAGGGTTGCCCATCATAAAAACAGTGTATCTGGAATCTTGCCATGGACTCACATACTGTTTAGGCAGAATCAACATGCTGTATTTCTCAGAAAGCACACTGACTAAGCTGCCAGGAAAAATAACATAATAGGTGTTTTCTTATTATTTTTAGAAAAAAAATACAAAATATATATTTTGTTGGCAGTGATTGTCCATTAGTTACATGGTATGGCTGCAAACCTCACTATACAGAACTATTCAGTAGTTGCTTTGTTTTATGTGTTGGGTTGAGCAGTCATATCTCATGATTTTTCTTCTGGGTGATAAAACTATAAAAATTCCTTGCAACTCTTAAGTCTAGATCTAAATTAAAAAAAAAATAAATAAATACATGCCATCAGGCATACTGGAAGTCAGGACTAAAAATGATTTTTTCAGCAATAAATATATTTCACCCTATTCTTCTGAAGAAATCTCAGTCCGTCTTTATGGCCATAGAAATTTCTAGAGGAGATTCTCAACAGCTCCTGCTGTTTTTCCACAGACTTTACTTATTAAAGAATATTTCCCAATTTTCCTGATCTGTCAGTAGCTATTTTAATATTGTATTTTTTTTTGTTATTAGTATTCTATAAGTATTGCTTTGCATTTATCTAAATTGAATCTTTCATAGCTCATATATAGCCCAGTTTCCTCAAACTCTATGCAGTAATTTCTGTCTTTTCTCAGGTTTGCAATCTTTTCTAACTTACAACTCTCTCCAAATGTAATTACTGTACAATTGTTTTCTTTCTCTAGAATTCCCATTATGAAGATATTATGAAATAGCATTTTGCCAGATAGATCCTTTCTTACAGCATTATAAAACTTTCTAAATTTTATCTCAAAAGGTAAAATGATGTCCTCATCACTACATAACTATACATTGTTCAACAGAAATAATAATTGACAAAAAGAAAAATAATTGTATGCAAAATATTTCTAAAACATCAATGATCTAGTAGTGAGCCAATCCCAGATGAACATATCAATCCTTTATTTAAAACGTCTTGAATCCAATCTAGGTGCTGCTGGTTTTGCTGCTACATAAGATTCAAGTTAAGAAAGGTCAATGTTATGAGGGGTGACAAATGGCAATTCTTCTCTGATTCAGAAACATCTATAAATTCCCTGGATAGGAGAAGGTAAGTTCCAGTGATCTGTGAACACTACGAAGTGCTGTGTAGCTGGGCTGAAAACAGTGACTTGTTTTTTACCAGCAGCAAATAATCATGACTGTGTAAAATAGCCAATTGCAAAGAAGGTTGAGAGAAATCCAGAGGTGGCGAAGTTTATAAAGTACAGGACTCAGAGTCTTTATGAAAGCTTAATTTTAGAAAGATCTGAATAGATAATTTCCCAGTGTGAAACAGTAGAGATGAAAATTAGATCACAGAGTAATGAAATGTATGTATTTGAACTTTCCAACTGAAATACTGGTAAACTTCTTGCACATATGTAGTCCTATTAAAATTCTTCTTATTCACCCCTGAAGCAAATTTCAAGGAATCCACTACCAAAAGTGGTTTGCTAAGTTACTTCAGATGATGTTTTCAAATCCTGGTAAAAATTCATGGTGTTATCCAAAAACTGCTCAAACTTTGAGAAACCATCTGTGAAATCCTCGTGTCAAACTCGTTTTCAGTTAATTTACCATAACATCATTTCCTCATTTAGATTGTGAATCTAGGGGGCTGTAAGCACAAGGTTTATAGAAGTGTTGGAATGCTGACCACTGCAATGCTTGATTTATTTTTGTCCATCCTGCTGCCCTGTGCAATTCACAATTATCTTATAATGATTGAGGGAGAGGGAAAGAGAGAGAGAGACTACCAGAGACTAACCAGTGTGAAAGGCCAAAAAGAGAGAAATAGGCCATGCTCTTCAATGAAATAGTTCTCTCTCTAGTGCAATATTCACAGCTATAATCATCCATCTGTGGATGCCATTGCTGCAGCGCATTATCTATTCATCCTCACCAAAAAAGGAAGAGAAGGAAATAAAAGAAGGAAGTAATTCCTTTGTCCTTTTATTTCCTGAACAGCCAGTAATTAAAATAGTTAGAATACATTAATTTCATTGGCATGAAAATATCAGGTGGAACAGTCAATGTAATCCCAGCATTCAGACCACAAAACTATCAGCAGCTCCTTTTGCCTGTTGATTATGCTGACACCAGAGGCAGGATGAGTAGTCGTCTTAGACAGCAATTGAGTTAGCAAACATGAAAGTCATCTTAGACAGCAATTGAATTAGTCCTTTGTGAACGCAAACTTCAATTTAACACTGGACTTTAACAACTAAGAGATATCCAGTTGTTCATCACCACCACCTCTTAATGCTGTACATTAACAGCTTCTTCCACCAGGTGGAAACAGTGCAATTCACCACTGGGCTTCTTTCCTAGTCTTGCCTGCAGTGTCTGAGACGCCTCGTATAACATGCCCTGTTTGAATAGGCATTGCATTCTGAATTAGACTAAGCAACTAGCATATTTTTTTCTTTTCATACTTTACAATAAAAAAAGCTGGATGACAATATACTTGCTCTTCTGTTCTACACTGTTGTTTCTCCTGTTCTCGTGTCTTTAAAAGCAGACGAATACTCATAAAGTCACAAAGTTAAGAATTTTTGAACTGCCATCTCTTTTGTAATTTTAGGTACAGCATGTCATTTACCGTGTTTTATACTAGTTTTCATATTATGGGATATTAATTTTGAATTTTTAACATAAAAATCTGTCAGAATCAAATTGCTTACTTTTCTCATGATTTTTATCACAGCTGGATCATAGAGATGCATCAAAATAATACTGAAATCAGTGGAATTATTCTAGTGACTCCAACATGAATTGGATTAAATCCAAGGAAAATAACTTTTTGAACAGGAGTTTCAGTAAGATTAGAAAAAATTACTTTGTCACCACAGCTGTCAGCTTCTAGTTACTCGCACTTACAAATAAAATATTCATTGAATTCTCTGTGATATCAAGACTTTCCATGACAGGTAAATTATTGCTTATCCTATCACTTTTCCTTTTACAAAGCAAAAACGTTTTAGATCATGTGATATAAGTACATTGTTACCAATAAAAAGATTTTCATTTATTCACTCACAAAAATATCACATTTTCCCATCTCCTGAAAACAGGAAATAGCTCTACTGTTAACAGAAAAAAGAGCTGTCAACATTTTTTAAAGTGATGATGAACTTTGCTACAGAATACAGCAGAAATGAATGTTCCTACTTTTTCTGCAGTATTTTAAATGTGACTGCATAATACCTCTTAGGGTAATAGTACTATTCAAACTTTGGACATTTAGCATGGTGGAAGCATGTATTCCAGTTCTAGCTCATCTTCTGTTCATTCAGTCCCAACTTACAATCAGACTTCTGTCTTATAATCAGACCTCCCCCTTTGCTAGACTTCACGTTACTTCTATATGCTCCTGGAGTCAAAAAAAAAGCATTGTTACCCTATGTAAGTAGGAGCTTGGGCATCTGGTGGGTGACAACTTTTTACAGGAGACAGCGTATGGTTACCTGCCTTGTGCTTGGGCAGTATCAGCTTTGTGAACCATTAACATTAGTGAGATCTAGAACAGAGGAGCAGATACAGGTCACAGGTTGAAGCTTATTTTCTACAAGAGAAACAGAACAGAGAAGTGCTGGCAGAGACAGGCACATCCCAGTTGAGACAGCTCTTTTATCTTTGTTCTGATGCATGTCAAGCAGATGCTTAAGCTGACCTCTTTGACTTTGAGAGGGGTGAGAACAGAGGAGCTTCATGCTTATGTAGTTAGCATTAGTCTCACTTAGGAAGCTGTAACTGTGTAATGGAAGACAGGGCTGTCTCCCAGCTGTAACCAGGATGCCTGTGTCCAGACCAGAAGCTTGCCAGGCCAGAATCCAAAAGAGAGACCCAGATCATATAGTGCAAGTGGTGTTAAAATAGATTGTAGTATTTTAGTGAAGAAGAAATAGAGGAAGAATGAGACTGGTATTATGTTTTTAATGTATATACAAGAGAGCACTGAGAATGTTCCAGGGACATTAATTATTCAGAAGTAGTTCTAATACAGTTTTTAAAAACAAAACAAAAATAAACAACAACAACAAAAACAACAAAATGAAAATAAAAAAATCTGTATTTAACAGTTATTTCCTGTTTTTCTCTGCAATAGACTATTTATAATCAGAAACCATCTACTATTTAATGAATATTGAGAACTATGATCAATCTTTTTATTTTGTTCATGTGTAGATTACATATCTAGTCAAATTATGCTCATAAAAGGTAACTTCCTGAAAATTTTAACATAAAGACTCAAAATTATTCACTAGAAAACTAAGTCTTTGAAAGACATACTTTCTTTCATCACAAATATCTTTTATAGCTGTTATTACTACAGTTACCTATAAGTACATCATAGAATTTCTTTGGTGATATGATATACTAAATTCCTCATTAATTCAATACTCACCAGAAATATTAGAATAGCAGGCTTAATGAACTAGTCCAACTAGCATGAAGTATTTAAATATGATTGTCACAAAAAGAGCGGGAAACAAAAATTAGTTCTTACCTCACACAAAATGTTTTAATGTACAAATTGCAAAATACGAGTAAGCTAACTTATGCTTTGAGTTAAAGTTTCTGAGAAAAAGTAGTCTTGTAACACATTTTTCCTCTCATCTTCTCCAAATATACTTTCCCCACAGAAAATGAATTTTCATACATTTCATAAGAAATCATAGAATCATCGAATCATCTAGGTTGAAAAAAACATCAAGATCATCATGTCCAACCAAAATGTAACACCCTTTCACCAACTAATAGGAAAAAAGTCATGCATTAACGTATATTCACCTATTCACACATTCACTTATCTGATCACTTCAATCACTTATCTGGTCACTTCAATCATAAGAGCTGTGAAAGAAGTTACAAATGACACTGAGTTATGTTTTGAGTTAACATAAGGTTAACCAGTTAATCTCTTAGAGTTCAGAGTAACTCTGATGTTTGACCTGATACTGAGACTGCATCACTGAAAAACTGAAATTAATTATTTCTCACTCAGACTAAGCCATTTACTATATTCTATTCATTTTCTACTTGGAATTTATAATGTTTGGATTTTTTTGCTTCATGCATTAATAGGCAGGAAAGGGCATTATGGCTGGGTTAGAGTTTCTGAGTCTATATCAAGGAGTGCAAAGCTGATCTTAAATAAACAGAACAACAGCAACAATAAAATCTTTGTTATAAAGTATTTGTTTTCAATTTTCTGATATTCATGTTCTTCACAGTAGAGTGGATAATTCATGTATTTTATGGGTGATGTTTTGGTATTAAATGATATTGATTCTATATGCCCTAGCACATATATGTCCTGTTTTCTTTTTAAGGAAAGAATTGAGGTATTTTCCTTAGATATAATTTATAAGATTAAGTTGAGCTCACATTAGCCTACTAGATGGATGATCCAAAACAAAGTCCAACTTGCACCTTGAGTGAAGGCTCCTCTCTGACAACAGTCTTACATATCACTCTAGGAATTAGATGCTTCCTTCAGAGCTATCACAAGAAACAGGCATAGCTGTCAGATGCTCTCAGTCCCCAAGAGGAGTACACAAGCTCTTTCTCCCTAAATCCAAAGAAAAAGATTAACTCCTTGCTTTCAGAACAGCTACCAGAGAATGTGGTAGCTGGACAGTATCAATTACGCAAGTTGTTTTACTTCTGAAATATTAACAACATATATTGTTATTAATCCTAGATAGAATAAGATTGTATATTTGTTTTCTGGAATGCTGAGCAGATATAGAAGTATATATGTATACTTCCAGGTATGGAAATAGAAGTGCAATATTTCCCATAGGTAATCAGATTAATAATTAAACCCAATATGTTGTGTATTTCTATGGACATAACAAGAAATAATTTTTCACTTTCACTGAAACAAAATAGTTGATAATAAAGCAACCTCCACAGTTTCCACTCTGAACTAGGCAGTTTAAGACAAATATCACTGTTGACTCAGATTTTTCATTTAAATGTCTTCTTTACATTGCTGCTTGTTTAAACTCTTTCTTTTCTCCAGTCTTAGTAACTAGATTTTAAATTTCTCCAAAGAGACACAGATTTAATGTAGCTTTCAAAAAGCAGTTGGGTACTGTCCATCATCTTCTTCGTAATTGTAATGCATTAACCAATTTCGAATGAATTTGAGTCAGTTGGTGTCAGCTGTCCTGGCTTCTTGTGCACCCCCAGTCTATTTGCTGGGGGCAGCATGAGGAGCAAAGAAGGCTTTGATACTGTGAAAGAACTGCTAGCCATATCTAAAACATGGGTGTTATTGACATGGTTTTGGTCACACATCCAAAACACGGCATCATACCAGCTGTTCTAATGAAAATTTACTAACTCAGCTAAAAAGAGTTCAATGGTACAGAAATCAATAAACTGATTTTGTCATGGGCAGCCTCAAGGTTTCACAGCAGTGAAGCAAAATTAATGATGATAAAATAATAAATACCTGCTTGGACTTTCTGACTCAATGTAGCATGGCTGCCTGAGGGAAGAGAGGTGAAGGGGAGAGAGGTCATTCTCCACCTCCACACTGGAACGTTCCTTTGCTGCCAGACCTCCTTTGTCTACCAGCAGGAGGATGAGAGAAAACCAAGGCCAGGAGGAGATGAGCAGGATACGTTTTCTCATTATTGAGGCAGAGAATAGAGTAAAATCTCTGCACAGCAGATGGTGCTTTGGGTAGCTGCTTTGTTGCCTTTGTGATTTTGCTGCCTCTCTGCTGCTGCCTTAGGCAACTATTTGGTCTGGACCTACAGCTGCCCCTGCCTTGGCACATATGCTCCTTACAGGTCTCATGCCAAGTTTAGAAATTGGGAGCTGTCTCATGTTCAAGTTATAACATAAATTTGAAAAAATATATATATATATTAAATAATTATCAAACTCAAAGGGTTAGTTTTTTTTTAGAATATAGAATATATTATTAATACAATATTTTAATTCAACCATCAGTGAAACAGTAATAAAAATATGATAAAATATAAATAAGTGCCTATTTTAGAAGGCTGCTTTTCTTCCTGACACTCATATTGAATTTAAAATGAGAAATTAGCTACTCTGAAGTTCTCTTTGTGAATGTTTAATCAAAAATTACTTAAAATCTATATTGAAAGGAATAAATGTAACAGCTATATCAAACAAAATTCTAATGACTATATGCTAAGTGTCAAAAAAAATGTTTCACAAAAAACATTCTTGAACATTTCACTTACAAGAAAAAATATAAGTGAGGATGTGCCAAATGTTTGCAAATATTGCAAAGGTTTTAGCAAAAGAGCTCCTTGTGAGTGCATGAGTACACAGGTATGAGAAAGAAGAAAGAAATTAATATTTACTCATATACATTAAATAGAAATATTGTTATGGAATGACACTTTAAAAAGAAAAAAATAATATGCTGACTACCAGTGAAAGACGCACATTCCTGAAAATACCAACTACTAAAACTACTAAATACTAAATAAATATGTGCCAAGGAAAGTGATGGGACCAGTCTTGACTGATAATAATTTTGTCTTGATAATCAATTTCTAGACAGCCAAGAGCCCAGACAAAATCCTCAGGGCATATAAATTAGGACCAAAATAATTGACTCAGTCTTGCAGTAACAGAGGTTTCAATCATAGGATATAATGTACTTGGAGACACTGGGAAAGTAGTGTACCTCTGTTTCCACTTTCCCTTCTGATACGCAGTGAAATGAGTACTTGGCAAAGACCTTTTCCTTCCTTTAAATGGGAGCTATTGCTTTAGATCTACAAATTTATTAGAGCTACATCATCTTTCCCTTCTTTGTGTCTCAGGCCCCTCAGATGTAGAAAAAATAGCAAAACCCAAACTACTTCTGGCATATTGTTCTGCTGGCTCAGAAACTTGACACAAGTAAACTGGAACTTCTAGGGAAGGAAATTATGGAAGAAGCAGACCTATCTGAGCAGTCTACAGCATATGCAATTCCATCATTCATGTTTACAATCAGTCAATGCAAGAAAATGTACCTTTTGTCCACAGACCACATTCCCTCAAACCATTGCAGTTCTAAAACTATTTTGAGAGCAAGCAGGACAACATAAATACAAATTGATGGGTAGACAGGAAGCGTACATGAATTAAGGGGCAGTGATGACAGTTAGGTCATAATTCAAGCTCATATCATTCATGCTAGGAAATTACAAGACCTTTGATCTAAAGCACCACACAGCAGATGATGAGGAATGTGAGGATCTAAACTAACTTACTAAGTCATCTTTGATTTAATATAACACTTCTTGTTCACATCCATTTTGGTTTACAAAGGGACAATTTTCACTCTATTCTAATCAGTTTTGATCCCATGTTCTCTATGGGATTTTGTTATAAGGTTGCAAATTTTGGTAAGTTCATTTGAAGGGAGAGATTGAGCGATAAAGTGAATCAAAACATATACACTATGTATGTATATATGGCTACCAGACCACTGAAGAAAGACGACTGATACTAATGCTTGTGATGGAGAATCCAGAAATGGATAGGCAAACAATGATGCTGGAAGAGACCAAAGGTTGGTTATACAAGGTACTGACCAGAATAAGAACTTAATTGCACTCTTAACTTTGATGGTGTGATGACCAGAAAAGAGAGAATCTTTTTTTTTTTTCTTTTTTCTTTTTGTTTTTATTATTATGAGAACTCCTGACTATTTACTTTGATGGTCCAAGAACAAATTCAGGACGTTCATAATTAACTTGTGAATGTGTTCCAGTGATAATATGCACATTATCCTTCCATCTAGCAGACAATACATTGAATCTAGAAAATGTGTTCACCTGAAAATATTCTACCATATAAAAGCAACTGGAAATTATAAGAAATTTAAAACAGAGGATTTAAACTGAATAAAGTCACTGAATAAATGGCTGTTCAGATGGCTTTGATGTCATAATTCTTATGACATAATTCAAGCTTACTGTGTTAGTGCCTGACAAATACAGAGTAACTTTCTGTTTTGAGCTTCCCTGATGAGTCAGTGTGCCTTTTTTCTTTATTCTATATTACTGATGGATTTAATTTGATTGCAGTTGTAACTTTGACTTGATAAGGGCATTGTTCAATTTTGTTCAGCATAATTTAAGTAACAGGTTAAATTAAGATATTCATATGTTTAAAATCTGATTATTTATTAACTTGAAATCAAACTCATGGAAGCATACAGGTCTGTCTTTTCTATCAAAATTTCAGTAAGATTATCCAACCCTACAAGGTTAAAATGATATCCTAGTTAATGAATCTGTGAGCTGATACTTAATTGCTTTCAAACTTTCATGTATCTCCTTCAATTAACTCATTATCATCATCATTCTTTGTCATAAAAAGGTAAATGTTTTGCTTTCTTTGCATTTAAAAACCCACCAGGTGAGATTTAGAATTATTTGCTTTGGCAGAATTCTCTCTTCTACAGACACCTTGTTCTCTCCCTTTATTTTACAAATAAAAAATGTTCTGTTTATTTAAACTGTTTTATATCATAGAACTATATCTGCACTATATATCTATGTCTCTATAGCACTATATCTGTTCATGCTGCATGAAATGAAACACAAAGTTTTTCTCATGTTTCTTCATGTTTCATGGGATAAACTGAGAGTATTAATGAAGTATTATATTATATATAGGAACTTAACATTGCTGAAATGTGCAATGGCCACAAGATTACTGATTAGATTATTCTAAGTACCTTAGAAAGTAGGCAGTAAATAATCTCTGCAATTGGAAATGTAATATTTGTTTGTGTGTTTGTTTATTTGTTTGTTTTTTACCTGCAGAAACGAAATGTGATTTTAACATGGACTTCAGTCTTGTTGAAAAGACTTCACTCTACAGGCCAGATAATACTTTTTGCTGAACAAGTGCAGTAGTAGAGCTCAGTGACACTAGAGGATCCTGTCAAATTGTACCTGGGTAAGTTTCAGGATAGGGCCATATTCTTCTGTGTGCAATGGCTATGATTCTCAAGAATAGCCAACATGATTAAAAGCATAAGCTTAAACGCTGACACAGTCTTTTTCAGAGCTGGGCTCAATATGGTGCAGAAATTAAAGACAAATTATTATTTGCATAATAACATAACTTACTCAGAAATAGCTATAGTAGTGTCAGCTTTGCTTTCGCTATTTTATACAAGTAATACTGAACTGCCGTTTGACTCAAGAAAATATACAAGTTTTGAGATGTGTTTTTCTTTGTTTGTTTTTGGTTTTAATAACAATACTAGAGCATCTTTTGTTATTTGGTTTTGAACAATATTTGATCCCCAGTGATTTCCAGCTCTCTGGAGAAATATCCACTTACATGTCAGAATTTGACACTGACTTCAGAGGCTCCTGGGCTTACCATCTTTATTTTGTTTTGCGTTGACTTTCCCCCAAGTACATCTCCAAATGGATTAAAATTGAATAGCATTATTTGTGACAAATCCCCTGTTAATGGTGGAATAAATGCATTTGAGATAACTGAGTTTATTTTTAATAATAAAGTAATCATGGTTAAAGTGGCTTCTGAAAATAATATTCCCTGATTTAAAACTTTTGGACAGAATTATATCAATGCACTTACAACCAATCCCTCTTGATGATTGCTAATAATATCACAATGGAATAAGCTGGGGGAGGAGGGAAGGGGCTGCATCAACTTCCTGAAGTCATTTTGCTGACAGTGGTTGCGGGGATGAGATGACGTTCAAATTTACCTCATTATCTGTTGTCTCTAGGGTTCTTTTAAAGACAGTAAAAAGCAATACTGCCGCTCTAAATCATCTTATATGGAGTCTGGACATGGTCCTGTCACGCACGTCCACCTGGGATCTAGAAAACCCACCCGCTGCTTTCACACAATCTCCAGTTCCTGTTCAGGGTCCCACAATCACCCCAATTTACCAGCCTTCCACCATCTATTAGGCTTTTTCTTTTTTTTTTTTTTTTTGAATGACAGATTCACAAAATGGCTTTTGAGGCAAAAAAAAAAAAAAAAAAGCTTCCTCCCATGAAATTAGAGTGTGATAACATTGGCTAGCAAAGAATACCACTGTTTGGAAGACCACTGTTGTCAGTTGTTATCCCAAACCACCACAGTATGCAATATGCTCTCAACATATAATATACTATATAATACACAGTATGCAATGTGTAGGAGAGTTTTCCTCTATATATTTTAAGCAGTTATTGTTTACATATAAGATCTTTTCTTTCCTCTCCAAATCACTGTTTTTTCTACTGGCAAGGAAGGTTTTCTTTAGAGTAGAATTGTTATCACATGAGAAATCTGTGCAGTCATATACCTCAAAGTTCCAATAAATTATGTAACATTTCATACAGATGTGGTATATGACTGATTGTTGAATAGCTGGATTAGGATTTCTTACTTTCTCATAAAAGTAAAAGGGCCAAACTTTACCATAAATAAGGGAATTATGAATTATTTTTAAACTATCACATAGTTTTCTAATTTAAATTCAAAGATAGTGTAACATTTTTCAAAAAGATTAAAGCTCTCCAGTGTCCTTTTCAGAAGTTACCATTTCAGCTAGGGCTATATCAACAAAAAGCTGGAAGTATCTAATGTGGTTGCATGAACACTTACTGCCAAATTTGACGTATTAAATTGAGATGCATAAAATTTCATGCCCTCTCATTTCTGACACAAGGCTTGCCTCAGTTAAAATAACTCTTGCCAAACGTAAATAACTGCAGCTATAACTCTCTTGCCAAACATAAATAACAGCAGCTATAACTTTCATCTAACAATTATGACATTCATTGATAAGATGTATAGTTAATTTCATCTGTGGTACTGGAAGTAGCTGGCATTCATCTGTCTAATAAACATGAATGAGAAGAAGATTGTGATGTCCTTTTACCCCAGAGCTTCATGGTTACCATATGTACTGAGGTGTGAAAATTCCAGCTTCTTATCTTTTTATTGTTGTTGCTTGGGTAAGCTTGATTCCACATTGCCCTACAAGCAGAAAAGTTACTGTTTATAGGCAAAGAAACACAATCACTCTTGGTGAAGACATTCCATCTTGTACAAAACAAATATTACTGCAACAGGAACCGAAACCTACGGATGAAATTACCACCGATCTGCTGGAACTCTAAGGTGTCAAGATCCTCCTTGTACTTTCTCCACAGACAGACAAAAGGGGGGTTTAAATGCAAAATTTTCATGCCATTGTAGAATACAAATCATAGTTTTTAGCACTTTAAAGAGAAAAGATGCAGGATGACTAGACCAAACAGAAAAACAAGTCAAAAAAGATGCAGGCTTGACTGCAGACAACTCACAGGCAGCAAACACTGCAGTCCTTGCAGGTCCCCAGGGAGTTTCCATTCCCTCAGCTCTGTCCAGTCCACTCCCAGCTCCTCCCAGCAGCTCTAAGATCTCCTCTTGGCCTTCCCTTCTCCAGGCTGCACAAGCCCTTTTCTTGCCCCCTTTCTCATACATCATGTGCTCCAGAGCCCACCACCTTGGTTCTAGCTGCTGGACTTGCTTCAGCACATCAGTAAGTGCAGGTGTCCCGAGGAGCCCAGAACCAGACACAGAACTTCTGGTGCAGTCTCACAAGTGTCAAAACACAAGACAAGGATCATTTCCCCAGACCTGTTTCCTATATTTCAGCAGTTGTTTTTTTTTATTATTTTTTTTTATTTTTTCCTACTTTAACACATTGCTGACTAGTGTTCAGCTCTTGATTCATCAAGACCTCTAGGTCTTCTTCTGCAGAGCTGTGTTCTAGCTGGTCACTCTTCAGTCTGTACTGTTACATGGTCCTTCATGCTCTGGGGAATGTTTGGCAAGTTGTTACATTCACAAGATTGATATCATGTCTGCATTTTGGGAAACTGTAAATGGTCTTCTAAGATTACCTCTATAACAAAGTTACTGATGCACAAGAGGGCAGTATGTCACAAGAAAATCTGGCATTGAATTTATAAAGTACGCTTTGCTGCTGCTTCTAGTATTGAAATGTTTTGGGGCTGATACATCAACTCAGTTATTTTAAAACCAGTCATTGAGCCAATTTAATGAGCCCTAGGATATGAACAAATTAAACATGTTTTCCTGCATTTTCCAGCCTTTACATCTTTATTGACTACGGCTTTGTATATATTATTTCATACTAATACATAAAGGGAATTCTGCTAACAGTGATGGTGTTATTACATTGCTGCAAGCTGCAGCAAGCACATGATAATGGCAACAATTGACGCAGCAGCGTGGGCTATCTCTGATACTCCAAGGTCACCTTTAAACAGCAGCAAAACAAACTTTCAAAAACGTTTTCAGACACACTGAGGATTCTGGAACAGTTTCTCCTCGTGCGGAATTTTAGGAGACATAAGAAAGATTTGTGAAGAATATTCAGTCAGAGTATGAGATTCATATAATTTCCAGTGATTTTTTTTTTTTTTTCACACACTTTTGCACTTATCATTAGAGAACTAAAACATCTCACAGCGAACTTCTAAAATATTTTCAAAACCAGTTTGAAACTTCTATTAGTTTAATTTGGTAAATAATATTGGAAGACACATTTATTTAAGATCAGGATTCATTTTTCATTGTAGGACTAAAATCTTCTGACATGAAATATTTCAGAAAGGCTGTCATAATCTGACTGCCCAGCTCCTAGGTCTCACTCATAGTCCTCCTTCTCAGAACAATCTGTATTGAGAGCCCAAGGCATCAGGCCAACAGCAAGCTCAAAATCTTGAAAAGTGTGGTGGCTGTAAGATCTATGAGGAGTCTCTGCATCCCAACAGTATACCTGTGAGAAGTTTCAGTCTGTGCCACTTGAAGTCAACATAGCTTTGTAGATAGGTTCTGCTTTGCCAGCCTTCCTGACAGTATTGCACTGACACTTTTAGTTACCATTTGCTGCCTGTGCCTTTTGGATAAGTAAATAGTTTCTGAGCCAGTTACAGGTCAGATAGCACACTCATACCAATTGCACCAGGTTTTCTCCCTGAGTAGTCAGAGTAGCTCTTGAGTCTGGGATCTCTGACTTTAGAGTTTTAATTCTTCATTGCCTGACCTGGTTCTTGGAAGAAAGGTCTGAAATACTCAGATTCAGCACACAGGTGAGTTTGTCAGTCATGTCCCCGTGGCTGCTATGGACTGAGTTTTCTGAGTTTTGTCCTTTGATTTTGTGTTGGACTCAGTCCAAAGATTTGAGAGACCGTTTTGTATGTCAATGCATATACATTGCATGGATACGCACACAAAAATCCCATTATTTTCTTTTCCAAAATCTCATCTTTTTACACATAACTTGATCTTTTCCTACTTAAGAGTATTACTCTGAGGCAATCTTCTTTATTTTATGACTCTACTCATTTTATCCAGTGTTCCATCTTAGGCTTAACCAATGTTTTATCTCCTGTTATTAGTTTGTTTTTTGTTTTCTTTTAGTTATTTATTTATTTTTTAAATTACTCTTGGATGTTACATTCACTGTAAGAGATTGAACAGGAAAACAAGAAAATCTGATGTAAAAACATTCCAAAGTTGTGTTTACAATGTTTTCTGTAAAAAGCAGAATGGCACAGGCTAATGTTTGTATGTCCAAAATCTGTATTTCAGTGCATCTGTTTGGATTGCCTTGTGCTGTGACTACCATAAAAACAACTTTTAAATAGATGCAACATATTCACGGTTATATTACTCAGGCTGGTTCCTGGTGAACTTACATGTCCACAGTTAGGGCTCAGACAGAACTAGTAGGAAAGTTCTGTGAAGTTCACTTATGTTCAATCTTAGCCTATTTGCAAAGCAGTACAATGTTAATAGCTGTTTGCATTTATTATTGCTGGGGTCTGAGTTTCCAGATTTGAAAAAAAGAAAATGTTTCAATCACATGGCACAGGCAGTCCACTAACTGGCACTAACTGGAGTTAAACAAAAAACTTGCTTAGCCTGCCTATCAAGCTCGACACAAGTTTCCTCAGGAAACCCACTCAGTGTGAATAGCAGATGGCATTTATCAGAAGAGATGCTCAGACAATGGAATAGGACTGAACAAAAAAAGACACACCTTCATTCGTAATCATGAATCCATAATCAGGTAAAATTCCTGTCTCTATTTTTTATAGCAAATTATCCTTCTCTGTGGTAAGTTCCAGTGACAAAGTTCTTGTCTGTGCTAATACATCAAAAAAAAATAAAATCAGATAAATAAAAGCTGAGGAATTGGATGGACATTGCATATGCACCATGATTTCAGTTGAAAATGCATGAATGAAGGAGGAATTGTGGATAAGGAGAAAGACCATAACTCATATATGTTTGTTTTACCTTGTATTTATATACATATTTTATTTTTATTTTTTGTTTTCCATTTAAAAAGGTTGTGGTAATGTGCTTTCAGAAGAAGAAAAAATGACAGTTAAATGATCTGAATATTCTATTGTAGAAAACAAAATGAAAAACTGGGCAAGGAATGGCTCATGAATTTCAAAAAGAGCTCATGAATTTGCAAATGTGTCTGCTTAGTGCAGATAGTAGAAACACCTCCTCAGACATCATGCTCTATAATGTACTTTGACACGGTCACTTGAGAAGCAGTAAATGAACTGCAGTCCTTCCTTGTCCAGAATGCATGATCAAAAGGGAGCAGCCCCAGTTGTGCCAGGCTTGATACAAAAAAAAAAAAAAAAAAAAAAAAAAAAAAAGAAACAAAACAAAACAAAAAAGGCCTTAAGGAAACTAAGGCAAGCTTATCCTGTCTCTAAAAGGATTCCATGAACTGTTTGAGGACAGCAGCTTTTCCATAGCAAGTAATTCAGAGGCTGCAAACCAATTTCAGAGAACAGGAGACATCTATCGTTTGCACCATCTGGGCACAAGAAAATGTTCTGTTTGAACAGCTATTAGCAGGATGTCAAAGTAGATTTTGTTTCAGAATCTTCAGGCTTTAGGACTGTGTTTGATAATAAAAAGCACAGAAGTTGACTCTTTCTTAGTACAGAAAAATATTAATAGCCCTATTCAGCTTTCTTTTTGCTTTACTTGATGTATTTGGATTAAGTATTAAAATATAGAGCTACATCTCAAGAGTTTCTGACCTATAGCTCCAAAGCAGAACAGAAAAATCTCAGATGTCACTCCCACCAGCTTCAGTGAGAGGCAAACTCTTCTTTTCCTACTACAATGCCTGACTTTTAAGGTCATTACTTTTCTCTTTTATTTCTGAGCTCTTAATTTCTTTATTAATAATACTTTTCTTTTTAAAACACAGCTTCCAGACTGCAAAACAAGGAACTACTTGTTTTCAGAATGTTGAGAATTACATGTAAAACAGTGACATTTAAATGTAAGTAAAGAAACATAAAGGTACGACTTTTCTGAATAATTCTTTTACCAGTGGAACTCCATATACTTCTGGGATTATTTATAACAACAAGATTAATACAATATATAAAATTTGTAATAAAATTTGTAATAGTATCACAGACCTATCTCATTTTGTCTACTACTAACATGATAACTATATAGATGTTACTCTGTGTACAAGAGCATTTTTTTTTTTTTTTTTGGTCATGGAAGCTGATCTACATGGAAATCACTGGTGTTGCACATATACACCCAATGTTTTTCAGGATCTGGCTGTACTGTACAGGTCTGACAATAGCAATTTCCCTTACATTATACAAGTCTATCATTTTGGTGAAAAAAAAAAAAAAAAGTAGTGCCATTAATTCTTGTAACAAAACATTCAATACATCCTAAAGTTATGGTTGCTGTAGACCTGTGATTATGAAATGATTTTTCATCTTTCCTTCTTAACATCAGTGTAACACACATGGCTGTGAAGAAAAGCTTGTATGTATGACCCGGTTTTATGCTGACAGCCCAAAACCAGTCTCAAAAAAATAACAACCATGTATCACCGTAACAAACATTTCCTTGCAGATCTTACATACTCTGTACTTTTAAAAATGCACATTTACTATTTGTCATTTAATTGCATACAAGACAGTATTTTACCTTTTTCTTAAATTATTATTATTTTTTGATGCAGAATCCAAAATCAGAATTGAAATAACATTTCCAAGCTGTGACGCCATCAATTAAGTTGAAAAAGAGGAGAGCAGACATAAATATCTCTTGAAATATAACGGCAGGGGATGAACATCTGACTGATAGTAAAGAAATAATTAATTTTTATTAACAATGATGCACTTTCTTGTACATCACCACCATTTTACTGTATTTGGACACCATTTGGATCCCATAGACCTGTTATTTCCATTGTACAACAGTTGTAATAAAAGTTTCTGGAACTGATATGTCTACCAGGATTTTCTAAAGATTTTTAAACTCTACATTATTAATATTGTATTATGTAGAGGAAAAGCAGATAAAAGATATGTTTAATTACAGTTCATTTTTCACCTTTAAACAAACAGCTATCAAAGTAGCTAATGGCTACTCCAAACACAATACAGATAATAGCTTGCATTAAACCTGCTCATTCAGATTAAAAGGCAATAAAATAGAAATATTTAGAGATTAAATTCTTCTAGTTGAAGATCCATTCACTTCAATATGGCACTTCAATTAAATCTGGACTCAAATTAAATTGAATATTTTTCAAGAAAATAACTTTTGTTTTTGAAGGAGAAAAGTTTCTTATTACACTATCAAGTTTACTGGTTTCATCTATGTTTATTATTTTCAGGGTTCATGAGAGAGACTTTTCTGAAGATAGCTACTGATTCATCAGGGATACAGCACTTTTATTGCTGTCATTAATGTCTATATTCTTAGGTTTTGTGTGTTGGTGGGAATGACCGATGCAAAAGGAAATAAATAGAGTGAAAGATAGAAGGGGATCGTGTCTGATTTGCAAAAGTCATTTCCTAGTATTGCTTAACCTCTGCCTTTGAAGAAATGAAGAACATAGGCAGTTAATTCCTTATATTTTCTTTCTTTCCTATCATTGCTCTTAGCTTTGAAGGAAAACACTAGGTGAAACAAGAAGAAATAAAAGTTTTATTTATTTCTTGCATTCTTTCTTAAAATAAGTATTTTGTAGCTGAATCCACACAGCATGCACAGAGAAAATCAGGGGCAGTAAGCATAATTAATACACATCACAGACATATATTTAATCAATAAACTTTAATTTGACCATTTTAATGGCTGTTCTTTGATACAGTTGCAAACATTTTTTTTTTTTAATAGTCCTTTGTTTCAGAAAACAAACAATAAAGCAGCAATTCTGATTTTTTTCATCTCCGTGTTTATGGTGTCAGTCCATACCTTGTATGTGATCCATCATTCGAATACTATTCCAAACAGTGAGTGATGAGTTTTGCTACAAGTTCTCCGTGGAATTTATCCCTGTACAAAATCCAAGTCCTTCACAAAAAGTATTGATTTTCACAGTACTTACGATACCGTGAAACAGTATTTCCCACTTTGAAGATGATAGACAAAAAAACATCATTAGCTTTAGGTTCATAAATTGGAACACTTATTGAAGTTGAATTTTTGTGCTGGCAAGCATTTTCTAATGCCTACTCTTGCTGAAGTAGAGCTGTATCTGTATATAGTTGGGAAAGTGCAACTCAAGTTATTCTGGGTATCAGAAAGCAACACTGTAGGGACAGAATTGCACTATCCAGGGAAGCATTTACCTGAAACCGTTTACCTCATTTTCCAGACACTATGTTTGTAAAAGGCCAAAAAGATGAAGTTGCACAAGGCTGCTACCTTTGCAATAATACTGTACCTGGAATTAAGCCAGGTTGCTACCTTTGCAATATTATCGTACCTGGAATGAAGCCAGAGATCTGTGGAGAAAAAACAAGTTGGTGACATGATTGCAAAATACTGAATTACAAGACTAAGAACATCAGTTTCAAAATGACAGTACATAAACACACTGTCCCTTCCCAACTTTTAAATTCTTGATCTTAGACATTTAGTGTGCACATGGATGGATATACACACACACGTACATATGCTCTACATATCATAGAATGGCTCGGGTTGGAAGGGACCTTAAAGATCATTTAAATCCACCCCCCCTACCATAGGCAGGGATATCACCCACTAGATCAGGTTGCCCAGGTCATCATCCATCCTGGTCGTGAACACCTCCAGGGATGGGGCATCCACATCTTTTCTTGGCAACCCATTCCAGTGCTTCACTACCCTTACAATGAAGAATTTCCTCCTAATGTCTGGTCTAAATCTATTCTCTTTTAGTTTAAGACCATTCCCCCTTTTCCTATCATTACCTACCCGAATAAAGAGTCCTTCTTGATCTCTTTTATAAGACCCCTTTAGGTATTGAAAGGCCACAATGAGGTTTCCAGAGCCTTCTCTTCTCCAGGCTGAACATTGCAAGCTCTCTCAGCCTTTCTTCATAGGAGAGGTGCTCCAGCCCTCCGATCATCCTTGCAGCACTCCTCTGGACTCACTCTAACAGGTCCACATCTTTCCCGTGCTGGAGGCCCCAGACCTGGATGCAGTACTCTAGGGGGGACCTCACAAGGGCAGAGTAGGAGGGTACAATCCCTTCCCTTGATGTGCTGGCCACCCTGCTGCTGATGCAGCCCACGAAACAGTTGGCCTTCTGGGCTGCAAGCATGCACTGCTGGCTCATGTTGAGCCTTTCATCTACCAGAACCCTCAAGTCCTTCTCTGCAGGGCTGTTCTCAATGACTTCTTCTCCCAGTCTGTACTCCTGTCTGGGATTGCCCCGACCCATGTGCAGCACCTTGCACTTGGACTTGTTGAACCTCATGTAGTTCACATGGGCCCACTTCTCCAGCCTGTCAAGGTCCCTTTGAATAGCATTTCTTCCTCATGATATATCTATCTATATACATTATATCTATATTTCTCTCTATATAGATATGATATACATATCTATATCTATATCATATTTCATATATATATATATATATGCATATGCATCAAAGCATCTCAAGCCTAAAAGTGTAGACCCAAACATTTTGACATAATTACTATCAGTTTACTGGTATATGTGTTTTTTATTTAGTTTAAGATAGGAGATGAATAATATCACATACAATTAAGATTGCAAATATAATTTGATCAGAGAGACTTTGATTGTGGATTAAGATAAAGACAACTGAAGATGACAGTTTTGCTTTTACAGACTGCACACTGGGAACTGTAATGAACAAAAGTGGTCAGACTCCATCTTGAATCTCCTGTCTACATGCTACATTTCTCACCATTAACATGTATGTAATAACTACAGTGAAGTTATTTAAGTAATTGAATGGAAAAATCTTAAAGGAAACAGCAAGACAAATTGTCATACTTCTTATGCTCAATATTTGATCTACATTTTAAGGTGATGTATTCTTTTGCTTCAGTCAGAATTTGTTTCATGATTTATAATATGAAATCAAAATTGTATATGATACAAATGTAGAGTTTTCTTTTGCTTCTGCACAAACAGCCAACTACGAGGATGAAGTTCTGTTAATCAAGATATCTTAAACTGAATTTTCCTCTCACATACATAAATGCAGTTACTGCATCACTGAAGATGATATGGAAGTGGTTTTAATGATGAACGCAGATGGTTATAAAGTGTGAGCTTAGAAATACTGAGGTTATTTGTCTTCAGGATTGAATTAATACCTTGTCCTAAAAAGCAGGATCTGCTTTCTGAAAACAGTGGGTTACCGCTGGAGAGTAAAAACACAGGATCCTGGAACTCAGTATTATTTGACCAAAATCACCCTCCCTTAGATAAAGAGTTGTATCAGGTACAAATGTAGCTCCTTAAGCATACTTCCAAAAATATCTTTAAAGTGTTATCCTTTTAAATTTGAACTCCAATGGTAGAAAGGACACTTTTTTTTTTTTTTTTTAATCCCGTTTCTCTTTGATACATTCTAAGAGGAAGAAGAAAAATAGATTTCAGCAAATGAACCCACTGTTCCAATCACTTGCAAAACAGTAGGAGTTATTTTAATGGACATGATTTAAACTAGACCTTTACCAAGCATGACCTTCTATTTAAACCTGCAAAGTATAATGTAAAAAATCTTATGCTAAAGTATAGCTAAGAAGAATGAAAAAAAAGGTGAAGAAAAAAGTATAACTAATTAAGTGCAAGCATAATTTCTTAATACAATATTTTATTAATGTAATTAATCATGTTTCAAAAAAAAGTGAAAAAAATCATGATTAGTAATTCATTTCTGAACACTCTTGTTTTTTAAAAGACAAAACTAGCAATTGGATAAATGTTTCAGTTTAATCTTTTGATATGCAGTAACAACAACACTTACTTCCTTTCACTGGACTTAAGAACTGGCCTATTTGATCACTGATTAGAATCACACGTTTCCTTGCAGGGTTAATCTTGTTTAAACAGAAATGCAACTTAAGGTATATATGTGAGCATCAACATTCGGGAAATAAATGTACAAGATATAGACCAGTCTGTAGGACTGAATTAAAATAATCAACAAATATTTACTCAAAAATTTCGCATGTGTTTTAAGAGGCCTGAGAATTGGGTAAGATATAACCATAATTAATAAAAAAGAAAAAATCCTAACATTGAGTAGAATGTATTCAAGTAGATTTATGTGACTATTTCATAAACTTTGCAGAACCTATGGTATAAAACCTTCAAATGCCTGGAAAGTTTGCAATCTATTTTTCATATTTACTTTAAAAATGACTAGTATAGATCATATGGTATCAGACGTGAATTTCTTCAGATGGAAGTTCATTTATTTGGCTAAATAACAGATAGATGATGAGCAATTGTAGTGGACGATCTTCCAATTTCAGGTACCTTGGTTTCTGAAGGCCTGTTATGTTGTTATCTCTTCACCTTACCTCTGTTAGTTGAGGTAATGTGATCTCCAACTACAGGATCAAATGGCTTTCAGAGGCTGCTGGCACTGGGACAACCTCTAGTTCAAACGAGGAGATATTCCTTACCATCACTGGCTTTTGCAAAACTGGCGTCAGAAGAACTCCTGGACTAAAATGGCTGGCTCTTTACTTTCATCCCAGCAGGCAACATCAGATACTGATTTGCACAAGTTCTGTGTGAGTCCTAGAGCCATTTATTGCAATGGACACAGCTAAAGGTATTTAATATTGATATATAAGCTTCAATCTTGCCTCTGTCTTTTGCTCTTGATGTTTTGAAATATAACACAAAAGAGTAATTTTTCAAAATCTTCTGTAGGCAGCATAGAATATGTGTATGTGCAGTTTAATAATCATTTTCTGAGATTCTTTGTATTTATGTATTTTTTTCATTCATACTTAATAATAAATATGAATAAAATAAGAAAAGAAACCATTGTGAAATAACACTAATTCTGCTGAGTACAAAGTTAGATCTGTGGTATTTTTGGTTTCCGTGTAGCTATGCAATGTTGCTTGATTTTTATTTTATTTTTATTTTTCACTTTTTCAGCATAACTGTTCAGTTACACTCACCAAGATCTTAACATGTCAGCCTTGATGAAAGGCAACTGAGAACTTCATGCCCTGCTTACTACATTCTGTGACACAGTCCAAGACCATTCAAAAGTGTGATAAGGCAGTCAATTTTACTTTTTTTCCTCTTCCTTGATCTTTATATTTTTAATTCCTCCTAATTTTCAAGGTTCCTCAGAATTTCTCTGCATAGAGAGTGAAGTATTTCAGAGTAACCTGAACAGATTTTTCTACTGTGCTCTGTACTGAACTGACACTTTAAAGCAGTCCTCAAGGAAAGGTCACTTACAATCTAATTTAAATCAGAATGTAATGAGTACATTTAAGGAACCAGTACAAGGATAATGATTACATGAAATACAGTTTGATTGAGACTATTTAAGTGAACAGCTAAAAGAAAAGAGATCAGAATTCACAGAACCATTAATGCTATGGATAAAAAGGATATTGAGGTTACCTGCCCCAAGAGAAGATAAATATATCTCTAGCATTTCTGGTTTCAGAACTCACACCATTTATTTTGTAGTTTTCAACTCTGACAGCAACAATAACTAGCACTGATGTGAAAACAATGGCATCTAATTATTGCCACTTAAGTGGACCGAAGTGAGCATGCTTAAGTTTATATCTAATAAGAAGAGCTAGGATAACCTCAGGACACAGCAAACCAGTATCTTGCTTTGAAATAAGTTACACTCAGAATAGTGTTTTTTTTTTAAACAATTATCATTTACTCACAACTGGACCTCAGCAATCACAGAACCACATCTTAACTCCACCACCAAACCCCAAGCAAACACTGTTTGCTATGCTACTACTTGCTGGAAGTTAAAAACTATTTCTAGTCTTTTCTGTTCATCAGAATGATAAAAAATCTTTGGACCTCACAGTATTAGAAATGGAATATAGCAATAGATGTAAGAAAACTTCCATTGTCAAAATAGAAGTTCTGAACACATCAGACCGAATATTTTGAAATCCTTAGAGTTCTGAGATACAGGCACATCATATTGTAAGCAGGAAAATAGAGCACTTAATGACTACTGGTTAAATTCTTTTCTTTGTCTCTCTCTGTGGATCTTGAATTATTTCGGTAATAGCAAGTCTATTAACACAATTGTAATAAAATATACAATAAATTAACAGAGATGCTACTAAATTTGTCTTGGTTTAGTTTTGACCAGGGCGAGGCTTTGTTGTTGTTGTTGGCTTCTTTTCTCATATCTCCACACTTGGTGGAGTGTTATCTGTTAATTCCTAAATTACACACCCAGATGAGAACACACCGCTGTATCATAGAGAGAGTACTGCTCTTTTTTCCATACAGGAACCTCTGGTGTCCAACTGTCATCTACCTCTGCTGTCTTACAAGGCATATAAACATGATATTGATATTATGATACTTTTTAAAGAACAGTACAGACTCTCCTCTTCAGTTTTTTTTTCTTCCTCAGACTGACATACAGTTCGAAGACACTTCTGAGATACTTCCAGGACACAGGTAACCAAACTACTTCCAGTCATTTCTTATTCCTCTTTCTCGATGTCCACATTTTCATGGTATGTAAGGTTGGCTGACAAGTTCAATATCCCTTCGTATGTTCTCATTTTTTTTAGTGACATTCAGATATCATTGAGCTCAATAAATACTGCAGTTGCCTTGAGTGTTCTTACTGTTACATTATTCATCTTCTGCTCTTTATTTATATTACTTGGAATGTGCCATTAATATCTTTTGTTGTTGGGATTTTTTAGCCTGTTTCACTCCCAAATACAAACTTAATATCTATGCTTTTGAAACAAAAAGCATTTTGAGACTTACCATATTCATAGCTCTTTTTTCCAAGAGACAATACTCCTTTACTATTTTTTCTGTCAGGTGCCTTGTCTGCTAGATATGCAATACTGTCAATATAAGTTTGTTATAACTATGTCCTTTGCATTGTATTCCTATATTATTTCTAGCAACTTTATTTAACTTATTTTTCAAAATAAGTTTAAATTCAATATTTCAAAACTGTCTTTTTTTTTTTTTTTTTAATGGCAGGAATGATTAACTGTTCTTTGTGTAACTTTGCTTACCATATATCTACAGCAACTTACATAAATGTCACATATATCTCTGAAATCAGAGAAAATATAAATGTCATTGTTTGGGTAAGTAGAGAATACACTTCACACAGAAACTTGGTTTGGCTTCTCAATTGAAGGTCAGAGCTATTATCTCCTTAAACTGCATCCTGCACATCCCAATCAATCTGTCAGAATTCTTATATCTGCCCTTTTCTGCTGCATAGAAGTAGAATTTAACAGAAAACAGCTAATCAATAGTAGTTATGTACTGTAGCAAGGTGAGGAGCCACATTACTTGTGAAGAATGTTTAAGGAAAAATATTTAAATAACTCCTCTACCTGACTAGCAACCTCAGTTTTGAAGGACAGTTAATACATTATAATTCAGAGATACAACTGAAAGAACAGATTAAATTCTGATGAAGAAACCACTCTATTTTTTCTACATTAAAAAAGTAATTAATGCATTAACTTAATTCTATTTTTTTGCATATTGCATTTAAAGAGCAAGAAATATACATATTCAAAAGAATTTAGGGATTTTAGAACTTTGTCTAACTTAAAATTTATATCCCAATAGTAAGCAAACAAATTATGTAATAGATAACTATGTTGATAGCATAGCCCATGATTTGTCAGTTACAATTAATTAGCAAGAACAATCCCAGATTCCTCATGTTTCTTAACAAAATAAATTTGTTTCTCTTCTTGTTTTCTTTGTTATTGTAACATAGAAAAAAATTTTGTCCTCAATTAATGTACAGAGTGTTATTGAAGAACTGCAGAAAAAAAAAATGCTGTTAGAAGATGGCAGAGTATAAGCTAAAACAGAAGTGACAATGTAAAATAATTGCATCTGAAACAGAATGACCATGAAATAAGAGGTGACAACTACAACAGTAAAGTTAGCTGGTATGGTCATTATGTTTTCCTTTTTTTTTTTTTTTTTTTTTTTTTTTTTTTTTTTTTTTTTGCTACAAGTGACTTTCCTAATAATTTATACATTAAATATTGTACTTGGGAGAGTAACAGCTTTTTCAGAACCATATAACAGACATCATAACTGTCTAGCATAGCTTTGGTGGTTTTTAAAAGACCACAGATAAATAGAACTGTTTATCAGTTTTAATTACTTCAAAAGACAATAGTCATGATTTAATAATTCCATGTAAAAAATCGCACATACTGATTTAGGAGGAAAAAAGAAAAAAGAAAAATGAAGCAATATTACTTTTGTTTCTGCACTTTCTCCTTCAGAGAATAGTCATGCTTGAATTTGTGACAGAAAAGCACTGAGGAAGACTGCCACAAACTGCAGACTTTTTTTCTTTTCTGTAAATTCAGTGTAAATATATTATCAATAACATAAAAAACTATGGTCTCTACTATGCAGCTCCAGATCTAATTTGTACTTTAGAAGAACAAGAATTAGGTGACAAACACCTTTTTGCTCTTTGAGTAAACATTTCTCAGAGTAATTGTCAACTATTCAGTTACTGACATTTGCAACTAAAAGTGACTTCTGGAAATCTCTTTCTCCTGATAAATTGGGGGGGAAAAAAAAAAAAGCTAGATTGGTATAGCTGAAAATTTATAGGCGGAAAAAAATGCAGTCATTCAGTCTGACCTCACCAATTAGTTCTTAGTTGGGGGAAAGCATTTTCTAACCCCAGTTATGGTTACATGTTCTTTAAGTCTCATTTCAGAAACAGTAGAAACAGAACTAATGTTTCAGCTCATGCTAATTAGGGACTTTTTATCATGTTACTAGACAAATACCCTACTGTTTGCTTATAAAACAAATATTCTCAGCTGTCTAGTTCAGGTAACCTCATCTTTCATTTTTTCTGAGATACAAATAATAAACTGGGGTATAAAATTCCTTAGAAAAAGGAACATTTTAATGTAAAAACTAAATCATTTTTAGAACCATATAGCATATTAGAAATGTGATGTACTGAGCATATTAGAAATGTGGTGTACTGGGTGTGTTTTGAGACTCATGTGAAACAGAATTTCTACACAGTCATCTTGTGCACCTGTGAATTGTTCTTCCTTTCCATACAAAGCCATGGACAGATATTAGGTGGGTGTGAATGAGACTTGTACATGTTCACAGTCCAAGCCCCAGGGACAGTGCAAGAGAGAGGAATGTTTACACAAAAACAGTTGTAATTTTCATAGAAAACTATATATACACAACCAGGGGGACTGGGATAAAAAAAACCTAAACCAAAACAAAGCAAATCCCCAAAACAGAGGCTCCCTCAGGCCAGTGTCATTGCAGCATTGTTTTGTTTGCAAATCCATAGAGATATAATGTATTTGAAATGTAGCTGAAACTGACTGCAGTGATTAATGATCATGACAAACTGATCCAGTAAGTCACATGCACTGCCTTGCCTAACTACATGGTCGCTCAAGATTATTTTGACCAATAAACACATTTTTTAATACCCTTGATTTTAAATTGACATTGGGATTCTAGCTTTTACATTGAAAAATCAAGAAAACACCTTTATTCGTGTTTCTCCCTCAAATGATCCTAGACTTGACATCACTTTTTTTCAAGAAAACAACTATGGCAATCCCTAAACTTTCAGACCTTAGACCAAGGCCATAAATACTTAATTCTTTATTCCATCTTCCATTCCTGGCCTGCAGTTGGTAGGCCATTTTGTGATGGTCGTAGAAGTAATCTATTTGTTGTATCTTACTTGCTGTAACTAACTCACAGAGAGAATTACAAACTTTACAGTCCTAACATAGGAGATCTAAATGACTTATCTTTTTTAGGCAGGGGAGCCTTCAAACCTTTTGTACATCAAAAAAGAAGGAAAATAACCTGTGCAACACATCCCACTTTTTCCTTCCCCCAGTTATTTCAAAAGAATTTCAAAGTGTGTAGCTCCCTTCCAACCTACATGACCAGGTTTTGTTGTCCCAGAGGGAAACAAAAGGAAAAGAAAAGAGGAGTAAAAGCTTATATAACACAAGCCATACAACCATGCATACTTTCAAGCTAATGTGCTATCCTAGAAACTGAAATGTCAGAACTAGAAGTAACCAGATTATACCTGACCATCAGTCAGTTTTAAATACCAGGCTTAGAACATCTACAACCACAATGAATTTCACCAGGAAATCTGTACAGCGTTTATAATTTATAGCATGTAAGAGGCAAAAATCATTAAATTGAAAGTTAGGTTCTATATAATTGAAGGCAACTTACAACATTACTTAAAGGACCATCACAAAATTCCAGGAGCTTTAGCAAAATAATCCTTCAAGGCAGACCAAAGATGGAATTCAGCATTATACATCCCAACCAAATTTTCTATTAGGTGTATAACACTCAAAACAGTGTGCAGTCATTAAGAATAATCACCCATCAAAGCTCTGCTCAGCTTGCATGTCAGTACTATTTTATTGTAGTTTTGGAGAAAGCTTATGATATACAGGTTGACCAAACACATAAATTTAGTTAACAAGCAACTTCTTTCAGACCTCAAAATATAAAATTTACTGTTATTGACTAGAAATTTGGCTCTAACAACACATGAGTTTGCTTTTACTTGCACTTTTTCATTCCAGACTACCTACCAGGAGGATACCAGTATCATCATAAGTGAAAACCTTACCTGTTCTTCAAGAAAAAAATCAGAATGGTAAATCATTTCTTTTTGAATTTTTAGAAAGAGACATTTTCAGGACTGTTGCCCCATCAGGAGAATAATTTTAAACAACTCTTCCTTAAAATTCCTCTCCTAAAACATCTTTTTAATCTACACAATGAGCAGGACAGTATTAAAGTATATGTACATCCATTCTGTTTGGCACTATTGAACTCGTTCCAGAATATTTTTCATCCGTTTACTTAACATCTTCAGACAACGTTTCTATGCTTCCTGCTACAGAGTTCTAAGAAACTTAATCTTCATTGATAAGATTCAAAATTTGCATTTGAAAAAAATGCAAGTCAAATAATAAGATCTTAAAAGTAAACACTTTTATATTATTTTATATTATTTGACCATCTTAAAAAAAAAAAAAAGATTTAGGACTGGCAGGGCTGCGTGTGGTTTGAGCAGTGGGACCATCTGCTCTTCTAAAAGACTTGAACTTGAGGTTATCAGAACCAAAAGAAAAAGGTTTCCCAATGTTTTCTAGCATGTTCTCTCATTGTCTGGTAATGATCTTTGGCCAAAGTGTCCTGAAGTTCAAAATCTAACCAGAAGTATCCTCAGAAGGAGGACCTTTCCGATCAATTTAACAGTATCTGGAACAAAGTCACTGGAAGAATACTAACAAACTCAAGAAAACATAGTTGTCTCATGGAAAATAAACTTGAGTCAAGTAAAATTGTTTGGAACCTCTGAATAACTTGGTATTTAGAGTTATTTAAAGCCTTCTTTTAAATTAAGGAAAAAAATAATATTTGGCAGCTGACTAATTAAAAATAGTAAAATTTGAGAATTTATTTTACATTGACATGAAGTGGACAGCCTTAATCATGACTTTTCACCACTTTAAAGTATATATATCATTCATAGGCTCACTTTAATATTTCCCACCAAAAACCAGTATCGTTTTGGATCCAGTATTGGGCCAGTCAGGTACCTTGAAGCAATAAACTTAAAATAATTTATAAATCCAATTGCATAAAAGGAAGAGTCTAGTCTCTCCACCTCTTGCATACGCATGGATACTTGAGGTAGTTTCAAAGTGTCTTGATAATATCCAAAGTGCCATTTCATCAATCTTGAATTTGATGTCACATTGCACCGCAGTTTTGTTATAAGTGGTCAGATCTGATTTTTTATAGAGGTAAAGAACTACCTGTTGATGGCCTCACTTGAATAATTTTATCGGAAGGCTGTAGGAATATATATATTATTTCAATTCCAAATGACTAATAAATATTAAAAAAAAAAAAAAACACAAAAAAAAAACCACAACACATACTACATCAATATTTTTATGTTTCAGCCCTATTCTGTTATTCTAATTATGCATATGAAATAGGAAAAGAGAAAAACTCATGAGGAGCTTGTGGAAGATACTGCAGAAGGTTGACAAAATATGTCTAATACACACAGAAAGGCATCATCAGCAAAAAAGCAATTAAACACATACTATCATAGACGAAAACATTTCAGAGAATTTCTCTTAAAGCAAATGGCTGCTGAACATGAGTGCCTACAGCAGAAGTCATGATGAGGGTAGGATACATCTTTTCAAAGAGGGTTTGAAAATACTTGAAAATATGTAAATATTTGTTGAAGAGGAACACACCTTATGTAAATTTTGACACACATACTTGACAGTATATGTCACATTACATAATAAAAAATGTTGGGATGATAAATCAATAGAACTAGAGTGAGGTTGTTAAACTAAGGTGGATAAAAAAAAAAGTAAAAAAAAAAAAAAAGAACACATACAATTTCTTACCACTAAATTTTTTCTTTCTCTGCTACTTCATAAAGGACAAAATCAGTTTCTCACATGACAGAGCTGTTTTCTATATGTAGCTTGCTCAAATAACTTTTAATCTCTGATAAATTATAAATTTCTAAAACATACATTTCCCACCCTCAGAAATGAGAGTATAGTTGCACACCCTTTCAATACCAACAACTGAAGGATTAACTTTTTCTGTATACAGCACTTCATTTAGGACATCAAAATGTCACTATGGCAGTATATATGTTTTCTAGTTAAGAGATTCCAATTATTTTTGGATTCTCCTCTAGGATCCCATTGTCTACACAATACACAGGGAGCCAAGCACATTATCATTATTGCTCCTATTAATCAGCATGCTAGAACTATCAAGAATTATAAGAAATTGTATTTTCCTTTTCGTTTTAGTAAATAGTTCAATTAGCTCAATAAGTACCTTTTGACAGTAGAAATGGTACCTACTTATGTTATTCTCTCTTTTCAGCTCAGCATACTTTCTGCAGAGAACATTGTTCCTTTCTTTATTCAGAACTGTTCTGACAGAGTCTTGAAAAATCCACAAAAATACTGGGCTTATGTGGACAAACGGAATCTACTGCAGAAAAAAGAAATAAAAAGACTGAAATGCTTATCTTGATTACATTTGTGGTACTAATGTCTAGAAGGAATACACAGAACTTGGCAAATCTGTTATCTGCGCAGAAAAGCTGTATGAGGGTGGAAATTCAAAAAAAAAAAAAAGGAAAAGAATGATAACAAACTACTCTAACTGTAATAACTAAATTGGCGTGCATTTAGTTATAGCTATATGACTTCTGCCATACTGACTCCAACAACTTTTAATCAAGGAATAAAAACTGGCCACATAGAAAGTCTCAGAAAATCTGTTTGTGAAATAAAATATGCTTGCTTAAAACACAGAAAAAGCTAGATACTCACATGAGCAGTTTAAGCACATCTGTTTTATTAGTGAAGCCTAAACCCAGTTAGTTGTCAGAATGTAACTAGGGAATTCATTAAACCATGGTATCAATTGCTTCTGATGTACCTATAACACCTTCCTAGGGATCAGCCACAGCTGATAGGGTGAAAGCTATACGATTTGCATCTTCTTACTGAAAAATATTCTTGTATTTGATTTGAACATATGATTATTTTTATAATGAGTAGTTAATCCACAGGTATGTCTGGCAAATAGGTATTTTCATGTAATAATATGGTTTTGCTAACTTGATCCATTAAAATGAATTTTTAACACTCATCTCTACATGTAGTCTAGTCTTCAGTAAAAGACACATTAAAAGTGTACCTGCATATTTTCTTTATTTTTAGAAACATAATATGAAATCTTTGAAGGTTTACGTGGACGGCATGTTGGTTTCTACAAATCCTATTCAGAGACTCAGAGGTTTCAGGACAATGTACTGTACTGAAACTCACAGAAATCTCAGAGCTGAAGCTGTGGATTCTGCTCCCAAACCAAGGCACCTAATTCCATGGTCTATCCATCAGTCTTCCCAGACTGAACAGGATTTAAGGAGAGATCAAGTTTCTCTTGACCTTTGTCTTGTTTGTGTAGTTGAATGTGTATGTTCAAGGCAACTGCAGTGCAAGTAGCAGTGGAAGATTATCAGTATCCTGCCTAAGTTTCAATTTTTCTATGAGTCTAAGGATAAAGAAAATGAAACAGTAGAGGCATTGCTTTTAAGTTGTACATGTGGCAGGAATCTGTAACTTTATATAGCATTTTTTGACGAAGCACAAAAATTGTCTAGGGAGTCTATGATTTTTACAAACAAGCCTACATCCAATTGTTCATACAAAATAACCCTTACCTATTATTCACTGCCTAGAATGCTTCTGCTCAGTGCTCTCTTGGGATTCCAACCAGTCATTCTCTTTATTCCTTTCAATTTTAAAAAATAAAATACCTTATTACTACCATTCCCAAAGCCTTTCCATCATTGTTTTACATTGACTTTCTCAGTAAGTAAAATCCTGAAGGTATTTTACTTGGAGAGATTTCTAGTATCCCCTGATGCAAGTAGTTGCACTTGCAATCTGACTTGTGGAATTACCGCCTATCTGGCATAATGCCAGTCTGCTGCTTTACAGTCCTTGGAATGGTGAAAGAAAGCCAGTTTAAAACACAATTTTTAGCAAAACAAAAATTAATATTTATTTATCATTATAAAGAATTTGATTGGAACTTGGCAATACTACACTGGTTTGATAAATCATTGGAGAAATACACTTGTAGCATGAGCTAACAGCCACTAAACCCACCACGCACTCATTGTAAATTTACAAAAAAGAAGTAAGAGCTTTGTGTCGTTCAAGAAGTAACATTTTTACAAATCTCAGAACCAAAGAACTCTGAAGACAGGAGATACTGAAAGTTTTCACGTAACCTCACTACAGGACAAGGAAACAGCAGAGCTGGTGAAATACTAAACTATCAACACTGCAAAGATATTTTTGTATGGAAGGGATAGTATTTTTGACCAGTTAGAATGAAAATTAAGACATTTAACCCAAACAAAAGGTACATGTTATGTTAGAATTTGATTAGGAATGGAAAACTTACCAACAGTTTACTGCATGTAAATTGAAAATGGTCCAGTTAATGTCGTTATTAATATAACTTAAAATGAAGCCCTGCCCTGTTCATTAGAGACAGCTAAGCTATTATAAAAGACAAGCATTGACCACTTTTCTCTTTGTAAATATTTCTGCATGATCTTAGGAAATTTAATGCTACATGATTGCCTTATTCCTTTCTTGACAACCATGAATCACATCCTGTTCACAGACTGTCACTTCTTCCCTCAAATATAGAGTTCTGCAGCCCTTTGAGGGCCAGGTGTTACAGTCTATCCTCATTTATTTTCCATAACCTTTTGCTGTGTCTATGCCTCCCATGTTCACTGCATGTCTGCCCTATCGGGCATCATCCACACACAGGTAGTGGTTAAGTCTTGTTTCTAAAACTACTTCTCATCCTATTCTATGTTGTGCTTTCGTAGCACAGTCTCTTTCACTTCAACTCTCAATCCCAATGCCTGGTTTCTAAATTCCAGAAGCAGGGACAGGAATTTGAACAGCTTTTTAAATTTATTCATCTGAGTTAAGAAAACAACTTAAGTTTGTCTTCCTGAAATACTGTTTGCAATATGAATTGCTATGGCACATACCACTACAGTATTGCAGAATATGAATATTTTAAATATTTATTACGATTTGGCTTCTTTTCCTTGAATTATATCTTCCATACATTTAGGAAGGAGGGTTCATGTGCTTCAAAAGGGCGATATTTAATGCAAGTTGATACTGACAATGCAGTCTGTGTGGCTCTGACACAGACGCTTTTGTCCCTTACACTAAATCAGCAACTGTCAGAGAACTGCCTGAGCACAAGACAACGGTCATTTTTTTCCTCACAGCTGCTGAAGACTGTGAGGAAAGGCACACAAACACAGCATTCCCCCACGTACTTTAAACTGGGTTCTTTCATTGCAGTGATGCTTTTAGCTCGAGAGCTGAAAGCTTCTTGTGGTGCTTGTAAAATCCAAGTAGAGAAGTGATGCAGTTTTACTGCCTTCTTTGCCCAGCCTTCCCTAGTGTTGCGACACCTGGGTCTCTCTTTCTCCGGAAAGATTTTGCAACAACTGATCAGGCTTCACAGGCTTTGCAGAGTACATACCACGAAAGATATATTGCTGGACCAGGAAGAAAAAAAAGTCTTTGCCAGAAGCCTGCTGTTGTTTCTGATGCTTTTAACAAAAAGATAAATATAAAATTTATCAATTATAATTGTGATATTTTGTACCAGGAACAAGAGAATCTGGGTTTTATATTCTCAGGTCCCTATTTTATTCCGACCATTATTTTATTCTAAATTACTTCCTTGCAAACCTTAGTTTACAATAATAAAAATATAAAAAAATATATTTCTCTTTGAATTGTTACAGAAGGGTGAAAAATGCCACATTGAAAATAAATATGTTGTATTATTACAGCCTCTGCCCAGACTTTGGAAAAAACCTTTAGTAAGATTAAGGAAGAGCACGGCTAGCCTAGCACTATGTATATCTGACATTTAACAAATCTTGTCCTCCTAAATCTTTCACTACAACTTTGCCCTTGTAGAGTGTTCTCATTTTATGTGCAACACACGTCTCCGTCTTCATCTACAAACAGTAACAAACTGCAGTCAATAAATAACACAAGAGCTGTTAAACACCAAAGCGCAAGCAAGGTCTAAAGATCATACTTCATAATGGTCTTAAAAAATGAAAGGCAAGCTGTGGAGCCACCTCTTAGGATGAGGGAGTTGCAAGTGAGCCAATAAGAGAGAAGCCAGTAAGGGGAAAGACTGTTCAAAGACTGTTTACATGTTTGTCTCATGTAAAGACAGAGAAGTGCATTCTGTGAAGCATTACCAGTCAGTCAATGAACATGAAAACGTACCCTTCCTCGTCCCACCTCCTTTTCCTCTTTCAGTGCTGTTGCAGAGATTGAATAGAGACTTCAGAAGAAAGGATTTTAATCTAACACTAAGATGAGGTAATTGGCAACATCTAGCTGTTAATGATGTTTCCCTCATGAATGGATGCTAAGGGCTATGAAACCTTGCCTGGCAGACAAATGGTACCTTTCTCAGCCATCTGTCTTACAAATGATCCTGTATGTATAGCTATTATTTCAGTCAGACACTGGCAGCTCTACAATTGTTCATGTTCTCCGTGAAGAATAGCACCTGTCATCCTGTTTGAGTGCTCCGACTTAACAGACCTGTTTTCAGCTTGTTGGAAATGCTGAAGGACTGCACTTGGAAAAGCAACAGAAACGAACAGATAAGATAAAAACTCATGGCACTCATTTCTCAATGCATAGGTGTAAAGACTACTTGGGAACATCCTGAAAGAATTTTGCTAGAACTGGCTGCTAAAAGCACAGATGGCTCTCTACCGACTTGTGAGAAAACACTAAAGACAAGCTCTCCACCACTGCTGTTCTCTTTCCTTGGAGCTGCTTGGCTCACTTGGCAGTTACTTTATCAGCTCTTCTGACTTGCTCAAGTGGAGACTCTGAGGTCTCCTCATCTTGTCCACTCTCACCTCAGAATTTAGCTGCTCTTGATTTGCAGTATGAATAGTACTCATACTTTATCCCTAAAAAGCAATATCAGAATACTTCAGACTGAGCAAAACTCTCTTACAAGCCTCAAACAACTGAATGTAGCAATTTATTATTAAAGCTAAATGCTTTTTATCAGTGCCAACCATAGCTATATAAAGAATCTCACAGCTGTTGTAAATGTTAATAGATGCCATGTTTAATAAAACTGGTAAACATTTTGGAAAGAAAGATTCTCATTAAAATCTTAATACTTCCCACAAATACATTCTTTGTAGAAATCCTTTTCTGATCATGCTAGAAATTTATTACGCAAAGAAAGCTTTACTGTGCCTTTCTGAAATGCGATGGGGGATGGGGAGAGACAAAAAAACCCTGACTCATTGATTTGACTGGAAACCAGTTTGTTGATTAATTTTAGTTCCACATAAAGATTTTCATTTTGATATATTATGAAACATTGCCCAAATCTAATTTTTTTTCCCAGATTTCCTTTCTGTTCTATTCAGACTTATGACCAAAGAAAACTTTGTCCTCACACCTTTAGCAGCAACAAAATTCCAACACAATACAGGCTAGAACTTCAGTTCCCCTGCAAAAGCAACTATCATTTTAGCTACCATCAGAGAGCTGTGGAAAGACTTAAAACATCATTTGGAATTTTGTTAGATGCCTATTTTCTACGTTTCTAAAGCCATACAATTTCCCTAGCTAACAAGCTTACTTTTATACCCAGAATACTTAGGCTTAACACTGATGATGAACCAAGATACATGAAACAGTACCCTTACGCTCAGTCTGGAGTTACCCAGTCATTGTGACAATACAGATTTTATGAGATAACAGCAAATAAAAAGAAACACTCAAAAAAAAAAAAGAGTTGAAACATATAACATCATACAGTGCTTCATATGATGCACAAAGATGCACAAAACAAGCTGAGCTTATGTGCTATGAACTGGTTGCTCAGTTTTAGAATCACTGGAAAAAACAGTTCTTAGCCAAATCCATGTCCTTAGCCCACTGGTAGCTGACCACTTTGATGTGATTAGTTTTGAAAAAAAATTAAAGCAATTTCTTAACCTGAGACATCTTTAGTGAATATTGGTTAGGTGTTACTGATCTGCTCGCTACTGTATAGAAAAGAACTTCATTACATTGGCCAAATTATGATTTGTTAATTTGTTACATATAAATTATAATACATCGCTCTTCTGATCAATTTCTGTTCTGATCCACCAGAGATCTATTGTTTTTTAGTAAAAGTTTCAAGCAGTTTGGGCACTGAGCACATACTGCATTCAACATCAGACTTTTGACAAGTGTTCTAGCAAATTTTTCCTAGTAGCTGAAATAGTACAGACCTTTTTAAAGCCTGGAAAAAAAACAGATGGCATCAGAATCAGTTCATACTTGATGTAAATCTACAAGCAGCCCTCATTTTAATATATGGATTGCTTCTCTGTGTTTATAGAAGTTTAAGAACACAACCTTTATAGCTTTATTCCCACAGGACAATTAGAATTGCTTTTATTTTGATAAAAAATTATCAGTAAAAGTAGATGAGCAAAAGAAAACAATTTATCAATAAGCATTTTATAGCAAATTGAAATAAAATTTAACACAGAATTCTTTTTAATCTGCTTTTACGTCGGATGCTTACTTGCGTTAAGTATGGTCTGGAATCTCCTTGGACATGAAATCATTCTACCTAGTTCCCAGTACTTCCCCCTCCCCATAGAAAACCCTCCCCCCTCCATAGAAACCTTTCATCCTACTAGTGGAAACTAATTTTTGTTCAGTTCTGCTAGGAGCGAAATATAATTCTCCTAGAGTGAAACAGAAAAATGTCATTTAGAAATCATTTGTATTTTGAATGAACAAATTCAAATAGACATATAGAAAAAATCCAAGGACAGCTTTCTTTTGATCACAGTTAAAGTATTTAATGACAAAATCAGGGTTTCCAGTAATTACCGTAGAGAGCAGGTCCCACTGTTATTTACTTTTTTTTTTTTTTTTTATACCCAGAATGGCACATAATTTCTACATCTCTGAGAACTTTTGGAGGAATTGGTTACAATAGATACCAGCAAGTATTACAGTTCTGGCATATCATAGCAAAACCTATCTACCCTTAAGATCACTTTTTAGAGAGCACATTTTTGTTAATATTTCACATAATGCACAACTTTTGCTAGACACAAAAGTAGCCTTTTAAGACAGAGTTTGCAGTACAGTAGTTTCAAGTCTAACAATGCATTATTTTTATTCTTTGCAGAACTTTAAAAAGATAAAGAAACTATTGATGTTGTTACAATTTACAAATACATTCTTTCATATGAAACATTAACCTGAATCATAGTATATGTTATGTACATGACTATCTAATACTATATTGTATACACTACAAGCTAAGTTCCAGAAGGAAATTGCAATGCTATAAGATTTACCTTTGGATAGACATTCATACTTCTCTAATTTTTTTCTTCTAAAAACTACCAAACATAGTAGTTTAATGAATAGCAAGAACAAAGTGAACACACAAATAACCCCCTTTTCCTTCATTCAATAACACTAGGTTACTCAGAATTCCCATAGTAAATGGCTTTTGATGGTGAGATAAAAGACCTGAGTTATGATACATAACACAATACATTTAACTGGAGGATATAAAAAAAAATCCTGAAAAACTGTCATTAGGATTAAAGCAATGCCTTAGAACAATTCAGCTCACAAATGACCTAGAACTTAGCAGTGCAGCTGTGACCTTGACCTGTTCAGCTGATACTCATGTAAACACCTGAAAACCTATGCCTTTTTATCTCTGTTTAGACAAGTAATTCTTTTCAGGTTTATCTGATCTGGGGTTTCAACATTTCTTCTGAATTATTGACAAGCTCAGAAGGCCAGCTAGATGGCAGCAGTTCAAAATCTATTCCTTCCTTCTCTCAGGAGACGGACTTGGAAGTTAGCAGCAGGATAAAGTTAAAAAAGAGTGGAAAAGATGATGACACAACCTATGTGGTCAAATATGTACTCCCAGACTGAATTCTAATGCAGCTATTTTTAAAAATTAGTCTAACATTTTGTCTCTAGTAGAAATTTAATTTCTAATGAGGGATTGTTTTCCTGATTAATTTGCAGAAATATCCATAGTCATTACAATGGCACTCAGAAAGCTACTGACGTTTCCAGGGCAAGCATTAATTGTAAGTAGCTTGACTGAGTGTGCAGAGCTCATGTTGTTAATGAGCCTGTTCTGACTTGTAACACAGAGCTGGCCAAACTCCTTTTCAATTGACAGTGCACAATGTGGTAACTGTTAGAGCTGATGCTAAATCTGTCTAAATGATCGTATGGTACTACACAGATGACAAATTTACGCCTTCTGTCAATTCCCACTGTGAAGTTAAATAACAAGCTTCATATAAATCAGTTTAAATTATATGAAAAAATAAATGTAAAGTTTGAATGCAATCAGTTTTAACACCGTGATGTCTCTAAGTTCATATAAGAATGTTTCCCTAAAGCCAAACATCTTTTAACGGTGGGTATTTCCAAGACAAAATTTAAGTTGCTTCAGCTTACAGTAACCAAAATATTCTCAATTACTACAGCAGCTTTTATCTTTCTTTCAAGCACTGCTCTGAAGACTTTAGACTGTTTGAAGTGTCATTAATAATGCAAATATCTAATTCTACATTGAAAATGAAAACTACAGTACATTCATTTAATGACAGCTTTCTGGATCTCTGGTAAGATGAGGACAGAAGATTCTGAAGTGCATTGCTGAAAACATGCATCTCTGGAAGATGAGAAGGCTGAAACTTCTGCTAGGCTTTCTATTTCTTCCTTAATGGTGTAAAACAAACAAAAAAAGCAGCTTTTTTTTTTTTTTAAATATTAAAGCATATTAGAATGTTTTAAAAATATTAAGAAACCATCTGTGAAGTAAAAAAAAAAAAAGAGTAACTTGCTTATCTTTGTAAAAGAATACAGTGCATACAGTATGAAGTATGGAGTCACTCTTCCAGTGATAATGTAAATGTTGAAAAATGAGAGACAAACTAGAAGGTATGATTCTAATGTACCGAGACATGCTTTTTCAAAGCCCCCATTTTAAAAATCAGATGATTAACTAAAGACAAAAATCATTCTAATCAAATTTCTGAAGAGTGTTCCCAAAAATTCTTACTGTAAGATTATGAAAACTATGATGTGGAAAATGGTGAATTCTCAATTATGTAGGCCTTTAGGCCAGAGAATCATAGATAAAAAGAAAATGAAATGTTATTTTACAGCAGATTGCTAAATACTAGACTGTGTTTGAGGCACAGCTATGTGTGTTTAGACGCATAATTTACTTCCTTTCTCAATGTTGAAACTTCAAGCATACATTCTGTATGTTTCATTCTACTGCTCAAATAATCCATTTGGAAGGTAAAATAGAAATATTCAAAATGCAGCACTGGTGACAGATTCCACTATGAAATTCAAATATGCATTTCTGAATGCTGGTGACGGCACATGCAAAACTTCCTACACTGGGTAGGATAAGAGTTTGTTTCCCAGGACAAAGCAGTAATCTCCACCATAATTACAACCTCAGGTGATCAACTCCAACATTCAAATTCTGCTGATGCTACATAAAATGAAGGAAAGCGTATCCCTTCTTTGGATTTTATTTCCACACAAATGTCAACACCCAGTTAAGAACTTTGCTATACAATATCAGGAAAGAGTATCCTACAGTATCAGGAAAGAGTATTGGGGAAGAATATTACTATTTTAATCCTGATGAGCTTGTCATTTGGTCCAGTTCCCGTTTGCTTTAGCTCCTGTAACAACAGAAATACAGGTACAAAGTACTGCAGGACTGTGTAGCAGTATTACAAAAAAGGAACAAAATATAAGTCAAAAAGGTAGAAATGCAACATTTTTTCCTGCACAGAAACTGAAAGAATGCATTTCCACTGAACTGGAAGGAAAAAAACATACAAGTCTTGATCTCCCGTAAAAACTGCTGAATCTAGACTTTTCAGTTTCTCTCAGGAAGATTTCAGCGTTGGGCAGTATCTCAGCATTTGTGCTTCATTGCAAGCTGGAAAAAAAAAAAAAGAAAATAGAATTAAAGAGGCACCATTTGTACCAATGGCTATATCAAGCTAACATGGCTAGTTTGGATCAGAAGAGTTTGTAAACTGAATTCTCCAAAAGATGCCAGAAATTGTGATCTTCTTTGTACAGGGATAGGCAAACAAATTGCCTCTGTGATACATATCTAAAGTTTCCCTTTGCTATGGTGAGGAGGCAGAATTTATCTGTTTTCAGAGCCTTGTTGCCCAATGTTCCATTATTTTGCTATGTGTAATGAGAACTGTGTGTGTAAGCAAGAGCCTAGAAACAGAGACATGCATGTAAGAAAGGTCATTTAGACCTAATGATTTGGATTGTTACAATCAGAAATTCTAGACATTGTTTAAAACACCTATTCAGCAGCTCTGCTTTTACATGATGATGAAAAAGTAAGGATTGTCTTTCTATCTCTGCAATTACTGAATAGTTCAATTTCAAATAATTAAAAAATGGACTGAAAACTAGGAATAAGAGAGAAGAAAGAGCTAAAGTGAGATAAATCCCATATAAAAACTGTAGACAAACTGACTTTGCCAAATCAACTAGAGAAGTTAGTTTTAGACTCTGTATAATATAAAAATGATATCAGTAGATAATAGCATGCTATACAAAGCTGAGATGAGTTATCTAGAAACCTGAATTGGTAGGTGTAGCTAACATTTCATTTGCTAACAGTGACATGAGGACCAACAGATGACTCCAATTTAATTGACATGAACCTTTCATACTCAAGGGCCTAGTCATAAAAAGACTAGGGGAATAGACTAGGGAAATAGTGGGCCCTCTCCATAAGGAAATGGGAGACTTGGTTACCTGGGACATGGAAAAGGCTGAGGTACTCAATGACTCTTTTGCCTCAGTCTTCACTGGCAAGAGCTCCAGCCACATAGCCTGGGCCCCAGAAGGCAAAGGCAGGGACTGGGAGAAAGATGAACCACTCACTGTAGGAGATGATCAGGTTTGAGATCAGCTAAGGAACCTGAAAGCGCACAAGTCCACAGGACCTGACAAGATAAATCCATGGGTCCTGAGGGTTGGCTTGTATAGAACTGCAAGGTATCAATCCAGGACTTCTAGTCCTAATGCAATAAAGCAGCACTGTTTGGAATAAGCATGAGAAAGCCTAAAGCATGTGCTAGGCAGCAAAAGTATCAAATTTGCCAACTAAAATGGTTGCTTGTGTTCAGAAAGTGTTTAGCTTTTTAATTATTTATTTATTCATTGAAAAGCATTCTGCCTGCTGTGGATGTATTATAAAGTTGCCAAATTAAGTACTGTAGATGCCCACAACTTCAGTCACAGAGATGGATGGAAGTTGAACTCCATTATGCACATGCAGAAGCAACAGGCACAGTATGATCAATATCTTCCACAAAAATAGGCAATATCCGTATGTTCCTGAGATGGAACTGTTACTCAAAATCCTCATAACATTTCCAGATATAAAAAGATACCTCTTCAGAAACAGTCACAAGCCTATGACTTCTAATCAAAGGTGGATTAACAATAATTTCACTGTATTGCTGCACACAGTGTGTTTTTGCAGTCTGTACAGAGCACGATAGTTTCACAACAGGAGTTCACTGATACACAGTTGAATTTTAAAGCCTTCTCAGCACTAGCATTATCTCATTCCATGTGCACTAGTTGTTTAAAAACACCAACAACAAAACAAATTAAAAAAACACACAAAAAACTCCCCCTAAAACACCAAAGATATGCCATAAATTATTCCAAAGTATATATCTGAAATACAGTTATTGATAATAATTACTACAAAAGTACTGATTCCTTTTTCCTCTGATTGTCCTCATCCTCATTTTTTTTCCTATTGGTTTTGCCATGGCCTTTTAACAGATGACTTTTTAATCACTGTAATGTTAAATTTACACTTAAGGATATTCTGAGCAACCTAAGATATTCTTATATCCTTACATAAAAGGGTGTCATAGTTTTGTTGTCATTTATCAATATAGCACTTAATCAGTTTGAGTCATACTGAAAAGAAATATCCTCAAAACTTGGTATATAAATGAAATACAGTAAAGCAAAATAAAACAAAAATAAGACTGCCAAGAAGCAGATTGACTGGAATTTTTACTACTAGTAAAACCAAGATATTTTAATAAAGTATACATTAAAAAGGGGTGGGTATTCACATCAATGTAAAACACAATAGGTGTGTCTAGCTGCTCTTCAGATTTGCTCTTCCATATTACTCTTTTTTCCCCTACTTCCTCCACTGTGACATCAAGCAGACATTCAACATATGACTAAAGAATGTCTGAAGCCTTATGAAATGCTCCTTGACCACCAGTTCATTAATATTTTTGTCACACTAATGTAGAAATGAACTGCTTGCCTATCTAAAGCTAAAAAAAATAAAATTGCCAGATTAGAGACTGGAATCAGAAACTAATAGATTAAAGAATCTATGCTCTGAAGTAGTTTCTATTTTGTATGAGCAGCATTATCAGCATTTCTGATTGTAAAGCAATCATTCTTGCAGGAATGAGTAGCTGTTTCCTTAAATCAGAAGGAAGATCTATCTTATCCCATCTCAGTGTTAGAAGAAAGCATGAAGAAATTCATACTTAATAACAGAAGTCTGGAAGAGCATCCAGAATGCTCTTTGACAGTATTTGTTACTCCCTGCTCTCCACTTAATCACAGAACAGACAGTAGAATTGCGAAATTGGATCCTAATATTGACTATTTTTCGTAGCAAAAAAACCCCACACCAAACTAAAACAGCCTGAAGGTATCAATTGTTCCTATTTACAGCCTCTTATAAAAGGAGTGGGAAGATGGATTTGAAATATGCTTCGGAAAGGTTAGGACAGGTAGTTTCATTTCAAGCCAAGTAGAAATGCAGTAAACCTTAGATCCATTCACAGAACTTATAAACCAGAAATCAGCCAAATGACGAACAATTACAAGGAAAAGTGTATGCTGTTTGTAAACAGTGACTGACTGCATTTCTTTCTAGAGCTTCCTCATGAGAAAGGAATGTGTGACTTGGACCTACTGAGAGCCCTGCCCCAAAGTCTTACCTTGTGTGCAGTTTCTGCAAACTGCTGTGCACTGTTTTTCAGCTCCTCTGTCTTTTCTTCTGCTCGACCTAGCCTTTCACCGCGCTCATTCAAAGCTTGACTTGCCTTCTGCACTGCACTTGTCACACTGTCTGCTGCTGAATGGAGTATGCTGTTTCCTGCAATATCAAAATAAGCTGTTAGAATACACAAATGCAGATATAGTTTATATTACACACAAAGTATAAATATAAATAACATATTTTCATTTATAATGTTCTAGAGTTAACGTGTTACCTGCCAATTTGTCATCTAGTTGCATTATCGACAGGCGGATAAGTTACTGTTTTTGAAATGTAATGTATTGTAATGAAACTGTGTCATAAAAAAGACAGTATTGCAACATAGTACTTGGGAAATATAAGGAAACAGTGGACTTAGCTTTTTTTTTTTTTTTTTTTTTTTTTTAATAAGTGTTATACTCTTATACCATTTCAGGAACTTACTCTATTAAATCCACGACACAGATTACAAGTGTGCAGCTTCTTCCAAACACTCTTATCTTTATACAGAGTAACTTTCTTTGAAACAATCACACTGTCCCTGTAGAATAAATGAAAAACTGCAAGACAATTCTGTAGGAATGCACCATTTTCTTCTATACTATAATCATAATAATCATCTTTCATTTACAAGTCCACCCAAACACTATTGCTACAGTCAGTTTATGCTGCTCTGATCTATCTACATCCCTTCTCCATGTGAAGCAGTGGTTATGCTCCATGTCACAGCATACTGAATTAAACTGAAACCTTTATATTCAAAGCCCAAGTAAGACTCAGTATCACCTAAACCCTTAGCCTTATCATCCAGATCTGCTTAATAATTTATCTGATTTTTCTCTGGCATACAACGTAGGAGCCCCAAGAAAGGGCTTATCCTCTTTCTTGAAGGAACTGACAATGAATGTTTACAAAACATACAACTGTACAAACTGAAAACTCCTCACATAAAGTTGCACATCATCAGCATGAACTGGTATATGTATTAGAACCCATGCATGACAAAAAAATATGTCCTATCCTTTTTTCTTTTCAGCAAAAGGGCTAGTAAAAATTAAACTTTCCACAATATGGTGGTATGATAGTTCCTTGGTAGCTTCCATTAGAACTCCAAAAGCTTTAAAACAATCTACGTTACAGGGAATTAATTATCTAGACATATACAAAGGCACTGTGAGAGTCAGAAAGCCAATACACAGAGCATTAACCAGTAGGCACACTGTCACTGCTAATTTTCTGAACTACAACCCTGAATGTTACATTCACCCAGACCCTTTTTTCACAAATTAAAAACAAATATGTAACAGTTAAATGCATTATGCTGGTGAAGCTATAAAACTAGTTCAATACACAAAACTTACGTGAGCACCACAGCAAATCTGTGTTACAACGTTCTGTTATTCTTACAGACATACAAAGACAACTGAAAATAAACACCTACCTACTAATTTTATCATTCATCTGAAAAGTGTTTCTACTGAAAAATATTCTCAGGTTAATAAATAAAACCCAAAAATTATTTTGAATTGTTATTTTGCTACTAATTTTCATGAGGAAAGCCAAGAACAAAAGATCCATTGAGACTAACGTTACAGATAATACTTCTTTCCTTAGAAACCGCAAACAAACAATGAAGAGTGAAACCAGAATTTGCTCCAAGTAGCCTATGATACAACAGTGCAAGCTACACGCACTAACTCTTGAGAAAAAACAGTACCTTCCAGTTTTATTGGACTAAATGAAAGCTATTACTAAATTATGGGGGGGGAGGAGAGGGACCCAAGAACCTACACACATTGACTCATGGATGATGAATCAACATAAGAAATATCAAGCTAACACTTGATATGCATGTCATGCAATATCATGACTGCCAATATTGTTACACTATTCACATTAGTAATTAAAAATACAAAATTTATAGGATGTGGAACATCTACAGATTTATTTATTTATTTATTTACTTCTGTAAGGAAAAAATGAGCTGCATTTAGAAAAGAAAATTGGCATTAATACTGAAGAGATGAATATTTAAGAATATCATGAGCTAGAATCTGTCAAGATGGAAGTGAAACTTGATCTTTTCAAGTGGTTTCTCTTCAGCCCCCTGAGGAGTCTGACAAAATCAGTGAAACCACTTTAAATATCATGCACTTTCTTAGTTCAGCAGTTCTTCAGTCAGTCGTTACTTTGTTCATAATTTGCTTGTTTAAAGCTGGTTCCACTGATTTTTCTAAGAAGCTTATTTTGGCTTTTGTTCAGGTCACTTTTCCTGTAAACACATGTACTGGGCAATAATGCATTGGAAACAGTTTCCTTTTTTTATGGCTTGATCTAAGACTTTAACCTCTTGTACAAATCAGTGTTAGTTTTCTAGAAAAATATTTTTAAAAGCTCCCAAACACTGGATTAACTCTGCTGATGCTTTACACAACCAGAATGCTTCCACTGAATTCAAGTGAAGCAAAGTGTGTAGAGAGCTTTATGAAACTCATCACCATCTTAAGACATCGTCTTAAAATTTGTTGGTGAATATTAGTTAACACAAATTGCTGACCTGAAACATCAGCAAAACAAAAAAATAAAATCCACTCTAATCTATGAGGAACACAGAAACCCATATCTCAGTAGCCTACTGAATTTCATCAGTGTATTTCTAGAGCATATATAGATGGTTTCTGATATGATTGACTATGTCTTACATTAGTATCCCCGAATAGCAAAATTTGTACTGGATGTATTGGAGAATCATTCCTATGAACTAATCACATAGAGTTCTTCTTATAACTTGTAAAAATTCCAAGCTTTTCTTCAGGAGGTAACTATCATGATGCAAAATTTCTGGAGAAGTTAGTTCTCTGACTGAATACCAAAACTGCCTGAGCTGTACCCACTTAGACGTAAACTTCTCGCCATCGACTGACGATCACTTAAAAATAAATAGATAAATAGAGACAGTCAATATCTCTTTCCTAGAGTCTGGTAAAACTGTCTTTCATCCTTGCTTAGTTTCTTCTATTAACCTTTAAATTTTTTTTTTTCTGTCTCTATGAAGGTTTCAGGTCTCATCTATTAGGTCAGATACAGAGTCCCCTCAACGACAGACCTGAAACACCTTTTCACGTAACATCTTTCCAGGAAAGAGATTTTGTAACACTTGCAAGTTGAGATAAATACCACCAAAACATGTGTATGGATCAGCTGATGTTCTGAGTTGCTTTTAGTAGGAGGCCACTTGCATTATTCCCAGGATGTTCAACGACAAGGTCCTGTGTTTGCAGATTTTGCATGCCTACAGTCTTCATTGTATGTAGAGTCACATACTTGTGGTGTTTTTTTTTTTGTTTGTTTGTTTTTTTACCCTATGGTATACAGAAATCTTCCAGTTTCTGAAGCATACGCATCTTTCTTTAGCTATGTAGTACAGATCCCAGCAGTTAAGACTACAGACTTTTCTCTTTCAAATAAACAAGAATGGAAAATAGAGAAGTTTAGATATTTCATCATTTTATGAAACAGCTCTTTTCAAGTCACTATTAAGGGCAAGCACACAGCCTTTATATTTAATCCAGCAGTATTTGCTGACTCACTCACTAGGTGGAGCACATAAATACTGCCAGATGACACGGGGAAAATACACATTTATATTGAATTTAACCTAAAGTATCAGGTTAATGTTAATTTCTAATATCAGCAAAATGTGTATGTTTGGGTCAATTTCAGTCTGAAACTAAAATCAAGAAGGATGTTGGATTTCATTCAATGTTTTTCAACAGTATGTTTGCTATATATAAAAAAGCACAGAAGCATACTACTTATTTATTTTTAGTTACTCAAATAAGTGGCTTAATAGGGTGGCTTTTAATACAGCTTTTTTTTTTCTCTGATATTTTGACTTTTTATCTGAAATTGTCTTATTATCTGACATTCAGATTTCCAAACTGATTAATAGCTACACAGCTTGGTAATCCAGTTTGCTTAGCAGGTCAGACATTCCGTTTTGAATTTCTTGTAGCAGAATATGAACTGCTGGAATTAAATTCTCCTTTCTCCTTCGAAAATTCTGTTAGTGACCTGTACAATTATACGTAACATATTGGGCCCAAAGATGCAGAAACAGTGGAGAGGCAGAGTGGCCTTTGGGAAAGTGCTTTAGACCAGTAATTCTGGAAGCATTACTTGCTGATGGACAGAAAAACTGAAGAAACGAGACTTTGCAGGAAGCACCACACAGCTCCTGTCAGCCTCATTTATTTATTTTTTTTCTTATGATCACAAGCTGCATCAGAGCATGCACAAAGAAAAGAACATTCTTAACCTGTCATACACAGTACCTGAAAGATAAACAGACACTATCAGCAATCAGTGTGGGAATTGGTCTATTTAATGATGAAACTAATTGGTCTCCTGAGACATCATTATTGTAGTTTGCATGACCTGTTTTAACACACATTCATAAAAGGTTCATCACATTCTCTATTAGCCGTATAAAAAGTATTTCAGTTTAATCCAGAGCTTTATCTGTACATCAGTGATAAGACTTTACAGTGACTGATTACTTGTAAACACAACATTTAATTTTTAATTGTGCATGCATTAACACAGCATTTAGCAATTACCTTCTGTTTCCAGAAGGAAATAACCATGATTTGCTATGGTAATTAAGTTCTGTTCATCACACCAAAACTATTTATTTAAGAAAATGAGCTATATATTGTTCCCATTGAACGGCATAAAACTGGAGCTGCATCAATTAATAAAGTACAGTTAAAAGTATAACAGCAATCAGTTCAAATTTATTAACAAGACCACCTGTATGACAACATATTGTTTACACTAGGATATACTGTTGTCACTACAATTTCAACAGAAGTTTGGAAACAGACTGAAGAATGGCTTTCCTTTATTTTTACTGTTTTGTGTTTTGTTGACTGCCTGTGCACTCATCACCTAAGAGTCAAAGGCATTATGCAATTATAGTATCAATACAAAACTAAAGGTCTTGGGAGAGAAGAGAAAGATACTGAACAATTTGCAGATAAAAAAAAGAAAAGTTTTTTGTAAGCGGTGAAAAAAGGGAAGATACACAGATACAGTGGTAAAAAAGGGGAAGAAGATACACAGTATAGTGCTATTTAGTGCTACTTCTCCTTTAGAAAGCACTTAGGAAACATCTTCACCACCACATTCTCACCATCCCAACATCACCTCCCCAGCTAGTCTCTAGATAATTTCAATATTTAAATTATCAGCCAGAAAGGATGACCAAGTGTTCTGAAATACAGAACATTCACTAAAAGTAGTAACTTTACTAAACTTATTAATTTAATTACAACTTTAAAATACTTGAATCTGCAGACTGAAATCAGAATATTATTTTCTCAATTTACCTTTGAAGAATAATGTCCTTCCCAAATTAATTCTGAGACTTAAAATTTAGAAGTCTCCTAGCGCAGCCTGAAGAGAAGGATTTCTACAGACATCCACCTTTTCTAAAAGTAAACAAAACACTTCTGTAGGTCTTTGCACCTGAATTTGGAAAGTTTATGACTGTCAAAAGAAGCATTAGCTACTACAGTCTGGTAACTATCGTGATAAAAGTCGTATACAGGTTTGTCCCTCCACACTGTCCTCCCTGCTTCCCAGAAAATACTCTTTCTAGAAAAATACAAGGAAGAAAGTAACATGGGCAAAGAGAAATCGAGGAGAGAGAAAAGGCAGACAAAGTAAAAGTGTAATAGGGTTTCACAGCTAGTTTAAGCCAATGTGAACCTCTACAACTGCCAGCCTTGCCCCTCTGCAGGTGCCCCATACCACCTGCACATTTCTATTGTCTTCCTTGTATCTGCACTTGTAACTTCACAGCCAGATGGATGAGCAGATTGAGAAACTGACCTAGCCGAAAATCCATGCCAAACAAAAGGCCAGAGCCTAAAGAGAAGAGAACAATTTTCAGGCAGATCAGTTTCTAACTGAACATCCTGTGTTCAGTTAGAGGTGCAGTGCTAGCACAAAGGTGGCAGACTGCACTTTGTTAGCTTATACTGATCAGACAACATCACAAGTCATTGTACTCTCAAGTCACAGATCAATGTTCCAGCTTTGTATAAGTCTGATTCTACATGGGAGAGTAGCATAGGTATCAGAATAAGAAGTCACCTAAAATTAAGACTGATTACACTAGTTTCCACTTTTTTTGATTAGGCAAAAAAAGGTTAGGCAATTTCTCCTCACACAAACGAATCTTTTAATGTTCATTAATGCCAACAGCGGACAAGAACAGTTCTGAATAAAAAAATGCAGGCAAATATTGCAAATTATTTTGAAGTAGAGAGATTTTAAGATACATTGAATTAAATCTAATACATCTAAAAATACATCTAATTTGGTATTTTGCCTAAAAAAGCATATAAAAGAAAGAAAAAAAATAAAGTGAGTTGAAAGTTCACTGTGAACTAAGAGGAGTCTGCTATGGTTCCTGGAAGGGTGTAAGGTGAGTCTGAAAGATATTACTGAACATTTATTCAGTAGGAGTAGAAGGATATACTATTAAATAATCTGTTCAGGTCAGAATAGCAATGGCTTTCCTAACTGCAAGCTTCAGAAGACACTTAAGAGAACTCTACTTTCCATACTTTCCTGTCCAAATCCAAAACTGGCTTTAAAGCATCATTTCAGCATTAGTCCTCTAGAGGGAGGGAAGGAGAGGAGAAGGAGAAGAAAAAATATTGGTTATAAATACATACATACATGTAAACCAAGGTTATGTACTGGTAGGCCTTCCCAAAGAGGCAAAGAAGTCATTTGATGTTTATCTTGTCAGAGGTCTGGCAGTGCAGATGGAATAGAAAATACTAACATAAATTCATCAGCTATGTATCCTTTCAGTGAAGAAACATTTCTAATGGAACGTAGAGATGAGACAAATTACTACAGAATTTGTTCATAGTTTGATAGCAGTACAGGATCTATCAAGATTAGCAGGTGAAACTGGTCTTCCAGTAGTTTGGACCAGCTTCTAATTTATACCTTCAACAATGGGAGAGTTAGCTGTTTTTAGCGACTGTTATTTCAGACTTGATCAGACTCTGCCCCTGGAAATCAATACGGTGATGCCAGTATCATGACTCTTATCCCCACAAGATATTCTACAGCTGCAGAGATGCAATACAATGCGTTAGGTCTATATTGACTGAAGGTGATGCAAATCTGATCTGTTTTGAAGTTTATGAGCGAGTTTAAATACTGTGAAGACAAAGAAAATCAGTAAATTATACCCTTAGAAAATTAGTGTCATGCTACAATGGGCATTCTGAAACGGCTATCAAATTAACTTTTGTTCAGCAATTTTCTTTAGAGATGTACAGCAAATCTCAGCTCCCCAGAGGGAGTACTTCAAAGATGTTGCAAAGTTCTCATCAATGACACCATTAGTTTGAGTGTGGGCAGTTGTATTTCATCTCAAATACAGTAACTTTCATTACAGCTGGAGGATGTGATCTCTTGTGTTCACCGAACTGCAACAGTGGAACCACACAAGCTTAGTGTTGTCACAGATGGAGCTGTGACACTACTTTGTCCTGGAATCAGATTCCTAGCATGACTGACATTCAGAGACAATTTGATTTTACAGACTGTTCACTTTCTTTCACATAAGCATTTTTTCAAGCGGAACTCATGCAAAAAACAAAAAACAAACAAAAAAAAACCCACAACATCCAAACCAACAGTACAGTAACTGTCAAGCCATGATAAACAACACATTCAGTTTAAATGCAATTTCCTAGGAAAAAAAAAAAGAGGCACAGACACACAACGAAACAAAATACAAACAAGCTTATGGCTCAAAGGTGCTGGAATGCATTGCAGGTATAATATAGCAGTTCAGTAGCACTGCATTATAAATCAATTGTATTTGATTTATAAGGGAGAGAAGAATGGCAAGTAAGTAAATACAACTGTCAGAGTGGATCAGACTTGTGGTCTGTCTACTCCTGTATCTACCAGTATGCATTACCACCTTCTCAAAGATATGTAGTAATGCAATAGGAGAACTGTAATAACTGCACACAATGAAGGCTCAATAATTACTAAGGCTCAATAATTACTACTTTTCTTGATGATCAGAACAAGAGCATAATAGATTACTTCCCAAGGTTGCATATTAATAAAATCATTATATTCATATTCATGCGGATAGCTAAACTTTTAGATGTTTTTATATAAGCAGCTAATTTTATAAGCTAAGTGACTTTTTTTCTTTCTTTGATCTTTTTGTCTTAATCTCATTTACATTTACTAAATGTTCCATTAAAAAAAAGTATGAGATATTACTTATATTTTTCAGGCTAATTACATTTACAGACTTGCTTTCTTCTAGGGTTCAACATGATCACATAGTTCTGATGCCTTGTCCCTCCCCCTGAAATATAGTACTTGAGTTTGAAGTTTAGCCAGAGCTACAGAAATTAGAAATTAATGATTAAAATCTGGCAAATACATATTAACATATTAAAAGTCAAATTGACAAATCATAGAAGGTAAGCTTTTCTAAAAGACATCTATGTGTCAAGTGTACACTTCTTTCACCCTCTTCCAAACTGAGAAATTTATTTAAACTCAAACACTTTAAACTCAAATTTAATATGTTTATATAAATCAGAACAGATCTAAGTTAGTATTTTCAATACTAAACTAATACTTACACTAGTAAAAGTCTACCAACCAGAAACTTTAAAAATCCTTAATTAGTGCAAAACCACAGAACTCCACTCTGGCTCTGTAAACACCCAAATCAAGTATTTTGATCTAAAACTTCTGTCATTTCCGTGACAAACAGGAATTGTTTTGCACTGTGAAGATAACATCCCACTTAGATCTTCATTCTTCAGAATGCAATAAAATATATTGCTCACTGATTTGTATATTATCTTGTCTGAAAGTTGTATAGATCAAAAAGGAACCAAACAATAAATGTAACAATAAATGTCCCTTCTGATTTTACATAAGCCTCCAGTTTTTAAAAGAATGTAATGTGCTTTTTTTCCAGGAAGATTCTTGTTTTTCAAAGTTAATTTGGAGGCCTATTATATGCAATATTTCTACAGGACAAGCATTCAACTATTCTTCACTCAGAGGGTTGAGAAGCTGTGGATGCCCCATCCCTGGAGGTGTTCAAGACCAGGCTGGACGAGGCAGGGGGATTGAACTAGATGATCTTTAAGGTCCTTTCCAACCCGAGCTATTCTATGATTCTAATTCATTCAGATCTCAACAAATAGCTTTTATGCTTATGATAAATAAAATATATACAGCTAAATAAAAACAAATGGTAAAGCAGAATTAATTTTAACATGAATATGCAGAGGATGAAAGCAAGCAATTCAAATGGTCTCTGACAGTAAAAAGAAAATAGTTTCTAATATTTCAGTCTCTAGACTGACATTGACCTTTATTTTCTTGGCAAAAAATATCTTAATGCAATGCAAAGAATTTTGTAGTTCCCATAAAGAAACATTGCTAAGATACACCTGGTCAGTAATTTGAAAATAGTAAAATGTCACCAAAATGAAGTGATAGATTTTTTTTAAAATTTAGATTAATTTTGTCAAAGTCATTTGCATCAGAATTAATTTACAATTGGAAGTCAGTAAGGGTAATATGCTCAAGCACACAATTCTTCAAACACTATATCAGGTAAGAGGTGAAAACAAGAATCAGAATTGAAAGGAATGAGGCCAGGGGGAGCAATAGGCTTTCTTCCCATCCTAATTCCTAATTCCATTTGTCTCATTTAGTCATTCATTAAACTTGCATAGTATGGAAAAAGCTACTCTATGTTTACCAGGTCCACCACATATAACTCATGAACATCTCTTTCAATATACAAAAGGTTTTCATACAACATGACCAAAAATATTTTGCTTTAAAGCTTACAGTTACTAGCAAACTTCAAAACCTCTGTGAAATCTGCTTTCCAAAACACAGCCTCGCAATAATTGTTTGTCCTTGTTTTTATTTGGAAATAAGACACAGTGGCCGACTTTCTAAAATACTATAGATTTGCATTCTAAAACTGAATGCAAACTGGCTTTTTCATGTAGAAATTTCACCTTCAAATAAACCCAAAGAATTAATGAAAACATCATAAAGTCCTATTCCTAGATTGTTGAAGCTAAGATGAGTCAATAGCTTATGAAAAAAGAAACTCATTACCATTCTCACACTGGCAATATATTCTTGGAGAAGAGAAAAAATGATTCATTAATAACTCTTGCCAGCTGTCCTAGAGGAAAGGTTACAGAGGCAAAGATATCATTACTTTGAACTTCTAAGAATATTTTAATTAATTTGACAGGATGACCAAAGCTTATAAGACAAAGCTTAAAACAAAAACACTGCAGGATCATCATCTTCCTTCAACCTGTCTTTCCAAGGATTCTGCACTTCTAATGTGTGTCTAAAGGTGGCAGCAGCTCCTAATTGTAACAGGCACTGAATCTTTGAGGTTTCAAACACTCTATCTACAGGGTTCTACCCAGAAATATAAAGACCAAATGCATTCTTGGTATCAGCCTAGTATTAGGTCAACAATTAAGTTGTTATAATGATCATAATCTGTGGATAAAAACATTCAACTCACTGCTCACCTCCAACTTTTTTTTTTTTTTTAAACACATTACTGATGTAAATAAAAAACAACCTGATTAGCTTGGTTACTTAATTAACATAACACAACAATGCCTCAAATTAGACATATAACAGTATTGAAGCCAGTACATCAGAAAGATATGGAAGGAGAAAGTATTTCCTACTTTAATAAAAAAAAATCTCTTTCCAAATGCCTGCCTTCCCCTTCCCAAAGCAACATCTAGAAACCACATGTAAGCAATAAAGAGGCCCTTCCAAACAAAAGATAAACTATTTCATACAAGATAATACAGGGAAGAATCTCATTACAGTCTTTGCAAATTTGAATTTGTTCTTTGTTCTGAGAATTAGCACCCATTCCTTTCATCAGTTCTCATTATCACTATAATTAATGTCATTAAGCAAGTTACAGAAAACAACGTAGACTATTCAACTCCACAGACTACATCCTTACACCAAATTCAACACAAAAAGTAGTTCTGGAGAAGAAGAATCAGGCCAGTAGGAAGAAGTGTGTGTGTGTGTGTGTGGAGTAAATTCAGGAAGTCAATGAAGAGGGTCTCCAGTTCCACAGGATGACACCTATTTACTTAAGGATAAGCTCTTAAGCACTGTCTGCAGAAACAGCATGAATTTCACTTTCTTCACTCATATCCTTTAGGAAGGACTAAGGCTCAATTAGTAAGCTTGTAAATAAGCCCTTCAAGTTCTTTCATCTTCAGTTCCAGTTGGGAAGAAGTTTGGTATTTTATTTTTTTTTAAAAAAAAGAAAATATGTATAGTTACAAGATACGTTACATCTTTGATGTGCATATCTATAACATTACGTAAGCATATATTGTAATAATTTATTAAAAACATACTTGTTTGGTATTAGAAGTTAAACCATCCAAGGGGAAATTACTGTGCATATCCCCCAGAAAGGTCAAAAGAATATCAGTTAAAACAAAGGCTACTTTAAAACATAAAGGGCACGAAGTGGGACGAAGGGACGAAGACAAGCTTTCTCCATAATCTGACAGTGCTAAGGTTTCCGAATGATTTGAATCTATTGCTTTGGTTAATTACCAGGGGAAAGTGGAGGGGAAGAATTGCAAATTCAAAACCGACTGTAATGTAATTCAAGATATATCCTCAGGTATACGTTGTTTGGCTTGCTTGGCTATACTGATGCTCTGTTTTCTCCAGTAAGGATGAATTCAAAATCTGTTACATACTTCCCTGTATTTTTTACGCAGATCTCTGATACTGCAGGTTTCAGACTTAATGGGTTTTGATGTGTAGTTGTCCCATCTCTGGGCTTACTAAGAGAACTAGCAGAACTGCAGATGCTGAGCGTCTGAACCAGTGAACTACTAACTAACAGAACAGCTTCTAAAGTCAATGAATGGTGTTATTTCTGGTCACCGAATTTCTCTGTTTGCCTCAAAGTAATTGACCAACTAACATAACCTAGTAAACCGAACTAACTTCATGGCGCTATGTATCATGGAGGGCTGCCTTTAACTGGAGATATTTCAAAGTTGCAATGACAGTTATTTGTTTATTTTTACTCAGTGCAGGAAGCATGCCTCTGTAAGATAAATACATTTTGAGGTTTTAAATATAATGTAATCCAAAAGCTTTTGAAGATGATGGAAAGAAGATTAATGGAACAGAGAGAAAAAAAAAGGACGTGTAGAAGAAAATGTTGTGCCTTTTATCTTGGTTTTAGAAGACACTAAAAGCAAAGTATGATTGACAGAACAGCTCTGACTGCAAAGTTGGTGGTAACCTCGGTGTCACTACCTAAAACGTAAGCGCCAAACTGAAGATGATTCCCCCTTCACCAAGTTTACCTTTGGTGTTTTAGAAGAAAGGGATGGAAGACAAAGTTACAGCCAGAAACAAGAGCATACAAAGGTGGGTACACAAAATGTATTTCTGACAGCGTATCAGAACACACACTAGTTTTATAAGATAGAACTACCAGAAAGAGTTGAGTAAGGCTGGCTGTATTTGTATTTGATGTCTTGGGGGAAAACGAACAAACCAAACCCCAAGCCAGCCTGTGCATCTCTGACAGTTCAGAGACATCAAATGTTACAAGACTCACTGAAAAAGCAAAAATAACTTTTTATTCCAGCTGAGTGGAACAGAGAAGGCATAAAAGGTTTTAGAAGTATTCTGGTTTAGAGCAGATAAAAAGGTGACTATTTTCAGAAATAAGGTAACAACTAAAACCTACCTTCCTGAAGGTTTATTTTCCCAAAGAATATTTTGTGAAATAAGTGAAAAATCCTCCCCCAAAAGTAGTGTTTGCTGTTCATGAAGCAGATGGTAAACAACAATTCTATATATTGACCAGATGGTGTCCCCCCATGTCTCCCCTCTCCCTTTATTTTTCTTTTTAAACCTGATGTCTAATCCTGGATAGACATCAGATAGATAACTTAGGATAAACAAATTATGAAAATAAAACTTAACTGATTTCTGTCAAGATCAAAGTAAATTTTAAAAAACCTACAGGAATTTGGTAATAAACACTTTTGGGAACACTTGTTAGGAAACGGCCCTGTAGAACAGACTTCGGGTGGGAAATATTCCAGGCAGCCCAGAAATACTTTTGGAAACAAATTGAAAACAATGCTGCTAAAGGTGGGAGAAGAATGACTTCTCACAAGGTGGGTAGTGGATATTATCTCTAGAACTAAACATAAGAAAAAATATTGTAAGAATTTGAAGTGGTGCTCGACGAAGAAATTGTGAAGCCTGTATTTCACCACCGTGAAATCAGCGTATTCAGACCCATGATTTCAAGATGTAGATAGGTAGCAAGCTCATTTGAACAGAAACTAACTCAGGTGCAAATCATTTCATGTCCAACTGCATAAAGTACTCCAGCTTCAACTGACTTACCTCCCATAATTTTAGATTGGCAGTTGATAAATTCTGGTTTCTTGTCTGTAAGGTATCGCTGACAAGTGTGATGAAGAACCTGAAAGAATGTGCATTTTTCTGAAGCTGTGCTTGCTACCCACTGGTCAAAAGCATTTTCAAATAGTAAATCAAATTCTGGGGAATCCTAGAAGGAAAAAAAAAATACATTACTATTACTTTGGTTTTATTAATGATTTGGAAAAAGATGTAGAACTGTCATTGTCTAAAAAGCAGTTACGTAGGAAAAAAAGAAAAATATCATGCAACTAAAGACCATCCTGGCATTATTTTTCTTTTGCACATTTTTGGATGAAAACACAGGCTGGATATTTTTTCTCACAAATATTTTTTTCTTTTAGTGAGGAATATTCAGCTATGAAAAAAATACCTGAAAATAATGGTTTTTAGACCAAAGAATTAGAAGTTGGAATCTCATAAGAAATCCTCTTTAGCTACAGATATATAGTTACTATGTTTCTTCTGAATTAACACAGACATTTTTATTTTAACATATTCAGCCTCTCAGTCTCAAAATTGCTCTCGCTATGTATTATAGAAGATGTGGTTCTGCTCTCTATATTCACTCAAAGAAGGAAAATAAATAGCAAGTTGCAGTTATTGTATTTAACTTATTACCATAAACAGTTGTATAGATCTCAGGATAACAAGATCAAAATTGCTCTCGCTATGTATTATAGAAGATGTGGTTCTGCTCTCTACATTCACTCAAAGAAGGAAAATAAATAGCAAGTTGCAGTTATTGTATTTAACTTATTATCATAAACAGTTGTATAGATCTCAGGATAACAAGAACAAAAGAGCACTGCCAGAATAAAATAACCCCCCACCTCTGTACCATGCATCAACTACCAAAGTAAATGGATTCTGTAAGAGTACTGCTGCTATACATTTAGTGATATTTGCTAGAATTCATTTTGTAAACTAATACACTAAACTCTATTTTGAGTCAATGGCACTAGGAATCACAAGAAAACAAGTCCTAAAGGAATGTTTCTAAGTTGAAGAATTTGATAGGACTTTCAATGTGAAAGTATCTCAAGCTGCTATTTAGAGAGCTGCTTAACAGTTGATGGGAAAGGGCCTAAAACTCATATCCCATATTTGCGTATCATTGCTCTCATTTTCAATGCCCCTTTACTCAAAGAAAATTCCACATAACTCCAAAGGCTTCATTTTTGTTAACAAGACTGTACTGTAACAGCACAGTCTGCACCACTAAGCCACTAAAATTTAGGCAGCTGATCAGAGTACAGCCCTGAGCAAACCAATGGAGTTATCTACAAACATTCTGCTGTACAATGCACATAGTGAAGTTGCTTTGTGATCATTTTCTGATTTGTATTCGTAAGCTTATTACATGTTTGTGTGACTTTGTCAAGACAGCTCAAGGCAGTCTGTATATTCCACATTAAAAAAACATGTTTGAGGCAAAAATTCTGGAAGGAGTTCCAAAACATTTTGTGAGGTTTTGTTTGCTTTAATTTTTGTTTTAAATCAAAAAGCAAAAATTGCTTTAAATTTAAACTAGCAAATAAACCACATCACAGCCCTTTGTACAGAAAGATAAGAAATGCAGAAAGATCTGAGGAGAGGACTGTCCTAGAAAAAAAGCAAGATTCAAAATATTTCCACGCACTTGAACCTCAGTAACCTCTCCTGTCTTTGCTTCTGCTTACTACTCTTACAACAGAGCTGCATGCCAAAATGGAACCCAAGAGGCTTACAGCTGAAGACAAGACAAACATGGCTCTTATTTTTCTTTACAAAGAAGAGAGTGAGCAGGAGGAAGAGTAGGGAAAGACAGGAAAGAAAGAAGAAAAAAGCTGCTTATGAGCTTTGGCCTCCTCCCATCTTTCCCATTAAAATCTATTTCACATACCACACTAAGTTATTTCTTTTTTGAGAATTTGCATTTAATCCTGTATCTCATCTTTCCATCTGCCTTTTGAATAATGAAAGATGTAACTGATTTGTGAATCAGGTTTTAAAAGTTCAGTTTTCATTTTCCATAACTGTTCAAACTCACCCGGTTAGGATCTATACCATTGACCTGGCGTAGCTGCTCGAGCATCCACTGCGTTCTCCTGACAAAAGATGTAGAGCCTTCAAATTGCTTGACCTTCGTAATAGAAGCTTGAGCCGGTTTCTTGTTTGTCACTAAACATATAAAAGAAAAAGCATACAACTGAAATGGGCTTAATATTTCAGAAACGTGTTGTTCAGTTCACCGTATCAGTAGCAATTTTGATGGTGTATTTTCTATATGTGATGGTACAATTTCACACAAGCATTATACAACTCAAAATTAGATACACTTCAGCCATTATCAGCTTTAGTTCCCAACAGTTCGTAAAAAAACATAACTAAAGCTGAGCTCTTCCCATCTGCATTTTTACTGTCACCTTAGTATTTTCATTTCACCATGCTAATTAGCCGTGGGTTCTCAAATACAGCCTCTTATTCATTTATTTCTCTCTCTCTTTTTTTTTTTTTTTTTTTTTTTAAGATAAGAGAACAAACATGACAACTCCATGCAAGTATATGTCCATATACGCATGAATGTATTTATTTATTTAACTGTTACTTTGGACTGACTTCAATGTCGATGAAGGACTGAAAAAGCTACAGGTTTCTCCAGTCTTTTCATAAGATGCTACATGTAGCTGTCATTCATCTAACATCTATGACATTTAGTTCCCAGGTTACAGTCAACAGACTTAAGTATACACAGTTACTGCACTAAGAAAGTAACCCCCCCCCAAACCACAAACAGCCTGTGGAAATCGTTCCATCCTGTTCCTCCAAATAGTAGGTACCATAAACAAAGCCCATAAAAAAGAACAGTCTTGCATGTTACAAACAAAGTATGTTAAAAATTACAAACAATGGGAATAAGTCATACATGACAGTTCTGCTTTTGGGGAAAAAAAAGTCAATATAAAATACTCAAAATAGCGCACCTTTAACTCAGCATCAGGTATTCAAAGCGTACTTAAACATTAAAGCTAACTTTACAAGAGCAGGAAAAATGGCTTCCTGTACTATACCTTCTCTCTAAACAAATGCATTTTCTTTTCATCAGTATAACTACACATACTTTCAACCACACCACCACAAAATTGTTTAAAACAATTTTAGGTGTTTTATATAATCATCCTCACTATTACATTCATGTTATTTTCCTGTTGATGTATGTTAAGTCAACTTCAAAACATTTTCACTCTCAGTGAAAATTTTTTTTTGAATGATAGTACCATACAATCTACTAAGGCTGGTGTGTTATTTGTTTTCCATGCTAAAATCTATTTCCTAAAATCCTTTTAATCCATATGACCCTCCAAAAAAAGTAGTATTGGAAATGGTTACTTTCCTCTTTGGTTTTAGATGCTGGCAGTTAAAGAAGGCTTCTTAAATAATCAAGACTTATGTAGTAAGGATTGCTTCTTTTTGTGCACTCACTTTACCCAAATTACCAGGAAAACTAACAAGCTAACAGGCTTCTAAATCTGAAGACACATACTGCATATGCTTCTGCACTCAGGGGCATAGGTGTACAGTAACTAAATATTGATGTAATGCCTCATCATTCCACATGGTGAAAAGAGCTAACATTGCTTTTTAGGATGAAAATTTACTATTGCAGAGGTCAGTGGCTTGATGCTTTAGAATGGAAATTCTGATTAATATGAAAAGTTCTTTTTCAATATCTCAGATTTACACATTTTCAATGTATGTCTATGGTAAAAGCTTAAGCAGCTTTATGGGAACTTAATGTGTTATTAACAGAAAATTCATTTCCATGGAAAATTTAGTAGGTTAAAAAAAACATATTAATGTTCTACATGGTAGATAATTGTTTCTGAGAAATTACCTCAGACTAGAGAGCACAGCTGGACTCAATATATTGACCAGATTATTGATGACAATATAATGAACAGATTGCCAGAGGTCTCTTAATCAGCAGCTGAAACACTGAGAATCGAATTGGCATAGTATGTGATTCAGAATCACAGGTCAAATGTTACGGAACAGAGGAAATCAACACAGTATCAGAAAGGTAGCAGCAAACTTAGATCAGAATAACTATTGAAATGCAAAGACTAGAAGTGAGTGAGATGAGTATTAAAGATTGAGTGATTGCTCAATGGTCTCCATGCTTGGACCACTCTGAAATATGAAACTTCAGTTCCATATATTTTCTCATATATTGGACTCAGTTCCATATATTTAGGCTATCTAAGAGTGGCTCAAATTTTAGTATCTCTGGTTTATTCCACTCCTATGAAAATTTACACAATAATATACGGCTGAATTAGATGTGTTAAAAGTAAAGATGTGCATACTATATGTAAGCCACATATAGAATCAACACCAGCAGTATTGCAAAACAAAGCATTTAAAAATAGGAAGCACGAAACAAAACAATCGTATGATCAAATGCTATTTTTTTCCTCAGAATCTTTTGGGTAACAGATTATGAGATGTACAGCCCTAAATTTGATTTCAACAAACTTCTCACTGCTCTGGAGGCTCGTACATGACATACATTCTGGTGCTCTTGAAAACAGAGGTAATTTATTATTTCAAGGTGAAAAATATCAGATTTTACAGATTTGATGATGAAACAATGTCAAAAACTCCATGTATTGTTTGGCTAATTTTATGTTTTCCTATTTGAATAATCTAATTATTTAAATTTCTCTGTATAGCACTTTTAACAATCAATGGACAGCAGCTTTCTCTTCAGCTGGAGCTGTTAGTACTCAGCACTTCAGCAAAAAGAAGACCACTTTGAGTGTCTAAGCTTCAGCAACTTCTGAAAATTCCTGTTAGTGATAAAGTATAAAAACATCTTGAGTGGAAGACTGGTCCTATATCATCCACAACACACTAAAGTTTGGAAAGGCTGAGTCCTACAAAAGAAGTTATAAGGCTCTTGAACATCTCAGTCATTGTTTTAGATAGAAATTCGGTCTCAAGTTAGCTGGTGTGACCCTCCTGGAATACTGTCAGTTTGCCTTAGGTCTCTCACTTGTAATTATTGTCTGCAGCAAAATAGACTTAGTTTCATTTCACCTTTTGTGTCTCAGTATTAAAGGAAAAAGCTAGAGTTTCCAGAACATTCTAAGCACAACTACCCACAAACCCACCAAGCATGCTTTAAAACCTTCGTGTAGTCCATGACAGCTTGACAGTAGCATGGAAGTCATTAAAACTGCACAGACTCCCTTGAAGCTGGAAAAGCCACCCTCACCAGCTGCTCATTACATTGCTTTGCAAAATAGAGCACTTCCACACAAGCCACTGAGTGGGTGTTAAATTGCAAACATGTAAGAAGTCTTTTCATAGATCTGAAAAAAAATGAAAAAAATTGGAAGCAATTACATGCTCCTAGCTACACTTTCTGACAAGTCATACAGATGTGTTTGCTAAACTCTTTATTTACCTTAATAAACGACAATGTTAAAATTATGCTTCAATTTTAGTGTGTGTGTGTTACTGTTTGCTTTTGTTCGTTTGGTTTGGTAGAAGAACATTACACCTTGAAAATATGAAGTTGCAACAGTGCAGACAAAACGCATTTGCTTGGAAGCCATCAATAGATAGGTCCACACAGTATTTATGTGCATCTGATGATGACACAGGGAAAACAGATTTATTTATCTGATTGCAAGGAATATACACTTACTGGTAAGTTAAGAAAGAATGTGTGAAAAGTCAACTACAGCAATTTACAATTGAAGACACTGAGGACCTTTCCTTAAAAGAAAATAAGAAGAAAAAAAGGAAAAAACACCAGAACAGTACATTAACAAATAACCAAAAAGCACAGCCAGAAACAGCATTACTTCTGGGATTTAAGACATTACTAACTCTTTTGCATCATAAATAAAAATAAGTCACAGCATTAAGTTTCAAAGAGGTTGTTAAAGTTTAAGAGACATGTATTTAAGTAAAACACTGTTTAAAAAGCAGATCAAAAATAAGAGGCAGAAATAATTAACTTTAGATCATGTTGTGACAAAGTCAAGAAAGTCACTGCTCTCATAATTTAGAGCGCACTGAAATGAATGTATTTGAACTCCAGACCTAAGCTAGAATCCAGTGCCGCATGTCACTGGAATCTTAAGCAGTGAATCAATAGAGCTCTTCACACAGAAAGCTAAGGCAGACAAAAGTCAGTCAAAATTCATTGCATCTGCAACCCAGAATATATATATATTTTTTTGTCAGTCTTCTGAAGTATCTTTACGTGTCCATCATGTACAGAAAAGACAAAACGATGAGGAGTGATAACTCCTTAAATACCTGCCCTGAAATACCTGTCCCTGAGTTATAAGGTGAAGGTTCTAAACCACCCCATTATGAAATTTACTGTATCATATTTGAAATGCATATATAAAAAACATCTGTGCTTGAAGTCTTGATTCTGTATATCTGTGTTTAGCTTTGGATGTTCTTTAAATTGGATATGTTTATTAAATAACTTTTAAACTCTTTAGGTAATTAGGAATCTTATGAAAAATGGTTTGATTGCCTCACAGAATTTCTAGTCATATCTCAGTGTATTTCTAAAGTGCTGAGTGATTGAAATATCTACTGAAGGGAGAAATTAAGTACAAAGTCTTGAAGCAGTTAGTGATTGCTGCATCTGTTCACATTATAACAAGATTTTTTTAATTTTTATTTTTTAAATAACTGGACACTACACAAGTACTCCATAGCTCTTACAGATTAATAAATTAAGTAGCCCAAGCTTGTATTGCTATTTTGTCATTAGTTCTTCAGAAAATGTAATAGTGCAAATGAAGTAGAAGAAAAGATTAAAAAATTACTAAAAAATTACTTTCATTTGTAAGACTGACAGACTGAAGTTTGCTTTTTGAGTGAAGAATTCTACTGAATATATTTGGCTGTATCTGTAGTTCAATACAAAACAACCCATCAATTTAATGTTAGGTCAGCATAAGCTAGCTGTACGTCACATCCTGTAGAGCTATTCATACCTCAGCTCACAAATAACCAATGATGAAAAGTAGCTGTTAATAATTAATGATGGGAAAAAAATCTTTAAAATGCAAGAGAGCCTAAACGCTTCTTTAAAATAAATCTTTGGTGAGGAAAATGTTAAACTGGATACCATGGTAGTGTGATGCAAGTTCATAGTGACTGCATCTAGAATTTAATAATTCCTATCTTGTTGTAGAAATGTTGCCCGAAAGCAAAAACTTCTCAGAGTGAGACGAAGTCGAAAAACAGCCAAGAGTTTTCTAAACTTTTGAGTCAATCACAATAAAAAGAGTAAATTTAAAAGAAGCAGCACATTTTTATTAACATACTGTTTAATATCTGATACAGATTTTATACAGATTTTTTAATAAATAAAAATGACCTGGCACTTGTGTTAGAAATGCTTTCTTTTTAAACCCCATTCCTAAAGAAAAAAAAAGTAGATTATGAACGGACCGTGAAAGAGATAATTACTCCTCCATACTTTTCAGTTCTCCAGGGTTACATATTGAAAAGCTGCCTTCTCCCTCCAGAGTTCTGTTTGTGCAATTAAATCTAATTCTAATTCAGCAAGTCCCTTCAGTCCCAGCCTCCAAGGGAACAACCGTTTCATATGCTTGCAAAAGCTCATTGACTAAAATTCTGACAGTCTTGTGCAGAATTCTAGCAAGCTATGGCTACTAGTTAGTCCAGTGATCTGACGTTTCTGACCTTCAGAAGAACAGCGACCTTTCTGTTCCTCTGTTCAATTGCTTCTCCATTCCACAAGTCTGAGGTTTTTTATTCAGAGAACAAGGCAAGAGTAAGTGGTGGAAATGTCTCAAATGTTTAAAGAAATCCATGACAGATTTCATTTTTGTAAATGTACAAAGTACTCAAAGAAAAGACTTCCCAAATTTCCCCAGATAGCTTTTCAACAGTCAGACAAATAAAGCTGATTAATTAAATAAAGTTGTGCATTCTCGCATACTTAGGTACTAAAGAATAAGGACCAGATGCATGAAATTGTCTTAGTACACCATGTGGATTTCAGGAAAACTATTTCTAGGCAGCTTCACATGATAGTTGTGAGCTTTGCTATGAACTCCAGTTTTCAGTTTGAATACCAAAATTTATGGTATATTTTCACACAACATTTTCAACTAAATACTGATTTAACAGAGGGACTAAATTAATTCTTGTAAAACTTTGAGCCTTATTACCACTGTGGTTGTCCAACTTCCTGCAACCTTGAGACCTGCCATGGTTCTTAGACCTCAGCTACTAATACAAAGAGATGCTCTGAGATGACAGTGCTACTAAGTAGACAGGTCACCTCCAGAATTAATTTTAGGCACAGAAAAAAAAAAAGAAAACATGCTCGCAACTGAAAATAGCTAGTCCCACTAAGAGCTCTATGCAGATACAGTTCTTAGGAACTGCATATAGTTATCTGCATACAGTTCTTGGGACTAACTGTTCTGCTGCAAGCACTGTCTGTGGTTTTGCAGCTCATTTCTGCATCTTGTTTCTTAAAAAAGGAGTTTTTTTCTGGGGAACAGGTTTCATTTAAAAAGAATGTGGGACAGAAGAGATCCCAGGTTAGATACCTGAACAATATAGGATATTAACAGAATGAGAAGAGAACATATGCAGGATCTTCTGTACTTTTCCAGAACCTTATAGACTTTACCTCTCCATCACTTCCCCCAAAGTCGCAAAATACCTACTAAACTTCCACCTCAATATTATTCTCATGCTTGTTTTGCAATGGTAGTCATCTCTCTCACAAGCACTGCACAAAGTAAAACTTGCGTTCTTGGTCTTGCACTCCCACAAGTCCTGCCTTTCTGCATCTTGCACTTCCTGTTTACTCTTCTATTCAACAGTGTGAGCTCAGAAAGACTTTAATCCTTACCGAAAATAAGCAAAAGGAGCTAAAATGAAGCAAGGGATAGGAGGCTTGTTTAAATGCCTGCTTGCTCCTCAAGGGTTGCCAGGTGTCAAAATGGCTGATAAGTCACTTCATTTCTCAGAATTGCATTTCCTACTTTTGCCCATCTTTCCTCTTTCCTTTCTTTGGTAATTCTGCTTTTTGTCACCATCAGAAATGTAAAGAGCTAAAAGCACAGAACAGCTGCATAGCTCCCATCTTCTCCACTTACTAAATAGGGCAAGTGGATGTCAATGACCCTAAATACACAGCAGTTTAATCAAAGATGAATTCCTTCAATTTCTTCAGGCATGACAGAACATTTTGACACCAATTTGAAAAACACAAGGAAAAGTTTTCAAATACAACACAAACTAATCCTAAGTCTAAACACATACTTTTTCCTGGAGTCCTTCCCAGAAGGTCAAACAAAAAACAGTTTGCGTTACCCACCTGCTTAAATAAACACCTTCTGCATCACTGTCTAGAATAAGATGCCAGCCTCACTGCTTTCCAGATAAAAGATATGACGAGGGAAGAAATATGTATCTCTAAGTAAGATTTAATCATACATTGTTCAAAATACAATTTAAGGAATATTTTTGTTGTGTCTTCAAAGGAAAAAAATACTTTGGGTTACAATACCTATATGAAAACACAGTTTATGTTGCATAAGACAACATGAAGTGTTATATGTGAGTGTGTGTATGCTTTCCAAACATACCACAAAGAGCATTAACAACAAACTCTTTCCCATTAGTGCCACTCCCTTCAGTTTTGCACCTGGTTTTCCGTTTTTTTCTTTTCACAGAACGATGTAAATACATACCCTTATAAATGTTTTTTATGCCTATTTAATCACTTTAAGCCCCCCCCATAACATCATATAAAATCCAGCCACTGCAGTTTGACAGCCTCATTTTTTATTCCTACCAAAATTTTAAAGCTACAGACGTAGAAACATTAATTAATGGATTTTTCAAATTATTCTTTATATAGTTTAATGTATTGATACCAAAGCAACTGCTTTCCATTTTGGCACAGTTGTATAAACAGATGCAGTTAACAGTGGAAAGAATGGCAGACTTTGTTTTATAGCCAGAGAAAACGCTTCTGCTTAACTGCAAATATTTGGAAAGGAATCTTATTAAACACATATTCACTTCCAGAATGATGACTGAACTTCCAGGTTTTGTTGGAATTGCCTTTTACTATTCCACATTGCAGAGCAGCCAACTTTCAAACTCTTCCCACCTCCTTTTTCCTGCATACAGATAGTCAACTGCATCTCGAGTTATTTCTACTCAAATATAACAAAATTTGAGTTCTGTAGATGTTTTTTAATTAAAATCTAGCTGAGAGGAACAGGATAGTGCTCAGACAGTTCTACCAAGGCATTGCTGCTGCACAAAAAGGTATTAGGTATGTCAGCCAGGTCCCAGGGAAGAAAGATAACTTCCTTACAACCCAGGGACCAGAGTCATCATCAGAGACCTCTCAAGCAGCCTAGAACTACTGTTGATCCTGGCTAAAAGCATTCTGCATTAGCATTTTACCTCATTCTAGCATGGCAGAGCCTCACCTCAAAACTAGGAGTTATTTGGTGACTGAGAATTGCAGCCCATTGTAGCATGTGCCCTTCTGTATTAGCCTGGAAGGCCGACAGTATCAATATTATTCACTCTCTTTTTGTTAAAATGAAGACGGCAACCTACACAAACATTGCTGAGGATACTTTAAGTAGCCTTGCAAACACTCATGCACACTTCAGAAAATCTCACTTCAATCTAGTTTAGAAATCAAGTCTGAAAATATTGACCACAGTGAATATCCATTAAGGTGTCTTGAGATATTCTTTTTACTACATTCTAGTCATTTCAGCACCAGCAACTATGGAGAACTGGTTAAAGATAATACCACATAAGTACTTCTCTTAAAAAGTGGAATTTGGCAAAATTCCCATACGATTTAACAGATGTGCATCCGCGTGCAGAGAGTACACTAGGAATTACCTCATCAGCCTGAAAACAATGTTTGAACCTCACAGCAAGTGTCCTGAGGGGCAGGAAGAGGCTCTGGAAAACTAAAGTTCCAATTTGTTCTCAGTATCTCACCAAAAGTACTGTAATAGGGAATAGTTTTCAAGTTGTAAGTTTGCTTAGATAACTGGACAGTCTTCAGGTGCTGGAATAAATTGCTCAATGACTTAAGATCCTACAGTGTAAAAGGAACCATTGCAACAGAATAGATGTTTGCGGGAAGTTTTTAAAAAATGATTTACAAAACTGTGCTTTTTCCTTGATTTTGAACTGAATCAATTACTTGAAAGACAGTAAAAGAGACTACCTGTAAATACTTTGCATACAGCAGATGCACCTAGGGATTCTACTACAACCGTTCAGTACAAAATCCTTATCTTCTACTACACAGGGGCCTAAGACAGAACCTTGGTGGAAAATTTCTTGCATATTCATGACTAACTTTCTGATGGACACAATTCTACAAAAAAATTCACATTCACATATGGCATGATAGCATCCAGTTCTCAGTATAAGCAATTATAAAAGTGCATTTAAACCATTTCAGATTATGAAGAAGTTAAATCAAACAAACAAAACCAGAAACCAAACCAAAGCAAAGATTCACAAACACATCTGTGAAGGAATACACAGTGTGACTGAAGGAAAAGACCAAGCAGGAAGAAAAACAAGTGGTCCAACAACTGCAATACCAAGTTATCATCACACAATTTTAACTGAAGCCAGTTATTTAAATCTTATCCATTCAGTAACAAAAAAACATATCTCAACCTACAAAGTACTCTACCAGAGTACGTATAACCCACAATGCGTTTACACAATAGAAATCTAATATCCATCCTTTCTTGCATTTTATGCCTAGAAGTGCAATAACTGCAATGAAGGGACATTTTCACATGCTTTTATTTTGTAGTTGTCTGAATCATTTTCTGCATATAACAAAAAAAGAATACAGCACGCAACACCCACATTTCAGGTAGCGCATTGCCTGAGATGTAAAAGTAGGAAAATCTCTGTAGTGAGTATTATTATGAATATTCTGAACTTGAATTAAGTTCATAAAAATACAACTATCACCACTTCTTACCACCAGCACTGCTACTATTAGATTTAGGAGAATGTTCATCTGTTATATGCCTACAAAATATCCAAATAATATTTTACATATCAATAGGTCCCATTTTGATCTCCTATCTATCTAACCGTATTCCACAGAATAGTATGTGTATGCGCACTTTTGAAACGCAATCATACCCCACAATTTTTAACAGCTTTAAGAAGTTTGAAAGCAACAAATCAACATTAGCCACCAGTCCTTGCAAATTTACTTATTAAACACTATTGAGATGGTTAAGAGGTAAGACCAAAAACCTCCACAGTACAGAATACTGTCCAGTGTTTTACAGACAGTTCAGCAGACAGCATCCTTGTCACGCTTCCAATGCCTATAGTGCTGCTCTTCTCCACCCATCTGCAAATAAGGCTCTTCAATCTTTGCTCTTGCAAACACTGAGTTCAATGGAGAAGTCCTCAATTTTTCAGTGGGTATCAACCAACACATATTCTTGACATGAACCTCTAAATCAAGACTTCCTAAAACCTTCCCAAACATTCCCTACAGTTTCAGTTATCCAAACAGACATAGTATGGTTCTTTGCCAAGATATTCAGGCACTATTTCCATGTGCCATTCAACACCATTTCAGGGTCAGAAGTCATCTCCACCTATTTTTATGCCAATTTAGTCTGCAAAGCACTTTGAGACCATGGGATGGAAGGAATATTTAAAATTTTAAAAGTCTTAAAGAATATGAATAGTGATTTGAAAACCAAGTGGAACTGAGAGCTAGCTTCAAAAATGCTGAAAATATATTTTCCAGAAAAAAGTGTCTCACTGAACTGGGGCTCAACGTTTTGGTTGTGTATTTACCCTCCATCCCTTTCCACTGTGCTTTATTCCCATGCTCCATTTAAAATTTGTGTAACAGTAGCATGTTTAAAGTTTTTTTTTCTTTCAATTGATTTATCATAGCTACCCATTGAGATTGTTTCAGCTTGCAAACACGAGAGAGATAATTAAAGTGCCTAGAAACTAAAGCACACCTGTACTTTGGTACTTGTGCTATACCAACCATCACTTACAGACTGAGCTAGAAGCCTGTAATGCACTGCACTATAAACAGCCAAGCAGCTGCAGACAACTCCAGAAGAACGAGTGATAAATACTGACTGCATGTTCCAAAATAATCAACATGTCCAAGAAGCAGCTTCTGAGTTCCTGATCTCATTAACTGGAAGTGCATCTAGGCAACATTTTTGTTAGAAAGAAATAATTAGATAGTCAATAAGACTTCAGGTCAGTGGATCAGGTGATACATATCTTCCATTTTCATACTAAAAGGTTGTAAAGAGAGAATATAGTTAAAAGCATTGCTAGTATATGAACTAAGAAAATGTATTCTACCACTAGTTTGGATACAAACAAAAAAAAGCTTCCCCAGAAAACTCTGCAGAATTCTTAGTTGAAAAAGAACAATGTTTTGAAGAGTGTCCTACTTCAAAAGCAAGTTAACATCTAATTTCCTACTATGCAGATAATTTATACTACACATATATTAAAGACTACTTTGAAATAGTAACTTCATCGCATTTGCTGAAATTAACAGCAAAACATGTTATGAGAAATAATTTTTAGAAGTCTGGGATTACAGCACATCAGGTCTTACACATTATAAACAGCCACTCATTTTTCTTAATACTTGGATCCTAGGTATGTTTAAAGATCAAACGCTCAGAAGGAATAGATCCCTCATGAGACTCTCTAGAAATGTGTTTGAACTGCAAGAAAAATTTTCACTATACACTCTACATTACAAATTTCACAGCTGTGGTGGAGTAGATTTTATGTGAAGGTGCTATGAGCAGATAGCACTGAGTTACTGCATGTAGTATTTTAAATACTTGGGGTATGAAATATTGCATATGGTTACTTTTATTAACATACAGGATTTCTTTGTAAGGGACTAGAACATCAACTAAAATATTTAGCATCTGAATTGTTACTGTAGTTCTTATTCTACTGTCTCAAAGTCCTCTGCAAAGCACTGAATCTCAGAGCACCCCCATAAAATCAGTAGCATTACCATTTTACAGATGATACTCAGAGAGTGAATTTCTCAAAGTCACACAACACGGTTAGAATGATTCTCACATCTCAAATTCCTGTAAGACACAGCAGTAAAAACTGGGAAAAGCTCTACCAAAAATCCTCTTACAGGGATCCTGAAAATAGTAAAGAACTGCATGTTGCTGATTCAACACAAGCAATTCACTTCATACACAAAATCCATACTCTGAACTTTCACCTACCTCAAGGAAAGACAAAGACTGTTATTGAAAAACGGTCCAATCCTAACTGAAAATATATCTCTTTGATTGTAACTTAAAGTATTATTTATACATAGATTTAGCATCCAATGGTTTGAAACATTCAGAGATTTATACATTAAGCTGTTAAAATTTTTTCTTCCCTTGCTCAGGTACCAGGGCTTATTACATTTTTGCTGGAGGCACTTCGCATTACAATGGAAAACAGCAAAAATTTGATGATGTAAAAGGTTTTCCTGAATCAATACAAAGCTTTTTCCAATGCGCCACCACTTTCTGGCAACAACAGGTGACAAAGCATACCAGTAGCATGAAAAAAACAAAATCCACAGGAAAGCAGTTCAGAAATCAGTGTTAAAAAGAGGACGAAGCTAGACTTTTACAAGTTAGCCAAATGGCTCACTTAAGGTAGATGAAGAACGCTCAAGATGCACACACACAAAGAAAGCTGGGAGAAAGAGCATTCACTTCATGCATCAGTGGATACTAAACTTACGGATTTCTAAACTAGTTATATGGAATATATCCTTCTTATTCCATTGCATTCTTTGCATTTTTGGAAAAAAATAATGAAAGAACTGCTGGAAGAAACACTGAAGAGACTAAACTGAACTGTACTACTCTGATGACACTGTTGAAACAGGGGTTTGTCCCTTTCATAGCTTTTTCTTGTACCCACAACTGTGGTGAGTTTATCCCAGTCAGCAGTCAAGTACCCAACCAGCCGCTCACTCCCCCACCATTTCTCTCTCCTGTTCTGCTAGGGAAGAGCAAAAACAAGAAAACTCGTGGGTTCAGGTAAAGACAGTTCAATAACTGAAGAAAATAACAACAAAAAGTGACACAAAGGCCCCCCTCTCACAAGCGGATCAGTGCCCAGCCAAGCCACAACCACCTTGGAAGACAGCCTCCTGCCTTTCTCTCTCTACCCCCAGCTTTATGGCTGAGCATGATGTTATATGGCACGGCATATATGTATTTGGCCAATTTTGATCAGCTCTCCCAGCTGTGTCCCCTCCCAACTTCTTGCCTACCTCCAGCTCACTTGCTTGGGGTGAGGGAGAGGAGCGGAGCGGGGAAAATGTGAAGTCCTTGATGCTGTGTAAGAACTGTCCACAACAGCCAAAACGCGGGTGTTACCAACACCATTTCATCCACAAATCCAATACACAGCACCATACGGGCTGTTCTGAAGAAAATTAATTCTATTGCAGCTAGATTCAGTAAATAGATCTAATCCTTATAAATAAAGATGCTTTTACTTGGAAAAGACTCAAAACAGAAAACTTTCAGTTAACTATTGAGAGATGAACTGTAAGTGCACAACACAGATTCCCACTGGCAGTAGTAGGAGCTCCTTTGAAAACAATTTCACTTTTATTTATATTCACTAAATATAACTGGCTCATATGTTTCCATTTTTCATGACAGTGAATTACTGCAAAGGGGTTTTAGAATCAATTTGTTCTGTAAATAGGTGCTTCCTTCTGTACATACATCGGGGGAGGATCCTAAGAAAAAGTATTTTGTGATGCTTCCAGTTGAAGACATTTCAGTTTAAAGAACACCATCACATGTGCATCAACTGCCTCTCTTAAGTCATATACTTTTATTTCAACAAAACTATTCTCATATGCCATTGCACAATTTTGCAATGGCAGGACTGAAAATTTGACTTCAGTGATAGCTGCAATCAGCACTGTCACTTTCTCATCTGTACTGTTCATTAGGAAAACTTTCACAGAAAGTTTCAAAAAGCATCAGTTGCCTCTCTTTTCCAAGGATAATTATAACGTTTCCTAACAGAGAGCCTCCCTAGCCTTTAAAGAAAAACAAACCCCAGAATCTGGTGAAAATTTGTTGTAGAAAGTAAGACATAGATAAATGCCATCAGAGGGGATTTTGTGATGGGACAGAGATACGCGCACATAGGTCTCATTTTGATATGCAGTTATAGGACAGCTGAAGGACTTTCCTAACAACTTCCATATCCCAGAATACTGACTAGCACAAGTTTAAGGTGAAGACCACTGTCACAGATTGGAAGATTATCTGAGACATCTTCAAAACTTCACATAAAAGGCTAACTTCCTAAAGTCACATAGAGGAGTGATTGATGACTATGTATTTAAACAACCAACTATTTTGAAAACTTATTTTGAAAAGGTACATTCTCAGACTGCTCAAATAAAAAAAAAAAGCTATATTTTACTATACAACATTTATGTACATCCAGCTAACTACCTTCCTCACTACGTTTGCGTATGGGCATACATGCAAAGGTAAGACTAAACAACTCAACTGCATACCACCAGCTCTTTTTTCTTTTTCTTTCCCCCTTTTTTTTTTTTTTAAGTTTGCTTTTCTTTTCCATTTAAGGACTATTAATTTATGTATTTTAAGATGTCTAGCTCCTTCCATTACAGGATTATATACTGCTGTTTCATAGGCATAGTCCTTACAGGAGTATACACCATAGAGTCCTTACTGGCCCCTAATCTTCTTGCCATTAATATGGAAGACTATTGTCTTCTGTTTATTTATGAGTCTATCAATTAAATGAATTTTGGCTTCAGATTTAATCTCTTTACTGCAAAGAAATGAAGACCTAACCTGAACTTTGTCCTGACCATAACATAGCACATGACATTTTAAACCAAAGAAAAAATCTAAAACAGGTTTAGGATACAACTGACTCATGATTAATGAGAAAAATGTTGATACACTGCAGACACAGAAATGTCTCAAAGGACCACAGCAGAATGCAGAAATAACTCTAACATTTTAAACAGAAAAGAATATCTTAAAAACCTTAATAATTTACTATGGTAATATAGCATTAATTTTTCATTTGTGGTAATGTATTTTACTGTTTATAGTAGTTCTTCTGGAAACTTTTCCTCTAAAAACTGCTCTGAAAAATAAACAACCTATACTGTCAGTGCTACAAAAGAAGTTTTCTTCATGAATTTATTTTAGAGCACAAAAATGAGCAGCTTAACCTTACTTCTTTGCACATTATAGATCTTGATAGCAGCTGACACGCTGTTCATCAACCTTTTTTTTTCTATTGTACTGTACTTACTGTACTGGACTATTATGGGGAAAACATTCTTTAATTACTTTTCAGAAAATCAAACAAAAATGATTCTTAACATTCCACACCAAACCCCCCAAAAGGAACACAAACTTATTACCACCCTAGAGACACACTGGTCATAATTGAAAAGACCTGTTTGCAAGTAATTGCAATGATCACTAGCAATGTCTTTAAGATCGTAACTTCCTGTATCTTTTCGGATCATAACTTCCTTTACATTTTTATCGTTTGTTAAAATCCATATAATGTGAATATATTTCACAATAAGATTTGTGCATTCTACATCAGACAGAATTCATTGTTTGCTCTTCAGTGGATTAATAGTTTGCTACTACTTTAGTTCAGTTGCATCTATGCCTGCCTGTGACAACAACTGTTTCTTCAAAGAAAAACTGAAAACAGTAAATATCTCACTAGCAAAAGTACTGGAACCACCTAAACACATTATATAGTTTCTTGTACTTTTATTTCACAAATTACTGTCACCATGTTGCTATTCCTTGTACTTCATTAAAATAAATAAAGAAAACCAACAAAACCCATGTACTTCTTTCTACCACCAAAGACAATTTAAGACTGTCAAGCAGACTTTACTGATATATCATTTTTTCTGAAATATCAAAAATAAAGCCACTCTCCCTTCGCCAGTAAGATATAACTAAAAAACTCCTCCTTCTTCACAGGACAATTTGCCGTTATTTTCAACATTTCTCTTGCATAGATACTAGTACTCTGCTTTTAGACGCTGAATGATGGAATCAGAACATAGGTTAGTGAAGGATACCTCAAAAGTTGAAAAAGAAGACATCAATGTCCACGTTTTATGAACAACTGGGGTGGCCTTTGGAAGGGCTATTAATCATCTTGACACAGGGCCAACTGAGCTGAAGGTTCTGGTCCTCTAGGTCAAGGTATATGGACAGGGAAGGAATACTAATGCCTGGTATGAAACATAGCAGCAGATTAGTGCTTGAATACAATCTCACTTTAGATTGGTCTGCTGTGGCAAACATTAAGAGAAAAAAAAGTCTTCCTCAGAAAAATATAAAACACATCAAAACTCTAAAGCTCAATTTACTCATAAAATTTTAGCCCATGCATCTGCTTTTCAGAAAATCCTACGCAAACAAAAAAGCAGCACCAAAAACGACCCCACCCCCAAAACTGAAATCAAACCTTGACTGTTAAAAGTGCTAGTTTTTTTTTGTTGTTGTTAAATTCTTCAGACTGTTTCTGTCCACATGGATCACAGATAACTGTGGATTATTTGCGGAAGGTGTGTGTTTCGCATGACTGAATTAGATCAATTTCCTACCGGAAAACAGCCAGTGAAAGTGTAAGTGAATGGACAGTATGCAAGAGACAAGATAAAGGAAACACATGCACAGGATTTTTTTTTTTTAAGCGCTACCCATAGTGTTTCCAGACACAGGACTCTAATTTCAGTCCTTGAGATGGAAAAACTATATATTTTCTTTTACAATCTGTGTGCATGAGTAATGCATTTATATTTACAGCCAAATTAAAACCAGGAGGAAGGAAAAACATTTCCTCAGACCCTGATTTCATTAACCTTCAAAGGTTAAAACTAAAGACATTTTGAAACAGATAAATAAAGGCAACAGTTGAAAGACTTTGAAAGTGAAAATGAATAAAAAGGGCAGGTCTGAAAAATGAAGGTATAGACCAAAGAAATCAAGAATATTGAATATTCAAAATTCAAAAACAGTTTCACTATGTTCCCCCCTATCAAGCAGCAACTATACAACTAGGACACAAATTTTGGGCAGCAGGTATGCCTTCGTAACTTAGAACCATGCTGTGATTGTTGGTATGATAGCTAGAGAGGTGCAGAGCTACTGTCCTGATGTTTTATTTGTTTGCTTTTAATAACAGAGGAAACTAGTACTACTGCAATTAAATTAAAAATGATTTATCCCCGCAAACAGGCACCTTATCAGGAGAAGAAAACCACAGTGCTCCAATACCGAAAAGAGGTCCTAGTAGAAAAGTCCTAGTGGAAGACAAACACCTCCCCAACCCTGGGAGAAATAGAGTAGGATCCCTTTAAACAACAAAAAAGTTAAGAAGAATCTGGGTATGCAGAAATGCTGCCAAAAATAAGCAAACAAACAAGCAGTGTTCCATTAAATGTCTCATCACATGAAACCAAAGTCTGAACATAAAGAGAACAAGCTACAAGCAACACTGTAACACCTTGCAGATTTGTTCCTACTGTTGTCACTATATAATCATTGCACATTGCAATTACTGCAATTTATTCTAAAATGGATGAACTGCTCATTATGCCTCCCCGTACTTAATTCTTCTGGCCAAATTATAGCTTCTCTGTGGTAAGAAACGAGGTGCAGACCAGCATATACTCAGGCAAATCTGGTAACTGGCACTGTTAAGATGCGAAAAAATGCAACAAATTCCACAGGGTTTTCTAAACACACGTTTGAAATTACAAACTATAATTACAACCACCCCTAAAGAGATGCACAACCTTCAAAGTGAAATCTGACAGTGCAGCTTTCTTGCCTCATGACATTTTCTTGTCTCATGACCAACTTCTTTTTCAGTCCATCCTAGTGCATTTGAGGTAACAGCACAGATAACCTATAGCACTCCACATATCTCACAATAAACCCTCTCGAAGCGTGCATTTGGTTTCTTCCAACCTGGAACTAGAAGAATCAAACTAGGCCAGGTCAAAATAATTATTCAGACTTCTTTGAAAGAGGAGTCCTGAAATGAGACTACTTATATTTTGTGTCCACAGCAATATAGTCTCAGCACACTTGCTGCAGACATCACATGGAAAAAATAGATGATTTGTGTTCAGCTTCATACGCCTGTTGCAACAACACTTAACCTAAAGCACACAACCTTAGGTCTACCCATTTTATGTTGAGGTACATAAACACAGTAAATAAAACCATGTCTAACCAATAGCTTCTCAATGAACACAGGAAAGCTATAATTGTAAGCTTCAATTATCAACTTTAACAAATAAGAAATCACTGCGGAATTTCCTTAAAGGGAGACTAATTGATTTGGGAAGGTTAAATTCAAGTGCCATTTCTCTCACAGCATGATATTCTTACAATCTTGCAACACTTCACTGCTAAATTTTGAATAAGATAATAAACAAGCTTATGACCCAGCAGCAATACTTTGGACAATAGTTCTCAGGAGCAAGGATAAAATCACTTCAGTTTTGTCTTGATAGAAGCTTCCCTCTCTCTAAGTGCTCTGCATTTACCGGCATCCTAGTTCCTATGTAATGCACCTGTCATTAAAAGCAGAGTTGATTCAGGACTTGGAGACATCTCCAAACCCAATCTTGAGGAAAAGATGTCCACTGGTATCAGTGACAGCCTTAGGCACTTTGTGTTTGCCTTTGCTGAATGTCACAAAGTGCCTGTCGTCCCGTTCCTCCAACTAGAGGCAGCCTGTTAACAGTCCCATCCCCTCCCCATTTATTGACTGCTCCCCTCCAGTCTGGTATCATCTGCAAACCTGAGGGAAACACAGCACATCCCGTGGTCCCAGTTATAGACAAGTGCACGAACTAGGATTGGCCTCTGCATAATATCATTCAGTGCTGGACGGAGGGGCTCCGAGACACTGAGAAGACAGAATCACACCCTGGACCCCTACGGTTCGGCCAGCTCTTCCCCTCACCTTGCAGTCCTGCTGTTCAACCCAAAGTACCTATTTGCTTGCAAGGATGGAAAGGCAGAGAATCGAAACCTTTGCTACTCTTCTGTGTGACTGCATTCCCATAATGTCACTATTAGATTTACATCAAGATTTATAAACTCCATTCAAATCAATACATAGATTTACTTTTGTAATGTGAAGCAGTGAGCTAGTAATCTTTTGCTTTTGGTATGAGTTTTACATAATACGTAATTCTTACCCTAACCAATAGCCTCTTTCAATGTTACTTAATTACAGAAGGCTACAGGCCTAACACTTAAGATCAGACCAATTATTTAACACCAGACATTGCGTCTAAGAGCCTTGCAGTAAGCAGAGAATTTACACATTTCAACTTAAGTAATGGTTACATACGCCTACAGTGAAAGCTCGAATGGACTCTAAATGTACACGTAATTTACGTACCTACTAGTCAGAAATAACGCTGTTATTCAACTAACTGCCATCTTAGTGTCAGCATTTACTTCTGTTCAAATACATTCTATATTCTTAACGTTTACGTCACAACTATTTTTAGCGTGCTGACTACTCTAAAAACTGCAGTCACTTTAAAGTAAAAGAATTAAGTAAAAGAAAAACAAAACCCCACAACATTTCTACCAAATTACTCGTTCCCCCACTTCTCCCCATTCACGCTCAAATTCACATCACGAAACTTAAAAATTTCCAAACACCAGGCCTAACTGAAATGTCAGCATTTAGCAAACCAATCTCTATTTTACTGGTATGAAATTTATTACCATGTTAACTACATGCATTTTTGTGTCTATAATTGCCTTTTAAAACATTATCACTTGGTTATGACCCTTTACGGGTTTCTTTTTTGTTCCCTGCTTTCATACCCCCTAAATCAGACTCCATCCTGAAAGGAAAGAGCCTAACTGAACTGATACCACACATATAGGAGAGCATTTTCTTGATCTTCCTATTCTCTAATACACTGTATTAATATATTCTGTTATTCTAAACCTCATTGTTCATAAATTTGCTCCTACCTAATGCATAATTTACAGGTAAAAAATCAACAGGAATGGTGGCTTGTCTGCTGTCTACTCTATGAAGGCTTTCTTGTAATTACCTTGTTAGCCCCATGCCTAAATACTCATGGATAACACCAGTAAAATGGTGCAGCAAAAAAACAAAATGTATCTGCTGTCCTTACTGTAAATTGCTTGGTTTATATGTATCAGAGCATTTCTCAATGGCTTAAAACTACATCAAAATTTATTATTTAAGTTGTGAACGCAACTAAATGGTCTTGAGCTTGAACTATAGTGCTGGCAGTAATAACTCCATAGCTTTTTCAGTTTCTTTAAACCATTATGCTATCTGAAATAAAACTCTTTCACAGCTTGCTGAAAATCGTAGACATATCAAATCCTTATAGTAGTAGCTAGAGAACCCAATAATTAGCCATGTTCTCCTCAAACACATAAGTTTGCCCTTCTAAAATAAAAATCCTGGTATAAAAAGTATTACAAGTATACAATAAAGTTATTAAATACTATAAAAAGACAGTTGCATCTGTTAATTTATTAACACCTGTAGAAAACCCTCGAAAGTGGGACCGTGTCCTGAGTGATGTGTTCATGAAGCATATCCATATTACTGAACAGATGCACTTGTATTTAGCTGTAGCAATTCAGAAAAAATCTGAATGTTGATCAAAATTAACAAGACATTTAAGATGTGAGATGAAATATTGATATATTTTATGCTACATAAATTGAAAATACATTTTAGAAGAGACTTAACAGATTTTACTACAGTTTATTCTTTTTCATTGTGTATCTTTATATTAGAGATATACATGCAAATGCACAAATGTATAATATATCAGTTTCTTAATGCTTAACTGAACCGCACATTTTTATTATATGCCAGTACTGTCTGCAGAGTTCAGACTTGTAACACTTCCCTTTCCTATCTGAGCCCTGCAACAAGAGCATGACAACCTTCTTTAGTCAAGATAAAAGGAGAACAAGACAGGAAGTTTTGGCACAATCCGTTTTTCCTTAACGGTTCCTCTTCTGCACCATTTCACAGCCAGCCATCACCAGCCAACATCTCTGGCTGATATTTCAGGAGGAAAACAGTTCCAAGCCACTGTTCTATACACTTGGCTAAGGCTAATTTTTTGTTTAAACTGAGAAAGATTTCAACCATGCAGTGTCAAACCATGTCCTGCTTCAGTAATAAATAACTGCTTTGATTTGCTCAGCCTGGAAGAACTTGCTGCACTGTATCAAGTCCTGCTTTATTACCATGGTTTACAATTTATGATTGGCTGTAGGAATCAATTTTGGTACAAAAAGTTCTCGCCTAATGAATCACTTAAGTACTTCGTTTCCTGCAGATAAGCACACATCTTCAGTAGACAGAGGTAATTCAAAGCAGGTCAAACATGGTGCATCTATAGCTGGCTTTAACCTCTGCTCTTCTCAACCCATTAAGGAGGTACAGTGTGCTTCCATACTTTCCTTCTACAAAAGTCTGATGTAGTACTTATTAAATTTATCTGAAAAGAAAAAAGCAGGACAGAAACACTGTGACAGAACTTCCATTAAAGAGAAAAAAAAATATTCCACAAAAGCAGTAAAACAAAATATTAATTTTCACAGATCAATCCCCGCAAACACACACCTTATTCAATGAACCTTTACTTTCCATAATAGATTTTTTCCCTTTCATCTTTGCTGAGTATACAAATTCCAATTCCAGAACAGTGTTATGAACCAGAAACAGAACTGAAAGGTAAAAAAATATTATAAATGAAAATGCAAAACCCTGGCAACTTAAAAGTTCTCTAGGTATTTAGTTCAGTTTTTAGTTTCACATAGTAGAGCCAAAGGGTTTGCTCCACACCATAAAGATTCATGTTCGCATCTTTGTGAGTTTATAGTAGCAGCAAATTTGCAAGAGCTACCATAGCTCCTGCAGGTCAGAACCCTGCCTCCCATGGAAACTAAGCTGGAAAATCAGTGGGAGGTTTGTGTCCCAAGCCTAAGTTAAAAATAAAAATAAAAAAGAGAAAATGAGCAACAAAGACATTCTAATTTTTAAACTGCTTCAGACTAAGATTTAAGAGAGAACAACACCACAGAAGTCTCCTTGAAATAAAAGTTTTAAAAATTTACCAGCATTCAGTAAAGTACTTAAGTATGTATTAATAGCAGGAATAAGACACAGCATCTTAAAAGAAAAAAGACCAAAACCAACCTACCCTTAAGACTAATTCCCTTAATGAGAAAACTTTCATCGTTTCACAGATTTCTGCTTCTTCCATCCAGTAATTATTCATAGCTTGTAACCTGCTGAAAATACTGAAGTTTCAGTACAGAAACTCAGAAGAACATCCTGCTGCTGGGTAAGATGCTTTAATAAAACCAATGTTACTTTGCTTCCCTTTGAAATAATCAAATAAAAGCTGAAGAAATAGGACCCCTCACTTTAAAGGACTTAATCCCCCCTCTCAACCTCTTTATATGAAGATTTCAGAAATCAATGGGTAAACAATAAAAATTATGAATAAAAACAAACAAATAAACATCAGTGAAGCATTATTCTTAGAATATTCCTCCTTCCCTGGCATCTTTTCTGTCATTACATTTTCAAGAATCAACAAGTTTTGCTTCAGAATTCAAACTGTTCAAAAAATTATAAATCAGACATCAGGATATCTGTGAAACACTGTGATAAAGTAATTAGTATGCATAACATGACTTGTCTAACTACTACACAGCTGTTTATGATATTTGCTGACAAAAACCTCCCATCACCCTGGTGAGGGACAATCACTGAACCTCACTGTTCTCTTCCCAGGTCTGAGAATACCGAAATGGTTTACTCTTATATGAGCTAGAATCTTAAATCCACAGTTACCTATGAACCTAAATACATTTTGCCAGCTAAAAAGAGTACAAGCAGTATGTTGCTTTATCAATTGGTCTAATTCTTCTTATGCAGCCACATCTGCATCCCAGTTCCAGGGGTTATACAGACCCACTTCTACCATGACTGTAAAGAATATGCTATTTGAAACAAAGAGAAATAAGCATTAAGCCAGAAAATTTATACTGCATAAAGACAGGTATTCAAACACTTAATTCTTTGGCACTGCTAAACATGCAGGAATATGTCCCTATTAGCATGTCAGGACAAAAACCAATGGTAATGAGGCCTTCAAAAGGCTCTTCAGAAGTCAATTTAGCCTTGTCAGAGATTTACTGAATGCAGTATAATTGCAAAGACTGCCAACACAAGAAATTTAATGTGATCAAGAGTAAACTGAATAGCTACAGAAACTACAAGTAACATCAGGGAAAAAGGGAGAAGGCATTTGGATTGAAAGGATGGAAGGACTAAAATTACAGGGGAAGGGCACTGAACAGCCCCATCCATTTTGAAAGGGTTTTATCTCAATCTCTCAGTCTCCATTGTCAAACTCAACAGTGTGAAGCATAACAGCAGCTATGGTACGGATGAACAGAGTGCTTTAAAAAGCGTCCCAATAGATCACAAATGCTCAAAGATTACTGGACAATAATACAGGAATAATAAGGCTTCTTGTTTTTAATTATAGCTTAAAGGGATGTCTCATATTGCTGTATTTTGTGTTGAATTAGGATGGACCTTTCCCAGAATAATAGGTATTGTAAGTGGCCAGAAGAAAATAACTGGGATCAAATTACTTTAAAGCAAATAATTGAACCACATCAATTTCTTTTAAGCAAAGGTGAAATGCATCATCAGCCAAGTGATGATTCACAGCTACATCACCCACACACATCGAACATTAAAGAAGTGATCTCAAAAAACGGGCAGAAACTTTTCCACCCTTCTGTGTTTGTCAATTGTCCACAAATAAAAGTTATTGATTTCATTTTAAATAACCTGCTGCTTTGCAGGAAGGTCTTCTGTGCAGTAATAAAGTCCTTCAAGCTATATAGCTTTCTTTTATACCCATGGAACACATTAGCATCATGCTCACATGTAAATGCAGGACAAGGGATGTAATCTGAAGCAATACTTTTGCTTAAGAAGGAAACAGTTCTGTACTTATATTCTACCATGAGATATTCAAAAAGATTAGAATGTGACAGCAAAAGTAATAATGCCAGATGTTCTCCCCTAACTAGCCCAATACTGCCAATCAAAACATTTATCCTGAGAAAGATGAGGATGGAGGATAATTATACAGTAACTTTTCCAATAAATACAAAATTAAGATATTCCAATAAATTATAAACATGAAGATTTGAGACCACCTACAAAAAATGTCGATACATACTAAATCTTAAATCAGTGGCAAATAAAAAACAATAGTCTACATTTCACATAAATCTGGTAAGGTTAAGTGCCTATATGACAGGCATCATCTTCACAATGGGACACATGCAACAATCGCTGAGATGCTTTGAGAGGCTTGAGTGACCAGCTTGGAGTACTTATTTGGGTTATGAGCAACCCTTCTGTGGCTGAGAATGCTGAGCAGCTTGCTCCCATCATCTTTATTTAATGGGCAGCTGTGTCCCTTAGCTCCTCTGGAATACATATAGTAGTATATATGACAAATTCCTTAGAGGCACTCTCTGCAAACTACCATTCTAGTCTTTGAAAAAAGCACATCTGAAGTAAATAACGATATAATGGTTATAGCTACTGCTTAAGAAATCTCTTTGCCTAATACCTCCGCCACGTGAACTTCACTTTGTTCTTGTTACAATTTACACACAATATATATATATTTTTAATTTCACTTTTACACGTGTTGTTTATCAAGGACCTCACTTGATCTTACTAATCTCAAATACAGCTCTGGACAAATGACTGGAATCAGTTCGTGCAGGATTTGTAGCAGCACCAAGAACTGCAGAGCAGAGACAGCACAGACAGTGGTTAGAAGCTCAGTAATTCTATGGCTTAAGTCAGGTGCCGCTGTTAGCTGTCTCCTCCCATTGTCTCAGAATTTACTGTGTCCCATACTGCGGGTTTCACAGTCACAAAAGGAATCAGAAGTGAGCAAGCTAAAAAAATGCATGAAAAGAAATTAGTTTGCAGTTGAGTTAGTTCCTGATGTAGGTCAGTGTGCAACTGCACAAACTGCAGTGCCATCAGAGAGGGAGAAAATTGCAACCCCCGGAGCTACCATCAAAACATTAAGAGTGAAGACTCATGCTTGAAGGACTTGCTCTGCAGCCTCCTTTCAGACCTGTGTTTTTGGCATTGAGATGCATCCCCCAATACACTACTGAACTAATCCCTCGCTTTCCATGACCAGGACTGTGTCAGTCGGTACCCCCTGGATAACAGATGACTAAATGTCAATTTAACATCAGGTTACTGGGCAGTATTCTGCGACCTATGCTACAGGAGAGGACTAGATAGATTAAAAATTGGGCTTCTTGTGAAGCTGCTTCTGAAATTATGACAGCTTAATATATGAGATTTTAAAAGGGGACTATTTATTCCAGCAAATAGTCATGTTTTGGAGCTATTGTCAAGTACAGTTTTTGTTCAGGAGGAATATCTAATTTACCTTTTACTACCGGATTACCCAGAAGCTACTCGCTTTAGCAAAAACATTGACTATAAAGTGTGAGAGTACCCCTTCCCACACCAGAACTGGCAGTTAGGACTTGGACATAACTGTCGCTAACAATGCCAAAATGTAATATGCAATTAAAGCCTTATAACTTTGAAAACAATAAGCATCACTGAATATATTACAAAACTCACCCAAATCATTACAGTTAACAAGAGCATAAATATGTCAGTACGTACTTATATCAATGCTGTGGCAAGTTCTCTGGGTCATTGCTAGGGATATTCTTGTTCAGATAGGAATGGGAGAACACAGCTTTATAAAGTTGCTTAAGATACTGTGTTTTACGTGTGAAGAAAGAGGATCCACTAGATGCATTTGATTACAAAATGGGGGAGATAAAGAGTTCTAATTCGGAAAATAAAATTAAAACATAATAATCCAGCCCGATTTGTGCTTGGTGCTCAAATTCTACATTATATATGAGTACAATAAGCTTTTAAAAATTTGTACACAAATACCTGGCTTTGATTGCAGGTCAATTATTTAAAAAAATATCAAGGAAGGCTATCATTTCAACATTCTGTTATAAAGACAGCCTCCAGAAAACTGAAAATACAACAGACCTAATAAACAGACCTGCCTGTTCAGATTTCCTCAGATACATTCTCCTCTTTCCACCTGGAAGCTTTCCCTGAACATAAGCCAAATGCTTTATAATCACTTCCATTAGGTTTCCCACACATTTGTTGCTCGGGTGAGATGATGAGATTGAACAATATCCCGAGATCCCAAGAACACCTGTACAGTATGTGTATTGATTGCGTGCACAAAGGTCATAAAATGCACTGCAGGACTTGCAATACATGTGCATTTATACATGCTGGTCTGGAAATCCTTAAAAAAAATAAGAATTCTGCTTCAGGTTGCCTGGATTTCTCCTCACTAGCACAAAATCTCATCTGAGTACTCCTTTACTGAGAAAGATAGAGTTATGAGAGCTGCACATACTTCTCTCAATGGAACAAATAAACATGGATTCAAAAGCCCACAGGATTTTGAATGATGCATACCAGATAGTTCAAGTACTCGAAGTAGAAACAAACTGATACTTGACTGACAATTATTTACATTTTTTTCCTGTTTGTACCTGTTAGAGAAAAGTCAACCATCCCAATAACTACTTAAAGTTCCTGGAATTTCTTAGCCTTCTACACATGCACTGCAGACCAGTTTTTGTGCTGAACAATTCTCAGATAGGGTTGTTTCTCCAGAGATTAGAAAATACATGGTATTATAGGTAGGGTTTTGCAGGGGGTGGCTCTCTTGTTCAGGAGACTTTCTGTGAACAAGTAATAAATTCTAACACCCAGTGCTAAAGATATGTGGATTTATCACCAGTTTATTTTTAAACCACGATCTCATACTGTAACTACCACCATTGTCCTCAGATTAATATTACCCTGAGGGCTTCCTTTTGCCAATATAGTATAATAGTTAACTTTAATAAGAATCCCAGCCTTTTTACTAATTCATTGTACCATCCTATGAAGCTCAGCTTTAAGTTTAATTTTAGAAGTTATACAGCACATTCATAGTGGATTCTTGGTATATTAATAATGCTGAAATTTAAAATTGGACATAGCATACTGCACAGTACTACACAAATTGCAGTTGTTTAGTCCCAGACTTCACTCTTGCCATTGCTGCTTAACCTATTCAAAGGAATACATAATGAAAAGGATTTAACAACATAAGAAGCAGCTGCATCTTGAAAGCTTACACAAATGTCACCAGCAGAGATCTTGTGGAATACATAATACAGATGAGATACAGCCAAGAATAATTATCATGTGGATGACCCTGTAGAGTTAAAAAATACAACAACGTGTGAGCAGGAAATTATTAAATTTTATTACTAAATTATGATAAACAATACTTATCTTATGTAATCTGTAACCTCGGTCTGAAGAGATCTTGCTGATGAATAATTTACCATTACAAGACCAAAGTGTATTGTTATCACAGATGGAGGTTCCAGATAACAGGATTTAGGGCTCCTGGCTCTTTTTTCTTAATGTTTATATACAACATACAACTGGAAGTAAACGTTTCTTGTTCCTATGTGAAATAGGAATTAGAATGCTGGGACCTTAGAGCATACTTATCAAAAACCTTTCAGTCTTCAAAGGAAGATGTTCCATACAGTATGTCAGAGTACACTGAATATCCCATTAGTTAGGTGAAGTAGTGGCTCAGGACTCCTGAGACTAGGAATTTCTGCTGGAAAAATAACCATTTCTGTTCTCCTGCACCATATCAAAACATTTACATGAACAAGAAGTCAAGGTTTCCTAGCAAAATAAATACAAATGCTTTATCTTAAAACAAAGCAAGACAGCAACAACAACAACAAAAAAACCATCTCAAATAGTGTGCTATTATCCCTGCTAGGGCTTCTGTGGAACAGCAATAACCAAGTTTGAACGCAACCAAACAGAAGGTTGGACACAGACACCTAAACAGCTGTGTAATAACTTCAATGACATTCTGAACAAATGCAGCAAAATAAAACAAGACTTGGTGGAACTGGATATGGTAGTATTCATCTAATTTTATAGGTTGGCTGTACTGTCAGCAGGATACAGTTGCTGCAGATATGAACTATAGCTCTCTTCTCTTTCTCCACTCCCCTTTGTCTGGATTATGCTTCCTGACACCTCACCAGCTTCCTTTGACAGTGCACCTCAAACAACTGTTGCACTGAAGCTGGAAGAAAACCATACGAAATTCTTTAGAAGTCATTAATACTGTTATCAGCTGTATGTCAAGCACTACTGGTACAAGACAAAAGTCATTTCAGGAGAAGATGACAAAAACATTTTAGAATATTTCCCGTGTTTCAGAGCAATGAAACAACTCTAAACATGTCCAGGTGGAAAGGGACAATATACATTACATCACTTAGCGTTTGCTTTCCAAGTACACACTATTTCTTAGAGATATGTATAACAATTACCTTTTGCTCCTCTAATAATATGACCCTGTCCTGATCCTAGCTAGGATCCTACCAGCACAGGTTTTGTATGTTTTGATATTCATCAGTTTAGTAAATCAGTCTCCTTTTGCCTGCCTCAGTCTGCTTGTAGCGATGTAATTACTGAAACATTAAGAATGCTTTCCTATATCAGAGCACAAGCCAACCTCTTTGGGTAATATGGAAGCAGCATTCCCTGTGGAAGGTGGCCCTGCAATGGGCCATGTTATGATCCCAGGGTTCTTCTAACATGGTACTTACGGTCCAGTAAGATAAAACTGATTTCCATCACAGTTGTATCTACATCAGTGTCAAATGAGAACTTGAGAAGTCAGACAAATATTCTTAGCTTTATACTAGAACCATTAAAAGCGGGCTGTCTACTTCTTGTCCTTACAGTACTACTTACCCCTTATGCAAGTTTACAGTCACTTAGCAACTTGGTGGTAACTGTCTTTGTTTCAGGAATATTGATAACTAGGCTATGAAACTACTGGCTAAGTAAAAATAACATCTTAAATAAAGGGCTTGTCAGTCAAGTTATTCCTATTCTAGGAAATTCTATGTGTACTCTGAGTCAGATTGCTTTGACAGATAAAGCATATAGTCAAGACATAGCCTGAAAAAGTTACGTGTGCATTATTAAATATCCAGAATTTATTGAATATCAAATCCATCCAGTTCTTGAGGTATTTGTATAATGCTAAAAATGAAAGAAAACATGTATCCTTTCAGAATAATTTACATACTTAGGTAAAATAGTTTTATTTAATTTTAAATCAGCCTTCTAAATGATGCATTCTTGTTACGGTGTAAGAGAAATTATCTGCTTTGGCATCACTTTAAGGCCCAAATAATTTGCATTTCTTTTATTCTGTTTTCTATATACACACAGATGTTTGACATACTGTGTTATTAACTTGTCACACCATCAGAGAAAGCATTTTATGGAAAAAATTAAATCACCATATTACTCAAATTTTATCTGCAGTCTTTTGCAAGAAATGCTGTGAGACAGTTTATAACAAACAGAAGAACTATGGCTGAAGTTAGTTTTAAAATATATGAGGATATAAAATATATGAGGATGGATGTGTCAAAAGAGATCAATTTGTATCCCTTTACTGTGTTGTTCACTGTAGCCTCAACACATGGTTGATTTAACATACCTTTTTTAAAAAAAAGTGTATATATTTATTTGTGCAGACCGCTGTGTATGGAAGCTGTGAATTCACAGAATTCTCTTTCTCTTGAGATTGATATGCAAAAAAGAAGGAAAGCGTGAACAACTATAGAGCCAACAAAAGCTCTCTTTACACTGGTGGAGGATGGAGTAATATGTTTTAACAAGTGAAAAGGAAGACAAATCAGAACTAGCTATGTTAGAAACTTACAGCTGAATCAAAAAAATTAAGTGAATGTAGCAGTTGTTTCCAATGATCCATCCACGCAAACATGTCCTAATGACCCACTCATTCAGAGTCGAAAATATAGATCAGCAAGATTCTTAATTTCTTAATTTCCTAGATTTTTAAACCAGTCTCTGTGGTCAAAAACAAATGTGTTTCAGGAACAATCTCTCTGCCCTTCTGCTATATAACCCCCTGTACAGAGCTCATGAGAAAGTGCATTAATTGAGTATTAAACAAGTCAACTGAATGATACCTTTTGACCTCAAATTAGAGGCACACAATAAGAGCATGGAGTTCACAAAACCCAACAGAAAACAGCAAACATCCAAAAGCACTGAAGGCAATGAGTGCAGGGAGAAGAAGAAACAGGAGTTCTAAACTTCAAATGATTCCTCCTGAGCAGGGAATGATGCCAAGTGATAGGATATCAAATTTTCACAGAACTGCTATAACGGAAGCCTGGGTTTGCAGCTGTAGCAGGATTCTAGAAACAAAGGGAATGAGAAAAACAAAGCAAAGCAAAACAAAAATATGGTCCAACGGAGCAGATGAGGTATTGAGAATTAAAGAGTACGGCTGTAAGACAGAAGAGTCAGAAGAATGGACTGCTTTAAAAGTGCAAAGAAGGTAAAAGGAGATGGAATAATCACATGAGGTTAAAAGACAATCATCAATATTATTAGTCAGGGCTAGGAATGAGAGAGGTTGACATACGCAATGGTTGACAAAGAAAGAACAGTGTTATATCTGTTTAAAAAACCCTTAGATTCTTGTGTAAAGTTCAACATCTGGAAGTTAAGTTAAGCAGAAATAGAGGCAAGTTGACAATGGCTTGTTACTAGTGAATAGTCACATTCAGGAAGGAAGTGCGCAAAATTAAAATGAGAATTAACTTGAAGTGAGGAACTATGTTTAGTGACAGAAATTTCTCCAAGAAGGTGTTGCAGTCTAACACAATCACAGAGACAATCAGCTGTCAGAAAATAGTTAGAAAGAGGCTATATATACATATATATATATATATATATATATAGCTGGTAGCAGAAATAATCAATTAATTAGCCATGAAGAAAAAGAAAATTTAGAAGTAGAAATAATAATAAGGAAAAACCTTGCTAGAGTTATTCATGAATAAGAAGACTAAAAGAAGCTGTCCACAACAGTTTTTTATAGGAACTACTCACATAAAAAGGGCATTTCAAACATTTTCCAGCCTTTGAATGCATTTTAGAAATGCAAAATGGGAAGGACAGCATGAAATCGAATTATTTCTCCTGAATCAGCAATCGAGGCTTCTGAAGCCAAATAGATTTAAAAAAAAGGTAATTAGAAAGCATAAATGTTTGAATACATACACAGGAAGCAAAGAAGTGAGAACAGCCTTTATGAAATTTATTAAGAAAGTGACCAAGACTGAGCTGAAACAGTCTGAAACCATAGGTTACAGAAAAAATACTTATAATAGGAAAAGCAGAGACAGACAGAACTTTTTTTTTTTGAGTACATTAGACAATTTAGCATCACATCACACTTCATCTCTTCCTAAAGAGATTTAAATTTTACATGTGTCATTTGCATGAAAACACTTACACTGATCATATTTTTTTTTGCCTGCTAAATTAGTGGACCTTCCATTAACATTTCTAATAAATGGACTTGATAAGAAAGTGAACATCTATTTTTATTCTGAGAAATGTCAGTGAAACTTTGACTTATCTTCAAAGGGTTTCTGAAAACAATTGTATCTTCTGATACTTTTCCCCTCAAGAGTAGTATAATGCAGTTAAGCACATCCGTGGAGAGAGATGTTTTGATACATTCCAAACTAATGGAACAAAATTAAAAATAACAGGACATAACTTGAAAGAAGGGTGGTATTTTTGTCTTTACCTGGCATAATCTTGCCCTACTCATTTTCTTTCAGAAAACAATAGCTGTGCATAATTGCTAGATATTAGAGAAAATGAATAGGGTTTTCTTTTCAAAAAGATACTTTTAAAATTTGCCAAAATATTTGATACATACTATGACTTTCATAGTTCAGAGAGAATTTAAAAAGAAAGCTTTTCTTTTTTAATACAGGCAACTTAATGATAGTAATTGCCTCACAAAACAAAAACTAACTCAGTTTACTCAAGGTTTACCATGCTGAAAATTTAAAGTCTGACATGGAGCGTACCTTTAACAATTTAAAGTGACAGAGGCACACAGGGAACAGCTGAAGTCTACCTAGTAAGCATGAAAATTTCAAACCAAGTTTTCAAACTCAACTTTCTGGAAAACAAAGTGGCTTCCTCTTTTTCTAGAAGAGGTGTTAAGTTCATTTCCTCACTGTTATTCAATTTTACTTGTTCACATGGGTCCACTTCTCCAGCCTGTCAAGGTCCCTTTGAATAGCATTTCTTCCTCATGATATATCTATCTATATACATTATATCTATATTTCTCTCTATATATAGTTATGATATACATATATATATATGATATATATAACTCTATCTTCTGACTCTAACGCTCTAACTTCTTCTAACTCTTCCTGTGCTGGGGGCCCCAGACCTGGATGCAGCACTCCAACTGGGGCCTCACAAGGGCAGAGTAGAGGGGGACAATCACCTCCCTTGCCCTGCTGGCCACTCCTGTGTTGATGCAGGCCAGGACGCAGTTGGCCGCCTGGGCTGCAAGCGCGCACTGCTGGCTCATGTTGAGCCTTTCATCCACCAGAACCCCCAAGTCCTTCTCTGCAGGGCTGTTCTCAATGAGTTCTTCTCCCAGTTTGTACTCCTGTCTGGGATTGCCCCAGCCCAGCTGCAGCAACCCTGAATTTAGACTTGTTGAACCTCATTAGGTTCACATGGGCCCAATTCTCAAGCTTGTCCAGGTCCCTTTAGATGGCATTCCTTCCTTCTGGTGTATCAACTGCACCACTCAGCTTGGTGTCATCTGCAAATTTGCTGAGGGTGCATTCAATCCCACTATGTCATTGATGAAGATACTAAACTGGTCCAAGGACAGACCCCTGAGATACACCACTTCTCAGCAGCCTCCACCTGGACATAGATCCATTGATCACCACTCTCTGGGTGCAACCTTCAAGCCAATTCCTTATCCACTGAATGGTCCACCCATCAAATCCATATCTCTCCAATTTGGAGACCAGGATGTCATGTGGGACTATTGTCAAATTTCTTGAAGAAGTCCAGGTAGATGATATCAATCGGTCTTTCTTTGTCAATTGATGTAGTCACTCCAACACAAAAGGCAAATCGTTCCTGACCAGTCTGGTGGCCCTTGGTGAAGCCATGCTGGCTGTCTTGGATCACCTCCTTGTCTTGCTTGTGCCTTGACATTGCTTCCAGGAGGATCTTTTCCATAATCTTGCCAGGATTGTTCAGTGGCAGAGACTTTTTCCACAGCTCTCATGCGATTTGTGTAAAAATTTTAATTATGAAATTTTCTCCATTCAACCTTGAGTCCACAGTGGTACAAAGCAATAACACAACCCTGATTACTCAAGTCCTGGAGACACATTCCTGCTATCTATCTAAATGAAGAACTAATATAATTCTTGACAATAATTCTACTGTTTACACTGCTGTTCTGAATCATTTAAGCAGACTACTGGAATGACAATTGTCTTACTACACACTAATTTTTTGATGCACTATTTAATTAGTGTAACAAAAGTACTGAAATAGCACTAAACAAAAAAAGTAGTTTTTGTTATGTTTAAAAGGCAGTTATAGCCTTTAATGAAATGTATGTTGTTTCCCACATGAACTTGATCACAAACGAAAAAACAACAACAACAACAAACAACAAGCAAACCCACTACCGGTGGAGGTTAACAATTAAGTGCTTTATTTCTCAGAGGACTTCAGAATGGATTGAGTGACCTGTCTTTCAAAATTCATCATCACAAATATACATATATGTATATATACAAAAATGTATACATCATTAGGGTCAAGAGAAGTCCTTAGTTCCACTAATTTGTGGTTACACAGAAACTCTCTCTCTTCTGCTCTTCCCCTCCTAAACCTTCCTTCCAAGAAAAGAAGCTATTTATTAGGCTACATCAGTTTCCAGCTAAAAAAAAAAAAAAAAAAACAACACCCTTTTCAACAGTTTTACCAATCTGATATGAAACATAGATCAATATGTATTTCAAGAAGCTGACTCAAAGGCAAGCTTTTATTTTTTTTACACCTTTTCTTTTTAATTTGGCAAGAAAACATTTTATTTTAAAACCATGGTGTACCATAAATTTACAAATTAGAATGGTGTTTGAGAGTCTAAATGAATAGAAAATCAATACTTCATGACTTTATAGTTCATGAAATACAGGTCTACCAGTTTAGAACCTTTCAAATGCCATGGTAGAAGACATCCCTTTTTTCAATTCCTGACAAATTTCATAGCACCCCTTCAAAACTTTTCCAATTTTACGTTGTCCATAGTTGAGGCTTATTTTTGTCCTTTCGCTTCTCAACGTGTTTCAATTACACAATGATCACTGGGTAAACAACCAGCACTTCATCATGCAGATGGTACAGTTGATGGATAGTTTGTGTGTATTTGTATGCTACGTTTATGGGGTCTAAATATAAGAAACCTATTCTTAAAAGAAACCATGACATCTGAATACAAAAATTAAAGAGAAAATTATTCCAGAACTTTTTCAAAGGTTCTCTGCATCAGCTCTTGTTGTTTCCAAGTAGATCTAACAAATTTTAGCTATCAAAAATCCTATTGGACAGTATTTTAGACAACTTTAGGAAAAAAATAAGTGCTTGAGCCATCAATAATTCTTTAAGAATCTGCCATTGTTGCAGATGAATATTATGATTGGAGGTTGAAAGCTTTTGTTTATTTAAGCTTTCATTTTTCCACCTCACTTAGGGAAAGCATACTTTGTGTAAATTATGCAAGAAAATATTCTTTTAAATCAAAAGTTCCGTTCTCTTCTGGACATTGATCCAGCCACAGAAAACAGCTCTTACCATTACTACTGTTTTCCAAAGAGTGACAAGAGGCAGAGATTTAAGATAACTAACTCAGCAGGGGCTGATATCATATTATCGCTGAAAAGCATTTAGTAGTTATTTCATCCAGCAAGAAGTTTATGTTGCAGCTTCTCTTCCAGCTGAGCCTGTCCTCTGAACATCTGAGGAGACAATACAGATGGACAACTAGACTCTTCAAGCAATTTTTTAATATCCACCTAGTTTTAGGCAGATAAAATTGAACTTCACCATGTGATGCGTATGTTCCACAATATTATAACGATACCTCAGACCAACCCCCCTAAGAAAGGGATTTACTTTAAATCTTATTAAGGTCCTTCATTAGCCTAAAATACCTCAACAGAAAAGAGAAAACCTTGTGTCAAGCAACCTTTGAGGAGACAAAATAATCATGATTTAGGCCTCTATTGAAAATAGCTCAATTTGCATCTGTCTCAAGACAAGACTCTGACATAGTAAATGAGATGTCTGTAAAGCAATGAAAAAATGTAATGCAGGTTTTCTTATATTCACAGATATTGTAGTTTCACAGTACTTATCTGCTTAGGGAGAAGTGATCTGCGTTTCAGAAGAACCATTCAAAGATGAAGGTAGCTGTTTAAACTACTATAATGGAAAATGAGGCCAAAAGGCTATGAGGAAAATTTCACCTAAATGAGGCATTCTTCCAAACACTAGTGTTAGAAAATCTGAGCTCCAGTACAGCTGTAACTCGATCATTCCCTGCGGCTACAGAAGGTTATTATGTACTGTTGAGCTCTAATAAACACAGCAAAAGCACCGCTGAAAGGGTGGGGCAGACTTTCTCTATGAAGCAGTTCCAGCTAAACAGCTACTAGAGATTGTTTTAACTTGGACAAATGGGTAGATCCTCCTTGATACAGGGCCAACAAAACTTTACATAGTTTATATTCTCTCAGCCTCCCCACCCTTCATATGTTGTTTTTTTCCTTCTTGTTAGGATATGCATAATCAGATTACAAAATCCAAGTTATGTAAAAATCTTAATCTAAGCAGGCTGGAGGGAAAAAGTTGGCTGCTGTAAATACAGAACAATTATTTCAGATAGCACATATGCATACATACATGTATTGTTACAGTTGGAAATGTTTGGATATTACACCACTGAGGGAGAAATTGACAGAATTAGCTCAAACCTCCTTCCTTACAGTGTTCCCTAAATGGCCTCTTACTTGATCAGTATTGAAGGTCCTGTGGCAACGGTTTGGATGAACTGGGGATACAGGCAAATCACAGCAGCAGACCAGGTTATTGGTCCTGACCTGTTCTTTTTCTATTTAACTCACTTCTATTATTATGTACAGATAAAATTCACAAACAAAATATTTAGAGATCAGGACTGTATTATTCATCTCTGGCAAAGCAACAGTAAAAGCAGAAGTAAAGAGCTGGATGCAATATTCTAATTGGCTTAGTAATTTCTTTTTTAAGTACTTCTTATGGGCTGCTCTTCACTGAAAGTTATTTGATTGTACAGACTTCAAAGAGCAGAATGATGATGACTACATACTGGATTTGATTCCTACAGCTTGGAGTACTATAAAAGGATAAAATTTTAATCTGATGTTTATCTACTCAAAGTCTGTGACACAGCAAACAACAGTCAGGGAGAAAGAACTTATAGCGTTCTTTAGAAGCTACAAAAAGCAAAACTACACAGTAGTTGGCAGAAATGCTTTCTGAAGTGCAACTGCAAGGAAACAACTGAGATGCTTTCTACCCCATATGATTAAAGTTCAACAACTCACATCACAATGAGTCGGAGTATTGTAAAGGCCACTCTCCAGTACCATGGAAACTAAGAAAACCTAAGAAAACTGTTCAAACTGAATCCCACCTCAAAGTAAAACATGCCAATTTTAATTGTCACGGTAAATGACAACTGTTTCCTCTAGCAAGTAGTAAACACACACAGGTCTTATGCTCATGGTTCCATACTTCAACTTGAAGGAACAGTTACCACAAGATACTGTTCAGTATATCCTTAATTCTAGCTCTGCATTTTTATCACATATAAGATAGCACTAACCCCTGCCAAAAACTCACTTGGACAACGAATGAACGAACCACCTCCAAAAGACAGCATGACATTCAAACATTTTAACCTGGCAGTAAACTTGATGCAAGCATCTGCCGTGTTCTGGGCAAAACACTGCAGTGAAACATGTTGCATGCGCTGAAGGAAGCTACTTCCAACCCCTTAGGAATGCTAACCCGCCCAGCACAAATAATTCCAATGAATGGATAAAGGAATACAGTTGCCCACCTCCTCTGAACATGGAGGGATGGGAAAGGAATGCTGCAACTCAACTACTTTCTGTAAGGCTTCCTAGTAATTCTGGGGTGTGTCCATGGAAGAACTACAAAGTCCAGCCAAGAATAACCTCATTAAGCTTCAGTTGTGATGAACAGGACAACATACAGCTTTCAGTGTAAAACTTCCAACATACAGCTTTGTAAACAACTTGTTTTATGCACAATAATTTACTGCATCAATACATGCTTCGTATTTATGAATATTAAACCAAAAGGGATAGCCTTTTGATTATTACAAAAGTTATGTCTGACTAAAGAAACAGATTTGATTCCTTACTTTTCCCACCAAGTTTTCTGGTTTTCTATGGTTTTGTTTTGTTTGGCGATTTTTTATTTTTATTTATTTTGTGTGATTTTTTTCCTATTTTTCTTCCTTCCAAAATCATCTGATTTGGTATTTTGGGAGTTGTTCCAAGGAACACGCGTGAATGAGGTGGAAGGAAAAGCAACTCCAAAAGTTCAATTTTGAATAAAGGTGAAGGTAGTATTAGTGATACAAGTTCTCTGGATCAATGTATTTTATAAAACTGAAAGTGATGCACGATAAGTAACTGTCAAGCTTCAGTCTGCTACAGTTGTATTCTGAAAAAAAAAATCAAAGTGCAAAACCACTGGCAATTCTATGAAACAGCAAACATCAGTCAGACACAGAACTGCACACCTTCAGCTTGCAATTTAGGAAGTATTTCCTGCATGTAAATTAGATCAAGTACTGTACTGGGGGATGGATGTATGGAAGCATACATACATTCTCTCTCTTCTTTCAGAAGAAGGGGAAAAAATCTGACCAGATGCTTTTAAACAGACAATTCTGTAGCTTTTCTATAACAAGATTCCCTCTTAAGCAAAATTCTGATGGAAAAAGAATTGGTTACCTGAAATTGAACAACAGGACACAGTCAGAAAGGATCAGAGCATCAATGTATATTACAATATTACTCTGAATATGATCAATAAATTAGCCTACCTGCCAAAGAAATACATTAATCTTCCTTCCTCTATTTTAAATAAATACAAAAAAAGATCAATAATGAAGAACAGAAAGTTAATCCAGCTCCCACACAACAGCCACCAGTTTTCTACCTATGTAATTTGATCACGGGTAAAGATTTTCAAAGACCCTTACATGACTTAATTTTTGAAATTCCTTTTAGTTAATATAAGTTGGCATTTATTAGCATTAAGAGAAAGTGGTTTTTAGACTTCTAAAAATCCTTTTGAGTACCATGATGTTAAAATATAAAAAATGCCTAACAAAAACAAAACAAATTCTGATAAAGGAGGGGCTTGGCTAAGAACTCCATTCAGTATCACTATCTATCACAGTCACTATTAGAAGTAGATGAAGGTAATTAATTATATTTTGACATTTTCATATGAGCTGTGCACCCACAATATCAACATCTTGGCAAAATCATGAGGCTGTGATGCAACAGAGAAGCTGGTTTTGAGAGGAACGTTACCCTTGTCAGTGCTGTCAGTTTTCTGAGCCACCATACAGGCTATGTTTGATCACTACCAGTTACTATCATCCAGCATTACTGCAAACAACTGCTGGTACATTTTCAACAAGCCCTGAGGCTAGTAGCTAAGCACAGATGAAAACTTCCTATATATGTATGTATTCAGTGTATATTTATACAGATTTACACACATATGTACACTGCCTTAATCCAAACATGTTAAGCGACAATTCAAAAATATCCGTGCTCTCCTTTACCCAACCTAACGGCCAATACAGAACAATGAATATAGGTCACTGAGCACAACATCGAAGACACACATTTGCCCTACAGGTATCTAGAAGATTAAACCTTTGTCTTAAAGAAGACATTCCCAAGATGGGATGGTGATGTTCAGGAATGTTTTCCTTTGAAGAACTTGGAGGAAAAGAATCTTACTTGTTTTTTTGCTTGCCTTTTTTTTTTTTTTTAATTATTATTATTTTCTGTTCTAGGTTACGGAAAAAAAGGGATTTACACTTGCACCACTAAGCACAGTTCAAAACTAATGTTGATATTGTTGTTTAAAGCAAAACAAACAAAAAACAGCTTACACCTTAACACATATATTGTTAAAGGATGTTAGAGAAGACAAGGTCTTGAGACATCCCTTGTAATTTAGTTCATTTGAACAAAAATATCATCAAGGCTGTAATGGTCCCTAGTTTACTCCATAAAAAAGCTAATGATAACATTATGCCTCTGCATAATTGCACTTCTATTTAATTTTTAAAATACTTCAGAATTAACAAAATTTAAATATTTTTAAGAGTTTTAACTCAAAAGATGTTGCTGATTTTTTAGGTAGCTATTATAAAAGGTGTAGTAAAGGCAGAGTAAATGTCAGAATTCATCCAAATTCCTAAAGTGGTTAATCAACGTTAAAAGAAACCCTAGCAAAGACAAGGTGAGGGTACTGAAAAGGCCCATTTGCTTCAATTCTACAGCATTTAAAAGGGATTCTAATTCCATTCAGACTGACTTATGAAGAAACGTTAATAAGGGGAAAATAGATCCATGAAAGCCCATAATCATTCTTGCATATTTGATGGTATAAGCATGTTTTCTAACTGCAAATTTGATATATAGAAATTGCCTTCGTATCAATCCTACAGGTGTCAGTAAGCCTGTTTCTTTTTTTTCTTTTCATAACAGTATGAAATCAAAAAATTTCAGTAAATATCAATAGAAATAACTTGGCTAAGCAAAAAATATGAGCTCCAGCCTAAAACACACTAAGTGGTAAAGAAAATAGAGTAATCTCTCATGTACACAATCACAAGAAGGCATTATCTCCTCACTCAAAAGTAGAACAGAAAGCATTGGAATCAAACAAGAATTGGATCAAAAAAGATGCCTCCAAATTAATGGAGCAAAGCAAAGAAGAAAGTGTAATGAGCCTATTCCACCATGCAGACACTCAAAGTTTTGAAGCAAAAAACATACATACTGAAAAGAACATAGTTCTCGGCACTTTTCAACGTTTGCCATAACCTCCTAACTTTAAGGAATTCTCACAAATGCCCTTAGATTTTAAGGAGTAGCTTATATATTTCAACTTGCTTCCTAGAAAACTTCTTCAGTAAATGAAGCATTTCCACAGGAAAGCTGTTTTTTCAAGACTGATCCATGGCTAGAAGGACTAAAAATAAATATACAAACTTGTCTTCTATAAGCTTCAATTTTCAACTAAGTATTATATACATGGTGTGCTGTATGCACCCAGAAAATTCTTTTCCAGATTTCCAAATTTGAAAGTATTGAAAATAGAAATATGGAAACAAGATATATACGAAATGGCATATAAAAGTATTGACTTTTTTCCTCTGCCTTGAAGCTACTCTGAAAAATTTCCTCTATGCAATCATGCGGTCATCAAAAAAAGGTGTCTAGAAGTAAATCCAAGTGATCTCTCAAAGCATCTTTTTCTATCTTGAAGGCAAAATCTGTCACCTTTCATGCAACTCCTGGCACAATTCTACAGCTTCTTCCCAAAGGTCTTCAATGACAAATTATATATTTTTTCCAAAGCTGTCTACACAAATTATTTGCTATTCTTACTGTTAAAAAAAGTTTTCCTTGTAGCATCTTCACAACAATGCAAGTCAGCTGAAGTTCATGTTTCTCATGGCCAGAGAGCCTTGCTTATGCACTTGCACCAGCTCAACTGCACAACTAATGACAAAAAGTTTCAGACAGTCAACTCACTACGTAGATACATGAACATCAGTGTAGGCACCAGGAACGCAGTGAGAGGCATCAGCCCACAGAATTCCAGAATAAACACAAAGCAGTTGCCATTGAATTGCACATGCTGGAAATCACAGAATACTTTATCAGTAACTCCACTCACGCTAGCAAATTATCATTGACTTGGTCAACATGAATGCAGAAGCTGCACAAAATCTGTATAGGTTACACCTGAGTCTAATTGGAAGCAGAAGCAGCTACTGACTACACAAGGAGGGTTTAGAGGGATCAGTAGCCAACAGGAGAAAGTCTCCAATGAGTCCGTGCTTTGACATAGAAAGCTGCCAATACAGAAGGAACACTATGTTCATCTTCTGCACAGCAAAGTCCTGTCCATTGAATTCTGCACTAGTTTCTCCGTAGGCCATCAGAAAGTTATCAGGTATCATATAAAATGAAAAAATGTTAGGTGGAGAACTGGAACCACACTTTTCTGTAGTGATTGTTAGTATCCAATGAACTCATCCAAGATAGAGGAATACTTAACATTCCTCTTCTCTGACTGTGGTGGCTTCATCCTGATGGCTAGCTAAACTCCACCACAACTGCTCTCTCACACCCCTTCCTCAAAGGAAGAGGGCAAGAAAATACAACGAAAAAGGGCTCACGGGTCTGGACGAGGACAGGAAGATCACTCCCCAGTTACTGTCACACGCAAAACAGATTCAATGAAGAGAGATTAATGTAATTTGTTGTCTATCAGTAACAAGCTAGAGCACTGAGGAACTAAAAGCAAGCTAAAAACACCTTCCCCCCATTCAGCCTCTTCCACCTCCTCCTCCTGAGTGGTGCAGAGGAACAGGGAATGGGGGCTGCGGTCAGTCTATAGCACTTTGTCGCTCCTTCACGGTCACTCTCTGCCGCTGCGCCACGTGGAGTCCCTCCCACAGGATGCTGTCCTTCCAGAACTGAGCCTGCGGGGGCTGCCCACAGGCAGCAGCTTTTCAAGAACTGCTCCAATATGGGTCCGTACCATGGGGTCCATCCATCAGGAGCAAACTGCTCCAACCTGGGTCCCCCATGTGCAGCATCCCCAACAGATAATCTGCTTACTTCTGCACGGGCTCCTCTTCACAGGCTATAGCTCTGGCTTGGAACCTGCTCCTGTGAGGGCTCTCCACGGGGTGCAGGCTTCATGTGGCCGCATCCACCTGCTCTATTTGCTCCTCCTCCACGGGCTGTAGCATGGAGATCTGCTCCACTGTAGGACCCACGGGCTGCAGAGGGACAGCCTGCTCCACCAGGGACTTCTCCACAGGCTGCAGGGGATCTTCGCCTGTGTGCCTGGAGCACCTTCTGCCCTCCTGCGATGATCTTGTCTGCAGTGTTGTTTCTTTCTACATTTTCCACTCCTCTCTCCTAGCTGCTCTTGCCCAGCAGGGTATTTTTTTTTTAATTTATTTTTTGCCTTTCCTAAATCTAATCTCCCAGAGGCACGACCAGCTTCCCTCACTGGCTTGGCTTTGGCCAGCAGCGGGTCCCTTTTGGAGCCAGCTCTTGTCTGACACGGGGCAGCTGCTGGGCTATGTTCACAGATAACACCCCTGAAGCCCCCTGCTACCAAAGTCTTGCCACATAAACCCAGTAAACTAGGACACAGAATATGAATTTTTACCTTAAACCCACCATTTGTAACTGGCAGCCCTTGTACTGAGTACAGCTACCAGACATATCTTACCTGATCAAACATACATACCAATGCATGCCCAGATGTTCCACCTCTTGTGCCAACCTGGAGGTCCGTGGGGTTAGGGAAACCACCACAACTGGCCTGCAGTTGTCTTCAAACAGCTGTCCAAGTCACACAAAACTTGCAGAAGACCAAACTGCAATTTACAGAATCACAGAATCGCCTAGGTTGGAAGAGACCTCCAAGATCACCTAGTCCAACCTCTGACCTAACACTAACAAGTCCTCCACTAAACCAATTTAGTATTCAACGTTCTTCTGAGCTGGCTGAATCTCTCATGTAGATGATGTTCCACTTTGCATAAGTAATTAAACATTCAGTATAGGGCCTGACATCCATGTAGGCCAGATCCACCTCCAAAGTGAATGCACTATGTCTGACCATTAATACTGAAGTATCATTCTCACTCCCCAGTACAACATTTAAACAGAGGAAACTGTCCCAACAAATCACTCAGCAATACCTCATTACACCCTATGATGAGGTGACTACAGCATTCTCCTTAAAAGCAAATAGAAAAAGGAAATTCACTTCTGTTTCTCACAACCTGAGAAAGAAACATGAGAATCCTGTGCACTACAAACTCCTGAAAAAGGAATGTTTTCTTCAACATGAAAAAAATAAATTGGGAGATGGTCACTTCAGTACAGGAGCAAAACTGACAAGAAAAAATGAGAAGACATAGGAGAAAAAATGAATTATTTTCATCTGAAACTCCTTCCCACTACTTTCTGCATGGTAGCTGAACTGAAAATTGGATAGGTCAATTACGTATAATCAGCACTGGAATTCCCCACGAAATTATGGGGAATTTCTGACTGCCATGTCAAGTTACCTTCAAAGGAAGAAGAGATATAGGCCATTCCTAGGTAATATTCTATTCCGTGAGCCATCTGTTTAGGAGGAATAACAAGTTTATATTCGGAAAAACAACTTTATGGCACCATTGGCTCTAGAGACAAAAATAGAATACGATGCTTATGTTGGAAGCGTAACCAAGCAGTGTGGTTAGATATTTGCTGAAGTAAATGTGCTGTAAGAGCACAAACCGAGGGTATTCACAAAACTATTTACGCTAATAAGGTAGACCTCTGTCTCTCTGTATACTTAGAAACAGGAAAAAAAAAAAAACACCTCCACATACTGTGGTAACTGCAAATAGCTTTTTACGCTATTTACTGCCTGTTTGAAAAAACTGTGACATGGTCAATGAGGTTAAATTTTAATGAAGAAAGAAAAAAATGAATATATATATATGTTATATCTATATGTTGTTTATGTTGTTTCTTACGATTTCTGTGCACTTTTGGGGCTTTTTTTTTTTCATCACTCTCAATAGACTGTACTTTCACATAAAAGCCATCCGATGTTAACAATATGTTAATTTCATTTGGAGACAGCAAAGAAAAAAAGTATTCCACTCCCAGTTTTAAACAGTATTAGCTTTTAAAACTTACACTCAAATTCCAGGCTTTTAACTAGAAGGACTAGAAAGAGTGGCACAGCTAAGTGTTATCACACATAGGAATTCAGGTTCAAAAGGAACAATCTGGTTCATTCAGCTTATTGTAACTGCAATAGAGTTTTAGTCCTGAAAAGGTCGATGCCACATCCATATGTATAAACTGGAACACTTCCAATGCACTATACGAAATTAAAAACCTTTTTAATATTAAAAGTTACTTAGAAGCCATAATGATATCATGTCAAAGGAAATAACACACAGTACTGCGCACAAGCAGCTAGGAGAGATGGCCGGCGTCCTGTATCTCTGAAGTGACCTTTTAAGTATTTCATATTTAATTCAGCATTCTAAATAAGGCTAAAAACTATTTTAAACATTTATGTTTCAATTATATAAGACAATGGTGACAAATTTAAAACTTAAATCTGATCCAATAACTGTCACTAGGTCTGCTAGTGTGGAGGAGGTGATAAATATCCACTTTCAGCTCTGAATTTCTTGCCTTTTCGCTGTGTCAAATCCTTTCCTACATAAGAAAAAATAAATCCCAGTTTTCATCTTCTCTGTTCTGCCTACAGCCTCTGTGTTTCCCATCTGTCTACTCCTTGCTTGCTGTTCTTCAACTAAATATCTCTGAGAAGATCTCTCTTGGCTATGCTTCCCAGTCTTTGTCAGCCCTGCCACTACAGTGGGCTCCAGGTTGCAGGTCTCCACAATTGCAGTAAACAGTCTTGCTACAGCATCCTTACGTTAATCTGCCTTCAGCTGCAGCTGACAGGCATTATGTACACATTTTTGGAGCATCAATAGGTATTTCCTTCTAACCAATTCAGTATTTAGTATTGTCAAATATGAAGCCCAGTACATACTTCAAATAAAAATTTGAAGTAACAATCATTCTTACTCTCCCATCTCACTGTTTTCACTATTTGATTCTTCTAATGCTTTACTATCCCAGCATTTTGAGTCCTATAGGTGGCAGTGATACAGTCCCCCTGCTCAGGATCTCTATCCTCATTTACAAAAATGCAGATAGACAACAATTATGATTTAATGTATTTTAAATTCAAAAGAGAAAGGAAAACAGAACTGTTAACAGTGTAATTTTTTCAGCTACAAACACAGTAGAACGTAGAAATAGCTCTTACAATGGCTAACGTCTAGATTTCTGTGCCCTATCTTGAATGAAACTATAGGTAGGCAGAACATTTTATATCCCCAAACATTTATAATCCTCGTAACAAGTTGGTTTCTAAGGGGACTCTTTCAACTGACATACAAAGCTCTAGCCTGTAAATTATCAAATTCCTTGTAGTAAAGGCCACACAAATCATTCTAAGAAAACTAAGAACGTATATATTCTACTCACTACATTTACCTAATATATCGCAAAACCTGGGGAAAAAAATGGGACAAGAGTACAGGGCTTATAAAGTTGTTTCTAAGATAGGTGTTGCAACGCTCAGCATTAAAGCATATGTCATTTGAAGTGGAAACTAATATCTAGAGCTGGCCATCAATGCTTCTCATACTTTGCACTGAATCACAGAAAAAATGGGAAGTCACCAAGTACATTCTGTAACCCCCATATATAGTTCATCCTAGGCCATCTGGTGACACAGCACAACTGCTATTCCCATATATCCTTACTAAATTATTTTTTTATTTTTACTTATTTTTTTAAATAGAACTACTTGTTGCAGCTAAAACCATTATTACTTCATAGCCATTGGGAAGAGCAAAACAGTTTATCCTTGTCACAATTTCCTTTAACCTCAGTGGCAGAAGCATTTGTTCCTTACCCTTTAGTTTTGTGCTACTGATTGTTCTTGACTAAATAACTAATTGCACTTGGCCCTATTGCATTACATCAACTTTTTGATCACTCTGGAGTTCTGAATCTGTCCTCAAACATGAACATACCAGGCAGCCCCTCTTCAGTCAAATGAAATTACTGATCATACATTGTGTTTGATAGCACAGGCTATTAAATATTTAATATTTAAGGCTATTAAAATATTTAATAATAATAATAATAATAAAGTCTCATTCCCCTGCAGAACCTCACTAACAGCAAGCCACACACAACTCTCCTAATCCAATTATGGAGCTTTTCAGTGACCACCATACAGTAGTTTTATTTAGACCCTGAATACTTCTCTTTGTCATCAAAGAGAAACTCTGCTGAAATCAGGACATCTGCTGTTTCTTCCCTACTCATTATGCGTTATCCTATTGCAGAATGGCATTAGATGCATCTAAGATCATGTAACATCTTCAAGTCCATTCTGGCTGCTACACATGAACATAGAAGTGCAGGAGGTGAATGGAAGCTATGTTCCCCAAAATGGTAATGCAAAAAAAGAAAAATAAGAAAAAAATCCACCTTCTGAACAGAATTAGCCTATAGAAAATTGAATGCACAGACCACTCCTCCTTTACTCATGAACACAGGTATCTGAAACATGGTGGGATACCCGTGATATTCTGAAACTGACTGTGTGGTCCTAGAATAGGATTGTTCTTTAGAGTACGAAGACTCAGAAAAAAAAAAAATCGACTCTTAAAAACTGACTGCCAAACAAGTAAGAGTTGAGCCTTTGCTTCAAAACAAGTTAGTGATCTGAACATCTATTTCAAAGATGGAAGACCTAGATCCAGCTTCCTTCACAACCTGAGGGAATTGAGGCCTGCAATCTTTACATCTTAAAAGGGTATCCAAACCACAACTTTAGGGAAAAGGCCAGGTGAATCAAACTCTTCCTTGAAACTGCTGTACATGGGAAGAATGGCAAGTGGAATACTCAGCAAGAAGTGTTGAATCTGTTTTGTCTTATTGTCCTCAGTGTGTGTGTACAGATACTCTGCAGCTTATATTTAACATAGATACTTGTATATACATATACAAATGTTATTTGGCAACATATTTAATAAATCTACATTGTGTGTGCATGTGTGTGATGTCTTATAACAGTTGTAGAGTCACTGGGTTTTACACCCTACATTTTGAAAGGTTTAATATAATTTTCAGTGGAAAGAAATTTGACAAAGTACATGAAACAATCTTCCATTTACTTCAGAAACAATATCAGTCTTCTGAACTTCACAGAGCACTTCTTCCTGTGACCACTAGTTTTACTTGCAGTGAGAAACACACTCTTTAAGGAGGCAACCGATACTCAAAAATGTGACTAAAGCACCTTAGGATATCAAAGATAATCACGCACACTCACTTGGCAGGCACAGAAACTACAAGGGGATTTCTGCTTTCCTAAGAGAGAGAGGTACCAGGAAGAAGGGCTGTGTATCTCTAGAAATCTAGAACTGACTGAATGCCTAACAGGCAACTGAATTCCATGCTAAGTTTGAAAACAGGTATAATCTACAGGCAAACGAGTGTCACAAACTACTTTCCAACTGCTTCAAGACGTAATCCTGGTGAAATTTACCTTAATTTCAATTATAATAACCAGGAAGTATTCAAAGCATAAGCCAAATTACATTCTTAAAAGAAAAAATATAGCCAAAAATCTGTGATACCATAGTTAACCACAGGTTACTCAATCAATGAGTTTCATTTATACACACTAAAATAAATAAATGGACATTTGCCTTTATTAGAAAGGGTAAAAATATACCTAGCACAACACATGCGAAACAGACAACTACTACTACATAGTCCGTTCCACAAAACTCAGACTCTCATTAGTACTGGTTTGACTTTGGAGAAACTCAAATGAATTTCACCTGAACACATTAGCAGCAATAGATCATTTCTCCCTGTTCCCTGTGAGACCTCAAAACTGATCATTATACATCATTTTCTCCTTCAAACCAACTATTTCCTTCTTCACCCCTTTTAAAGTCAGGAGATCAAACAACAGTGGTGCTGTGTGTCATTGAACTGAAAATATTTTAACTGAAAGTTGCATATTTAAGGACCCAAAAAGTTTGTAACACAGGTGCAAATATGAAAAGAAGATATTTGCTTCAAACCAGAAATTTCAGGGCATAAAAAGCAGAAACAATACGAAGTTCAACCCTCCAAGAAAGATCTTAACATTGATAAGCAAGGACTGTTTCCAGTTACTCTATTTGTTCATTTTCTGCAGCTATGCTGTGAGAACACTTCATTTTTTAAACAATGAAACCACCTGTTCAATTTATTATATGGTATAAATATTAATAGCCTGTATTTCAAATGCTATTATTCTCTGCTTCCATTATTAAGATTCAAGTCACCCAGCACCTTGCAGCTACAGGATGACATCTAATCAGTTAATCAAAAATACCAAAACAGACAAATGGATGTCCAAATCTTTAATCTTACCTGACAGGCAGATATATGTTAAATATTCACCCTGACCCCCAGTAGCTAGGAAAGGAATCTTTTTTTTTGTTCTTCTTTTTACTTGGACAGCTCCCAGCATCCTTTCATCATGTGGGGCAAATATTTCTTTGTTGATTGCAGATTTGGCATTCATTGTAGATCAGATATAGCAGACTGACACTCTAAAAATAAAATCATAAATAAAAGTATTAGGAATTACTCCAAAGCTACATGGAAGTCCAGCTGACTTACATTAGCATCTCTGACCTTCAAATAAAGTCTTTAATGATTCAAAGAATTTACAAGAGAATTTCATGCACTTTGGGGCAGAATTTTCAAAGTAGTCACCCATGAAGTTATTTGTTGTTATCCACACAACCTCTCAAACTAGCTTAGCCTATTTTGGGCACGAGCAATCCATACTAGCACTTCAGTGTGATCCAAATTCTTCACTGAGAAGATTTCGTAACTAAATTCATTCTGCATAAAAGCTTCATTAATTCTTTCTCTGGTAACCGGTGGAAAACTCATCTGTCCCATGTACACAGAGAAAGCACTGAATGGGCAACTGAACTGAGCCTGTGGTCAAATTCATCAGCCTCCACTCTGAGCTAGGTCATACAGGCAGACAAGTAGCAGCATTCACAGAAAATATATGAAGCCTAAATCTCTGTAAGACTATTCTTTCAGGATCATTGCTTTCAGCGACAGGGCTTCCTTAAGCAGCTCCTGCAATTCTTGCAGCTTTAATACCTTATCCCCTCAACTCCTCTGTAATTACCAATTGGGCAACTGCACAGGAAGACAGCATCAGAAAAATCAGCTTAGACAAAACCACACCTCTTCATTTTTGCCAAGTAATTTTAACCCAGGTCAGTTCCTCAATTTGTTTCATCACGTAATAGCACAATCAATTTAGGAGAGACATTTGGAGAGGAAAAAAAACATAAGAGAACAGGGAAGGAGCAGGAGGGAAGCTGCTTATTCAGGCGTGTCCAGCAAAAGAAATGTGCATCTGAGCACAACTTACAGAGGAGCCTAACAAAAGAACAGAGAACTCAGTCACAGAGCTGATATAACTGATTTTATGAAGACAGAGTTATAACTCAAAATAATTCTACAGTGAAATGTGTTAATAAGTATGTAGGTCCCACTGCTAAATCTAAAGAAACTTCATAGCCAGAAACAATCCTCTTTTTTGATCCTCACATACTTTTTAAATCACTTGCCCTATAATTATTTATTCAGGGAAGTTTAAAATGAACAAGGTTTGTTTTGACTTCTCAAGCCTAACTTATTTTCCACTCTGACCGTTTTCTATTTGCTCAATGCCTGTCCTAACAAGAGCGTTCCTTATCTCCAAGAATCACCAGTCCCATGCTGCCACCACTACCTTCAGCTTTCTCCTTACTTGATCTTTTGTTTCTGTCTCTAAGTTCGTTTATATAAATAGAACACAAAATGTCTCCAGTATATCTTTTCCGGACACTATGTAAAACACATTACAGAATTTAAAATAAAATAATAATAAAAATCTCATAGAACCTCTAAATCTGTGTCAGAAATTAATGAGAAGTCTCCTGATACATTTTCATTTTTTATTACATAAGCAGCACATGCACACTTTTCAAACTTTCTAGAGGAAAGTCAAAAGATGAGTCTCTCATTTCCCTTAAATGATCACATTCAGGTCTCAACTAATGAAGCCATGAATTCTACCTGTGGGATGATACTGGCAGATGATATTTGCCGCAATTTAATCACAAGAGAAACACAAATTCTGGTCAGATTAGATAATAAATCCAAGAGAGTCATGGAACCATCATATTAGTGTACATAGAATCAGCAAAGGAATTGTCTTAGCATTTTCAGTTTCAACATTTTGTTGGTACCTATTTATGATACTTTTATGGTTTTGTTTTCAAAACCTGTGTTCATGGAGGTGTGAGAGAGCACAATTTAGTCCAAATCAAGTTAACAAGCTATTTATTTTGGGATACAAATAGAATCCTTTGCCAACACAAAAACAACAAAAACCAAACCAACCACAATAGCACACTCCAGTTTCAAAACAGTTAACCAACATTAGAGCTGTGCAAATTCTGACAAGTTGTAACATGGAGTTATTTTACACACATTCCTACAAAAAAAAGAAAATCAATTTCACTTAAAAGTGGCCCCTGTAAAAGATAAATCTAGACCAATTTCAGAAAAATAAGTTTTTGAAAGAAAGAATGCTCAGCTCCCCAAAAAGATGTGATTTTCTAACTCCTACCATGAAAGTTACCTACCCTTTAACAACAAATATCAGCGTGGAAAAAGAATCAAAAGAATAAATCTACCTGCTTGTTACTTAGAAAAGGCTGTTTTCACATTTGTGGTCATCGTACCAGAATTTTCTCCTGTTCTGTATTATGGAAATAATATAAGCATATACCAGCATGTGAGCTGTTGGCACATTAGGACTATTTTATTTATTTATTTAAAATTCAAGGTCGCTGTTAGTAACTACAGTTTTAATCACACAGAGCTCCTTCTTGCTGAGATAAAGACTGATAATCTTTACCAAAATAACTTCAATGTCAGATCTTCACAAGCTTAAAGAAATTCTAATATATGGTTCTATCGGAAAACCAACACATTCTTTCAGGTAAAAATAAACTTGTGTTACAGAAAAAGGTTCTCTAGCTAGTCACAATCTGAGGCTGTTAATTCTGCAACTGGACTGTTGGACCACTGCTTTTCTCAGACATTTTCTATGATTTATGCACTGCAAAATAAGCACGATTTCAAAAACAGTCTGTAATGTAAAGGTCTCTTTGATTAAAAGAGGATATATTTATAAATAAAGGAGTGATTGCACTAAATCCAGTGCCCCCTATTTTCAATTTTCCTTGCCTAAAATTGGTTATACCAGTAAATATTTGTTTATAGCTTCAAAGCTTTCATATAATACTTCAAGATTTAGTTTAAGGATCGTTCTCAATGTATATAGCTGTAATCAGTAGGATTTTACTGAACAGGAGGCAGGCCAAACAAACAAGAGACACTATCCAAATCCTGTTTCATAAATTTCCCAAATCACTTTGATTTGTATGCACACTGCAACTTACAGCATGAAACTAGAATAACTGCCATGTACACAGTAATCAAAATTAAATACTAACCCTAGCAGAATGAATGTATCTCTCCATGTATATACATATCCTTATCTATCAATGGAAGTGCTTTTATGCACAAAACCATACAAATCCAACTTTTAAAGACTGCCTAGCTAAACAATATCACAAGACAAATTCTCCTGTTTCAGTAGAGGCACAGAAGAAATGACATGGAAGAATCAAATAGAGCAGTTTATTGCTGCATGCTGTTATTTGCTTTGTGATTATGCTCTTTTTTTTATACATTGACCATAAGCTGTAGACAAACATCATCAGTAGACACCCAATGTTGCCCCTGACTAAAGTATGCACTCACTGCCCAGGTTTTGATCCTTCCTTCCTGAATACATGGTTTACAACAGTCTCAAATGCCAGAATAACGAGATTAATCTAATACAGTGTACTTGACATGATTTCTTAATCTAATATGGAAACCGACATTAGCACAAACAAAACAAACAACAACAAAAAACACCAACCCAACAGTTACATCCCTATGTGTAAACAGACTTCTGAGATTCAGCTGTCAGTAAGTATAGGTTGTATTGAATTGTTTCTCATAGTTCAAAAACCAGCAGCTAGGTATAAATAAGTAACCTTCTCCATATTTACTGGTGGATCTATGTAAAAGACTTTAATATAACCTTTGGTTAAATATGTAAAACATTCCAGCACTCCTCTTTTTCAAAAGCATTTTTAATACAGTATTTTTGTTTGTTTTACTTAAAAAAAAATAAGGAAGACTTGCTCAATGAATATGAGTAACTCATTTTTTTCCATCCTCCAACAAAAACCTCTGTTCATTAAAAAAAAAAGATGCTGACTGTACATGCAAGACTTCATGTAGTACATGCAAATTTATTTATATAGTAATGTTCTTGGCATTAGCTCCACGAAGAATTCAAATCATTACCAGTTTTCCACTAGTGTGTGGATTTCCACTATGTGTGGATTCAAATACTTTGGAATATGAGTATTTCTCCCCCCACTTTAACTTATGCTATTTTAATTAAGGCTATTTTGGCCATCAGAAGTCTACTGAACTTTAAAAGAAAAAAAGCAATCTAATTACAACTGAGGAAAAAAAAAAAATCTCCTTTCTCACAAAGCATAGGAAATTATTAAGAATGCCAGGAAAGCAATTCATCCCCAGACTCTTGGTGTTCGACTTAGTATCAAAGCTCTGCTGAAGACTGAATAGGGAAAATTCAGCTTCTGGGGGAAAAAAAATAAAATAAAAATTCACTCAGTCTCCTGCAGCGGCTTTTTTTCTTGCCTTCATTTTTAATTACCTGTCCAGGTCATCATAAATTTTATATGTGTGTGTATGTATGCATATATATATATATATATATATACATATACACACACATATGTAGATGTAGAAATAGTTGAATTACTGCATATTGACTTTTTATTACAATTATCTTTGTCAGAGAGATGGAAAAAGGAAGGTAGGCAATATTGCCTAGATTAAAATCAGTAGGATTGTTATCATTATTAATATGTACTGTATTATTAGTAATACATGACTGTATTATTAAGCATGTATTACTAACACTACTAGGATTTCAAACCCTGAGCTTACTTGAGAGAAAGGCCTATGCAAGTCCTGGGGCAGGGAGTTTCAATAGATTAAAAAATGTAAAAGGCAAAATTAAAAATATATGGATAACCTAAAAAATTTAAGCCATGATGTGATTTTTTTTTTCGTATCAGTTCTGGACTGTTCTTATTTTACTATTTAACAATATTTTATTGTCCTTTTTGTTTGATGCATAGAGAGAGATTCAGAATGTAGTTTGGAGGATGGAAGCCATCACTATCAATTCCAGATGTCAGCTCCCTGTGAATGTAGAGACAGACTCAAACATCCAAAATATGAAATATCTCTTCTCTTTTTGGATCCTCTTTTGGATAGATTTGGAGTGGTGGTTCCCTTTGGATTTATTTCTATATATGACTTAGGATCCACCTCTCTGCAATCTGTCCAAGAGGATCCAACTCATAAATACACATCTGTGAAATTTTAGGCAATTTATTCAGGGCTGTGAAGTGCTCCTTTTTAATCATGGAGTCTTCTCTGAATTTAATCGCATAGGTCTTACCCAACAGTTGGGGGAATCAGAATAACCCTGAGGGACTGAAGCGCTGACCTCTATAAACTGTTCCTTAACCACCCAACTTGTGGTTGTAACGGGACAACAACCCGATCTTTCCCAGTGAATGGTTCCGTTTTGTACATGACAGTTCTCATCTCAGCTGCTTGGTGCCTCAGCAAAAAAACTTGCTGGTCTCAGTATGTACTTATCTAAGGCATCCTGGATAAATTCACATTTCCTTCAGAAGTATCCATTTCAAAATCTAGGCCAAAAAAGTAATTCTGGAAACATGCTCAAATATAAAATGCCTTAAAGTAGAAAATGTTATTGCAGGCTTTCTGGGCAGTGGGAAGGCAGAGGAGTTTCTGCTCACAACATTCCTGACAGGGGCAGGGCAGGCCCTAAGGCCCTACCCCTCTGAGGCAAGGGGGATTTAAACATTTCAGTAAATGCAAGAGTCTTAGTAAAGAGCCCACACTAACCTGCCTCACACACTTCCTTTGTTCTACATACTTGATTCTGCTCAAATTATTCTAATGATGCTCTTGGCTGAACAAAGAAAATTCCATTTTCCTCCTGCGGGTGTTCACCCCAGCCATTGCAGTCCCATGGAGCAGGATGTCTGGATGCTCACCGCACCCGCAGCACTACACAAATGCCAGAGAATAGAGGCTTCCGTGCAGATTTGATCTAGTGCCTGATGTATGCTGCATCATCTGAAACCCTTCTCTGCTACAATGCTTTTCACACGGCGTTTGTATCAGTAAAACCTCCTCCTAAGAACAAGCTGACCAGTCCACAGTATATGGAACAGAGGAGGAAGTAGGAATTGAAGGTAATTCCTAAAAATATATTAAATAAAACTAAGAAGATACCCAAAGAGATCCCACGCATTCAGAAACAATGAGCTGAAATAGTTTGCTGGTCAGCCAAAAACTCAGACTGCTTTCCAGCAGCCTGCCAACACACACCTGACTTATCTTTACACCCAGATGTTTTCTAGGGCCATGCAAACAAGTGCAAAGAAAGGGAGTTGCAATATCCATGCTGAGATAATGGTACATAGACGCACTGGGGAAACTAATCCTTGCCATGCAGAATTTTAACAGTTGTAAGTCAGCAAGAAGAAATGAAAATAAGAAACAAGAGAATGAACGTTCAAAAAAAAATGTTCAGTATGTCAAGTGTCCTTGCATGCAAAGATACTGTTTAATCACAAGCAGGGATGGGCTCACAGGACAGGGTAACCACTGCAATACTGCTTACAGAGTGAAATTATGAGCAACCAACTACCGCTGGGCTGCACTGATAGCTTTAACAAACACTCAAATTTACTTTTAGCCATCCTGACAGAAGACCTCAACTTTAGACATCATTCTAAGACACCATTATTAAAGGCCCAGCTTCTTCTTAATTATCTGGTATTTACTCGCTAGAAATGTTGAGACTATGTATTTAATCATTTCCATTCATCAGAAATTTTGTATTTCTTGTTGTCTCAAACAACAAGTTTATAACATCTTTGGAGAAGCATAGCATCATAGCACAAAGACAAATAACATATAAGTCCGCCAAAACCAAATGTTAGAACATAGTTTCTAGAGCTGGTCTGCAGTAGATGATTTTAAGTTAACATTATCCTAGAAGCATAACACCAAGTTTAGTTAGCTCTGCAAACAAGGATTAAACCAGTAGACCAACTTTGCTTTAAAAAGTTGAGGTAAAAATCTTTAAATGGCTTGAAATAACAGATCATAGTATCTTCTGTGATCCCTCTATTAGTGAAAACTGAGTTTCTTTGAGAAATTTTTAATTAGTGGCAACCATTGTACAGGCCAGAAAAAAAATCTATTACACCCTAATAACAAGAGTTCAAGGCTTTTCCAAGTATTTACTGGGCAGGAGGGAACACTCTCCAGAGCTTTTGTTTGCAGTCACATTTCCAATTTACTTTTTCAAATAAGCTCTCAGTGATGAGTGGTTCATTTGAATAAAATATTAATTCTAAAATATGAAAATTATGGAATTGTAAATATATTTGGGCAGCCAGCCACTTAAGTGGCAATTCAGTCACACAAAACGTGTTTTTACTTAGCAATATAATTACTAAACAATCTGACTGCCCAATCAAGCTGAATTGGACATGAGCAGACTTCAGAGAGCAACGGCTCCTAAATCTAAAACAACAAATAAACAAGATACATCTAAAACAAAAGATAAACAACAAAGAAGCCCCTTAAATGGATCCCACAGAGGCCAGTCAAACACATGATCCAATGTCTGGTAGCCATACTGTAGGTTAGAATTACAACCCTTTACTGTTTTTAACCAAGCTATGGATTGGTTACAGGTGTTCAACAGCATCCCAGCATTGGGTTTTCTTTTTTTTTGACCCCTTAAAGCAGCCTGGTTTGAATGACCTATGACTCTCAAAGGGTTTCTAGAATAAGTTGAATGGAATGGGAAAGGACATGCTGGGTACCATACTTCATGGCTTGAGAACATGTGATGCTTTTAATGAAAAAAAAAACACACAGGAGTGGCAAAGTACATGGTTGTAATGTTTTAATGTCTAATAGAAGCAATGAGCAACTAAAATATCAATGTTTGACATGGTTCTTCACCCTAGACAGGGTGAACCTTTCATCCCAAAGGAATATGATTTAAGTTCTGTGCAACTTGCAAGGACCTATAGGTCTAAAAAGACCTAAAACATCAAGAGTTCTGAATGGTATTTACAAAGAAATGGGGATGCAAACCAGAAAGGTACTTTTGAGTCTACATCATCAAGTGCCTCAATCTGGCAGACCATAACATAACCTTTTTCAAAAAGTTCACCTAGAAGTTTTGTTTACCTCCCTCCGTCACACAAACACACACACACAAAAGCTCCAAGCACGTACTTACAATGAGAGATTACCATGGATATCACTGGAATTCTGCAAGTGGTTAACTAGGACCATGTCCACTTTTGTGCACAAGACAGAGCAGCTGTTTTCATTCCTGAGCTCTGCCCCAGTAGAGGTCTATTAAAACTGAGAGAGCAAAAGGGATCACACAACATCAATTACCCTTACTTCCACAAGACACATGTTAGCAAAAGCAGAAGATGCAGGATAACTGGGCTCTTTTTGAGACTGTCTCCTGAACTCTGCCCAGAAGATAAACAAAATTATATAGGCGTTGGTACAAGAAGGCACATGGGTGGATGGGTTACTGTATTTTCATATTAGAAGAGTCCCAGAACTGAAAGTCACAATTGTTTGAGGAGGCATTGAGTTTGAAAATAAGGAAAGAGAATACCACATTAAGCAACGCTACTCAAGCATGAACTGTTTTATTAAAGGACAACCAAGAACTGCTTTGGAACACTGCCCTTGGAATCATCTCTTTGCAATAGGAATGTTTTTAACCTCACAAACAGATTCACAGAGAAACCCAGGAACTGCCAGATGTTATAAAAAAGCCCCAGAGATACCACACTTGCATTTGTGGGAAGTTATATTTATTATTTCAGGACATCAGGACATTCATAGCAGCAAGAGCTACTACTTCCGCATAGCAACACTGAAAATCATAGTCTTAAGATGTCAGCTTAATTCTTATGACCTTTTAGACATTTTTAGCTGTTAAGACCAGTTATTAAATCTGCCTTCAGACTTTGCAGGCTGAGTTATCACAGTTCCTTCTGTCATTCCTCACAGATTTAGGCTTCCAGATGCCTGACCTCTCTAGACTCCCTCCCATGAGCTTACATCTTTTTTGGACGGCAGTCCTCAAGTCTGGACTCACAGCTTCTTTTAAGGCAAAGTCAACTGGAGGTGCTACTTCATAGATCTTCCAGTTAACATTCCTATTTATAATGAGACTACCATATGCAGATCTTTTCCAAAAGGTCAGCAAAAGACATAGATGAGAGCAAAAGCCCTCGTCTACTACATTCTTCAGATCTTCTTCTGAAGAATTACTACTACACAACTTGTTTCTCATTTGACATCTAAGTAACTCATTACTCCCACTTAACAAGAGATTTTTGTATTTACTACTTTCAGGCTATTTCTTCAATACTGTAAGATGATTTTGAATTCCAAGCCTGCCTTTCCACATTTGCAGATCTCTCTGGATTGACACCCACTGAAAGTTAGTATGCACATTCTGTGTTCCATCGTTTTAGTCATTAACAGTTTGGGAGCTAACACAGCCTCCCTTCACTCCTCCAGTTAGAACAAGAATGATACCAACTCCTCTGAAAACAGTTCTACAATCATTCTTCTGTTCCTACATCCTATGCTATTTCCATATAAACTGCATTTCCCTAGTTCACTCATGACTCATATCACATGAGACCATATCTAAGGCATCCTTAAAGTTGCAATCTATCTGCCAGTTCTAACTTACTCACATGGTCTAATACCTTATCATAGAAACAAATCAATTGAGTTCTCTCTAGTCACCTTCTAATTCCTTAAAAAATAGGTTTTATTCCATTGTTCATCAAATATGTCTGGAAAGAAAAACAATTAAAAAAATGAAATTAAAGAATTGTGGAGAGAAAGAGCAGCCCCCATTCCCTAATGAAAGAAAAACTAGTTTGAAGGACTGCCATTTGTAGTGTTCAGAGCTTCTTTCAGAGGTTTCTGTTGTTTCACAATTTATGCCCACCTACTGCATCTGTGCCGTCAGAAGCGATCAATTTCCCTGTGCCTTTTTCTTCTTTATGACAGAAAAAGTGCTTATGTGGTAGTGCAGTGAACTAGACAAGAGAATTAATCCAGGTTTAACCCAGTTTAAAAGAAGAAAAATAGTAATTAGTTTTGGTTTTACTCAGATCAGCTCCCTGACTCAATTCACTACACAGCTGATTGTGACAGCACATGGGAAGGAAAAGCAGGCATAACCCTGGGACTGCCTTAGGCACCAGCAGTGTTAGCTTGTACTGATCATGAAGCAATGATTAAAAGACAGATTCTGAAACGTCAGGAACTTCTATCAAACTGATGGAAATTTGAAATTGGCTGGCTGAAGACAACCTAAACATTTTTTTTTTTTCAAAACCAAAACTTGCAAAAAGGAATCCACAGAATTGAACCGAATAAAGAATGGTGAAACACAGGAGTTCATAGGAGGTTTCTCCTTGATAAGAAAGGAGATGTCTCAAGACAGAAACAAATTTCTTGATGTACTGATTCCATTATTTGTTGGGCAAAACAGAGGCATGGCAAAAGGACAAGCTAGAAATTAGGCTCTGTTAGCATACACTCTGATTTCTGCACTAAAATCCATCAGAAGCTGTTGCAAGTGAGAATATCCAAAAATGCTATGTAATGCTATTACTGCAGTATGTCCCATGCAACTAGAGCACATTAAGTCTGAGGAGCTACTCTGGCAAAGATGTCTCAGAGGAACACAGTTTTCCTTTATTAGCATGAACAATCACAGCTGCTCAACAAGGACGAACTCTGCAAGTACTGTTTAGCTAATTACTGAATAACCAGGTGTTAAACGGACTCATAATTTAGCATACAGGTTGCTAAAGAGATAGGAAATTACTGCAGTGTTAGCTGAAGGTGTTTTGAAGAAAAAACCTGCTTCAGCTATCTTATAGTGCTCTTGCCAATGGCTTACTCCAACCAGTGCACTTCCATACACTCTCACATAATCATGTTTCTAAAACCTTCAGTTTCATTTCTACTCACGCTGATGTAACTAGTATTGGTATAAACTGTACATTTTTTCACATTACTATCATCTATTAAATCAAATATCTTAAAGAGAAGCAGGAAATGAACTTGGGTCTCTCAGGCTCAAGATTTTCAATTTTCTGATCTGCAAACTGCAACACCCACATCTGAGGAAAAGGGAAGTAATCTCACTAAACTCAAGGGATGTTCCTTTTCTATTACTTTTAATACCAGGGAAGAGTACAAAAGCAGAGCAATACAAGGGGATGAAACATAACTCCAAGTAACTGAAGTGTTCTACTTCACCCACACAAGGTGAATCAGCTTTTTCAGGTAAATAAAAACATTTTTTCAATCACTCCAAATACATGAGCAAAAAATCACTTACTGAAAAAATATATAATTCTTTTGAATTTTGAAGAATGAAATATATCAGTACCTATTGGCTATTGTCAGAAGACTTCTTCAACCACCCAGTTCTGAGATAACAAAATCTTTGTATGGGCAGAGAGACCTCTTTAAAGCATTACACCAACATTTTACTTGAGGGAAAACAAAAACCATGCAAAAGTAGTAAACCATCTGTTAGGAGTGCCCTGATATATTCTAGCAGTTAACTATGATTTTCTGGCAAATAACATGTATTGAAGACATTTCTGACTTATTGCATACTACTTCCCACGAATCCTCCAAGAGTATCACACATTTCAAAATGGATGAGCCCAATTAAGCTTGCAAAATTCCCCAAAGTCTTACAAATTGAAGAAAACTACAAAAATAAATAAATAAATAAAATGGCTTTGTGAAGTGTTTTGTTCAAGGGATGTTATCTCAGAAATTATTAGAAACACTATCCATCTCCCTGTCCCCCCTCCAACTATGGCTGATTGTTTGACTCTGCACTCCTGACAAAATAAATGGAAAAACTACTGCAAACAGACCTTATACACTTAGACTTCTTTTTTAAATGAATGTCTTGTTTAGTCTTACAGAAAGCTAGAAAGGAAACTGTTGGCTTTTTCCTCTCCCTTGATGCTTTCATAGTTCTACCACTGATCACTGATTGCAAATTAGCATTCTATTTTAACAGATAGAAAATTTCCATTAAACACGTAGGTGGCAGAGAGAAATCATCTTGTCAGGTGATGATAACCCTTTGGAAACCAGATTAAAAAATATATATGTATATAAACACACTGCAAGATATCACAAGTGATTTCCTGAGGATATGAAAGTTTTCATCAGGTTTATGAATCTATATAAAGCAATAACTTTTAGATAAAACAACTCCTAAAGATCAGTGCTGTATTAATCAATATATGGATACCTGTACAACACACTGTAACATTTTCTAGTTCTATACTGAAATCTGAGATAAGTATTACAGTACAGAGATGCACAAGAGACGGGAACCTAAACAGCCAAAACCCAAAGCAGTAAGTTCTTTCTATCATGCTTTTACATTTTCCCAAAAGAGAGATGGTAGCATACCTTCCCCTCAATGCTTTCATTTTCAAGAATTATGTTTTACATGTCTGAACTACAATACAGCATGGCATGAGAAGGTAGACTGAAAAAAATGACACCTAAGCTTGTGTAAGAAACATCGGGGGGCAGGGGGGGTATTATATGAGAGGTCACACAACACAGAAACCCTGCAACATTCATTTCAGAAGTTTAGGAATGACTCTACGCTTCTTTCTTATAGAACTTACGTTTATAACTCTTAGGCATCTAACCATTTAACGTGTCAGTGCAGGAGGGCTGCTTTAAAACAAACCAACTGCATCTTTCAAACTGATTCCAGCCCAATCAATGTATCAGATATCCTCCCACTCACAACTTACCTATGAATAATTTACATTCTCTCTAAATGGTGGGCACAGTTATAGACCCTAAAACAACAACATCTCTCAAAACATCTTCATAGGTTTATACAAAGATAACCATAGCTCCAGAAGTACATTGAGTTTAGAAATATACATTTTCATCTGGATAAAGAATTTCTCCATATCAAATTCAGAAGTATAAAAATTAGCTACCTCCACAGCAACAGACCCTCTGCAATGGTTCTGTGCCAAAGTCAACTTAATACATCCCATATCTAGAGCTGAGCTGTAAACATTGATATTACAAAGAAAACGACATCTCCAGACTTTTTACTGCCAGAAACCATCTAACAAAACCAACACAGAAAGGCACGCTCCTTAGCAATACCCTTAGATAAAACTGCATCCAATTGAAAGAACAAGCACACAACCCACACGGTCTTATGATTTTTATCCAACAAATACTTTCTGCCAGAGCAACATGAAGAAATAGATTACATCTTTAACAAAGGCACTTGAATACAATGCAAGAGAAAACAACTGCAAGCCATGCATCCTCTACCATGGTGTTCAGACTAGAAAAGGAATCCAAGTAAATACATACATGCTTATCTTAAACGTAATATTCTTCTTTCAGCACAAACAGCTTTATGAAAAAAATCCTCCATGTGTGCAAAACCAAGACACCACTACTAAAGAGTACCAATACATAGAATAGCTCCAAGTTAGACATATCCAATTAAGGTAGGAAAACTATTTCACAAAGAAATCAATTTAATCCTGTCCTCAGCCAAAAGCTGCTTTTCAGCACCAGCTTATGCCAGTTTAACTGTGGGATGCTGCCAAATGAAGTGGTCAGCCTCCTTCATCTCTCAGCTTTTTGCTGATTCATCAGAACGCTAATCCTCTACTAAAATTTGCAGCTGCACATCATTAGTATCAACACTGGAATTTGTGAGAACATGTACTACTTCGGGCAATAATCTACAGCTCACTGTGTTAACTCAGTCTTGAAACTACACTCTCAGCTCTGCAGATGCCTTTAGAAACAAGCCTGAGAACTACACTCTTGAAGTTGAATCCTATTGCTCTTGAATCCTACACATCATCGTTTCTGAGGCATCACTTAAAATGGCCTGTTGCAATGAGCCTATAGACTCCTTTCCACAGCTTTGATTCTTCTCTTTCAATACTCCACAGAACATGTCAGCTCTACTCACACCAAGCTCTACCCACTACTACTAGACTTTGATATCTTATATTAGACAAAGTAATCTCACTTTGCTATAGACTTTTCCTTTCATATATTCTGGGACAGAGAAGCTCAAGCCAAAGCAAAACAAACAAAAGGTATCAGTAGCATTATCTCTTGATACGTAACTCCTTAAAACCACCCACCTACAAAATCAGCTACATTAAAAGAAAAAAAAAGTTAATATAATAATGAATAATCCAAGTCAAACTTCAATTTACCTTTTACTTTACTTTTTTCTCCACATGGTCAGTATTTAAATAAACATGGTTCCAGAATCCATGGAAGAATCCAGTGGAAACTTGTCCACTCATTAGACTGAAGCACTATGACAATTTATTTCAAACAAGTTCACTTTATTCTGGCTACCAAGATTTAGCAACGAAATTGAAAAACAAATTCCAAAAGTTCCAAGACCAAGGCTTATTTCAGTGCCTGGTTCATCCACGTTACAAAGAGTATTTTCACAACATTAAGTCCAAAATAAAGAAAGAGCCCACTACAGCCACCTTAACAGGTTTGCAATCTAGATATTAACTAGGCATGGTTACAGGGGAGGAAACGTGCAGATAAAACAACTATATGTTTGTCAAAATGGTGTAGGTAAAGTCAAGAAACTTACAGAAGAGGGCAATCCCAGCTTACAATGAAGAAAGGAAAAAGAGAGACACTGAGAACATCCACTGAAATATCAATAAAAAAACAGTATAATCCAAAATGCAAGAAGTACTAGATTAGGAAGCTCTTGGTAGGTAGTACAGTCGTTAAATATTTTGCCACAAGAGATTTAAAAACAATCTTTACATTCAAGATGAAAAGGTAAAGTTTTTTTTTCTTTTTTTCTCCCCCACACATCACCATCTCCTAGAAAGAATGAGAGCAGGGAAAGAGAGAACCCACACTCTGCCAGTGACAAAACAAAATGAACGGGAGCTATGGAAAAAGGGAGGCAAAGCCCCACTTCTCAAAGTGCTATAACATCAGAACAGGAATAAATAAATCGCACTAGGTATACATATATCCTCATTTTGTCCATTCTGCACAGCTCTCCTCTCATGTACTGAGGAAGTTCTTTCATCACAGGTCCACAGGTAATCAGGTTGGTCAAGCATAATTTACCACAGCGGCTCTTCCTACTCACCTTCTTGTCCTTCATGTGCTTGGAAAGAGCTTCTACTGGCAAAACACAAGGACCTGCTATGAATTCTTACAATTAAAAAAGAATTTTAATTATAAGTTAAATTTACAGTTTACACGGTGGGGGGAGGAGGGAAAGGAGGGATACGGGGTAGGTATTCTTTCATGTTGCTTATTATGTCCCCTTCACTATTTCTTAACTGTGATCCTCTGCATGCCATACCATGGTGAACTCTAGGTTGTTTAGATGCTAATGTTTACCTGTTTTACCAAGAACGTGCCAATGGCAGAAAGGCTTGGTCCCAACAATGAAAAAAGGATGGTACAAATACCAGATAAGAAGGCTGGATCTTTAAAATATACCCCATAGAGTTGAGGAACATTACATTTGCTTGCTGCATTCTTCCAGATTATGGTCAAGGATATGCATGGGGTAAGCATAATATGATTTGGCCTATGCTTCTCACTTGCATTTTAAGAGGAGCATATTTTTTTTATAAAACATCCAGGGAATTCTATTTCTGTCAGACACATGCACAGTATGTTGCAATTCCTGGAACCAGTACTCAACCACAGAGAGTGTATTCTGCGAGCAAGAGACAAAACAGCTAATGCTGGTGACAGTTCAGAGAATGTCTGTATACAGTTACTGACACCATTTTGTTTCATAAGCAGTAATTTGCCACATGCAGGCAACAATGGCTGCAAAGCAGAGAACTTCACTGGGGGTCATCCTCACTGAATGACTTCTCAGTGAAAAAATAAACCCATTGTTTCAAGACTGTTCACTTGAAATATTTCTTTTGGACAGGGAGAAGAAGAAACGTCCCTTGTTCCCTGCTTCCCATGCAAGCCCAAGAATTTGAGAGTCATTTTCTTCTTCTGCCTGACCACTGGTCTGAGACAATCTGATGACATCTAATTCTCTAATCTGAGTGCAGTCATACTGCTCGGAGCCAGGAAAAGATGGCTCTGACCTTAGGCACTACAGCACAAAATCCAGAGAATACAGGGATACAGTATCCTCACTAGCCAGTATTTCAAAACCTAATGGATAAAAAGAAGGTTTTACTGACTTCACAATATGTTTTTTCGTCTTGGAAAGCACAGTGAAAATCCTTAAGTCTTCTGGTGATCTCACCACACAGAGACCAGCACAGTTCCCAAACCCATGACTCATTCTTATCCCCAGCATTTTTTTTTTCTATTTTTTTCTTCTTCTGGGAGACAGCTGTTTTGTTTATGATTAATTAATTACTTTAGTATGTCTTGCTCATAAAATATCAGGCTTCACTTTGTATGCAGGAAATAAAGCATGGCAGAAACCTCAGTCATGCTCCTGCCTTGCCCTTTTTAACACTATTGTCTCAAAACTGAAATGGCAGTGTATGCTGAAGATGTTTGAAAAATTTATTTAAGAAAAATAAAACATTCTGTTGCCAATAAAGAATTGCTTCCCCAATTATGAGATGCAAAACTGTGCAACTTCTAAATATTCAGGTTTTGAACTTTAAAGTTTATTTCCATAGGTCTTACACATCAAAAACTAAACATTAAAATAACATTAAAATAATAATTTGTTATTTTAATGTCACAAGAAGCAAATAAGACCCAAGCACAGTTTCTCAAATAGTTAATAACTTTCAGCATTGTTTAGTTTGATATCAGAACTCCATTCTCATTACACACTGTTTTTCATTACACACTAGCACAATATTAGTGGAGTTGCACGAACTTAAGTTAGTAACCACTACATGGTGTTTGCCTCCTCCCTCTGTAAACATTTGTTTTTGTCTAACCCTAAAATGCACAGAATCCCAGCATTAACCAGTTCAACAGAGATATATTTACCTGTGTATACTTACTTATCTCCTCCCCCACCCTGTCATCACTGTATCCTCCTTTGCACATGGCTCATTGTTTTCTAACATAATACTTCCTCCTTTTTATCCGGTTTCTTTCACAACACTACTCTAAGGTGCATCTAATTTGCATTTCAGTGAAGAAAACATTAACAGAAACTAAGCACTCATATCTCAGTGAAATCCAGCTCCAAACACCTTCAGAAACGTCTAACTCCAAAATATCCTATTTACGCTCAATATATTACTTTCCACTAGCATTTAAGGGGATCTCTGCTCTTTATTCATTGCCTTAGATAAGGTTCAATCCTGCAAAAGAAAGATCTTTCCCACAGCTTTTCATACCAAATGCAAGAGGACACATGCATCCAAACAGCTGAAATGCTAAAGAAGCCCTTTGGCAATTAAAGAAGTGCATACTTTTAACGTGAGATATAGAAGTAGCCCAAACTAGGACTAATAATTCTGATCAAACAGATGGAATGTGAGTTAGAGATTTAAGAATTTAGTACCCCTGTATGAGGCACCCAGCAATTCCTTAGTAAAATGCATATTTTGATATGACCAATACAAAAACAACACTGCAATCACCACTTCCCTACCAGCCTTTATTTTCTCTTTTTGCAGCAAAGCAACCAACATGTGACAGTGACATTCAGGTCTGGTAACTGCAGTGCCAGCTATCTGACAAAGATGCAAAAGGCACAGAACGTAACAGCTACAACACAACTGTATTGTGCAGAGTTCAGGACACCAGCATTTCCATCAGCAGATCACTTGGTGATAGCCAGAGAAGTACTAGCTTTAGAGATGTAATTTTGTAACATGTTCCCATTTTATTCTCCCCAATAAAAACTCAAAATGAATCTAGTTTCAGAGCTTTGAAAAGCAATATTGAAATTATGCCACTCTTTGTCTACCCTCTACCTTAAAATAAATCAGAAAAGATTTCTTCCAAATGGAGTAGGTTGTTCTGATACATCAGATAAAATACTTTCACCAAACTGTTTTCTTTACACAGTGTCCATAACAAGATAAATATATAGCACTACTAACTTCATCTACTTAGATACTGCTATCAGCAGAAAAACAAGTCTTGTTATACAAAAGAAATTTAGGATACTCATGTCAAAAGAAATGGCTAGTAAAATATTTTAAAGAACTATGGTTTATGTTGTCAAAAAGGATTACCAATTTGTTCACAATCTTTGTGTGTTAAAAAAAAACAACACACAATACCATCAATCCAGCCTCCTGCACAGCCAACAGCCACTGGTGTTTCTGCAATCCTTTACTATTTTAATGTAAAGCAAACGAACAAAAAAACTTCATATTTAAATAGGCATTTTGAATAGTCTTAGTAGTTATAGGACCATAGGGTGCCTAGGCAGTTCAATCAGCATGGGAAACAGAAGAGTGGCTCAAAAGTAACTATTTGCACAAGGACAATTACATCAGCAACAGCTTGAGCAAATTTACTAACAAGCAAGCAGGATCCAGAGACTATACTGGATCCTTTTGTTATCACGCAGCTATTTCAAGTCTCATTGTGACAGAGAATGGGAAAAAGAAAAGAAGGAATCAAGCAAACAGTATTGATTTTTTACTTGCTTTCAGAAGGTTTTAAATAACAGACTGCAAATCACCTGAGAGTGGAGGCTACCACAACATGAAAGCAAACCAGGGAGAGCAGAGAAGCATGATAGAGGAAGCTTATCCCACACACACCTCAATGCTAGCTTGCAGAGTAATATCTCCTATTCAGCAGCATTAGCCAGACTGAGGTGTTTTTCATTTTCAAAGAAAAAAGCAATTAAGTAACGGACCACCTAGCACAGCAGCTGAGCAGAGGGAAGGCTGCTAGCACGCATCACAAAGCTACATCAGTGAACTGAAAACGTTGTGCTTCTTTGTTTAGCAAGGGCAATAAGGACCTCAGACCTGCAGCTAGAGATCTTCAGAGGGAAGGCTGCTAGACTTCTGCAGAAAGACAGAGGCAGCATGATTTGGCTTTGACTGAGAAAGGCCACACTGTCTCTCAGCCAGGATGCTTCCTGTAGGAAAGTCAGAAAGCACAGAACAAAACTGAAGGATGATAATCCTCAAAACACTCTTCAGCACCATAAGAATGTTCTTAGTCTGACCAAGTCTGTGCTGAGATTCAGTGGGAAAGAAAAATGACACAAGCAACTCTAGCTTAATAACAGCATGTTAAAAAAAATAATGATAAAAAAAAAAAAGGAGAGACAAAGGGCCTGCCAAGCCTTGCAGCTCTTCCACGTGAAATCAAGATCATGAGATGGATATCCCCTCTAACAACAGTATGGTAATTACCGAGCCTGACACATCATACCAGTGTCAATAAAAATTCCTTCTTATTCAAACACAGGAACAGTTCAAGCATAATAGAAGTAACTGCTCAGACTGCAACAACCCGTATCAATATTTATCAACATCTTCGGGGCATAACTCCATCCTAGGAGAAGATAAACTGAGCAGGCCTGAAAGGACAATTATGCAAGAAATTGTCTTGCTTCAGTATGGTTCTATTTCAGTATAGGTCAGTAACTGGCAATCTTCTGAATGCCAAGGAGACTAGCCTGTAAACTTAAAGGAATTACAAATAAATAAATCAATAAATAAATCCTTGCAACTATAACCACATCTGAACAGAGAAAAGGAGTCCAAATAGCTAGCATAGCTATTTGACAAGTGAAACAGTGAAATTAACATTTTAGTATTGTTTTTTTCTGATAAATTTATGCAGTTGTTCAGAGTTAAAAAACATTACTTAGATCACTAGTAAGTAACTACCCATAAGACAATGGTTACAAACGTTAACAGTTGAATTAGCCTCTCAAAACGCTGGCTATACATAAGAGCATTTCAATGAAAACATGAGACTGTAACTTCCCCATGAACAATCATATGAAATTTTGACATGGAATTTCATAATTCCACGGTGAATTCCTTGGTGAATTTCAAGGATTTCATTATTTCACACAGGTTTTCTCTGCTTTTGGTGTGTTTGTATGAAATGGAAAGCATAACTGCCCATTGTAACCAAGCATTGTTATATCTACTTGTTGATAAAACAAACTCATTCTGCTTAGCCATCTCTGTTGCATAGAGAAGCAACACTGAGATTGCTCTATTGCTGTTTTCTCTTTCTAAATGAACTAGCACCCATGCCAGGTAAACTACCCATGAAGAATTACCGATGGTAGAAAACCACAGGAAACAAGTAACCAACTTCTATTTCTGGGGGGTAGGACTAGAAGACAGCGAAAGTTTTTGTTCCGGAAAGCAGCTGAACTCATGGAAATTCATAAAAACAGGTCTGGAAAGCATTTCAAAAGATCCAGTCCCTCCTAGGGACAACTCCAGCAAACATTTACAACTGGTATTTGTCCAAAATATTTTTAATGCCACCCCAAGGTAACCTCCTTACAGAGGTATTTTTTCCTCCAGGACATAAAAACAGGAAGTGTCATTCCTAAATCTCTCTAGAGCAAAGGAAATCCATCACTTCATGTATATTAAACATGAGAGAGAGAGAGAGAGAGAGAGAGAGAGAGAGATTGAGAGAACAAGCTTTTCCTTGGGTGTTTTAATATCCTTTTACCCCACTTACCTACTAATGTCATTTGTACTGCTTGAACCACCATTGCTATGCAGTAGTTCAAGCTCACAACCACCACCAAGCTGCATGTCTATGTGACACGCACAGGTACCTTAAAAAGTAGTAGTAGGATTAATAAATTGGCATTTAAAAATAAGAAAGTATTGTCCTTGTGCTGATCTTAAACTAGTTTGATCAGAATTTGAAAAAAAAAAATAGATCTCAATCTTCCAAATCCACATTTAAAACAAACAAACGACCTTTCTATTTAGTACTTGATAATCATGATTTGACCGATCAAAACAATAGATACATCAGTCCAGAAGACAACCATCGGTACTAGTTGCAGAATATACAGTTCATGTCTGAAAGATGCACGTGTCCTATTTGCACCACACTTAATTACACTGCTCCACCAGGCATTCCTCTCTTACATACGCGTTCTGTGTTATGCACTGGGTTAGCACCCGTGCCTGTGACACATAAGCATGAGGTAACTGCAGTGCTTATGCATAGGGTAGAGGTGTCCAACAGACTCACGGGTCACATGCGCCTAAGCTAGAATAGCTCAGCACTTTCACAGCAAGAAGTAGATGGCTTGCTGTACGGACTATAAATGGCGATGTTGACAAGTGTTATAAAAGACAGACTCTTTTCCAGCTGCTACAAGACTCTACGAACCCATTAGAGCAGTGTGAGAGCATTAAAGCAATCTACAAGAATCTGAACAAAAATCTTAAGCGTCTATTTGAAAGTGGATTCAAAAACTGCCATTTATACTAAAGTTGTCATTTTCATATAATTAAAAATCCACAATGAGAGTCATCAAATATCCAAATGGAGAAAGAGACCAGAGACATGGTTAGAGCATATTCATAAAGAAAGGTTAAATGAAGCATTAAATTACAGTCCCTCTTCAATAACAGCTGAAATCAAACTAAAACCACAAGATTCCAACACATATTAAAGTTTTCCTTTTAGATATTAATTTCTTCAAACACAAACCACGTATTCCTTCAGTTACAAAGTTTTTGCCTTGTAGCACGAGTCCAGACAGAGACAACACATCAGTTTTTCTTTTTTCCAAAATTAGGCTTAGACTGAACAGAATTACTGAGATCATGAAACATGCTTACTAAGCATTGCCAAAAGAGAAACAGCCAAGTGATACTGTACACAACCTCCATTCAGTTTCTTGTGATATGTGAATTAATTCCCTTAAAGAAGGGCAAAGGAAATTCGTTAAAAAGCATCCTTAAATTTTATGAAAAAGCAAGGTGCCAGTTATCACCTTCTGGCACCATCACACAAAACAAATAGGTCACCTATGAGCAGACAGCGTATCTTTTCCTTTAAGGAAAAGGAGCAAAACCACAATGAACTTAACTGATAAACCTCAATACTTTAGCCTAACAGGTGGCTTACTAATAGAAACAAAAAGTTCCAAAAACACCCCACAAAACCATGAAAATGGAAAGGTCAATCTTAGTTATAATTCTGTTCTGAGTGAACACAGACACACTGAAAATATACTGAAATAAAACATTAGGTGTGGAAGTTCATCTTCTTTAGCATCTTTCTGCTGACCCGCATCAGCACCACTTCTCCCCTCCTGAGACAGTACTTCGACATACGAGGACAGAGTGGTTGCATGGTTTCTACGCAGTATAGCTATGTTATTAAACCAAGAAGGAAAGAAAAAAAATGGTATGCAAAGGCTAGATTTCCAAGCTGCTCTCACTTGAGCACAGGGATGGTATCAAAGGGGAAGGCTACTGTTCTCCTCCTGCTCTATTTCAAAATGACCTCTCTTTGATTAACTTTTTTTTTTTTTTTTTTCCCACATTGGAAATATCCAGGAATATTCCCATGGCTACTCGTAGAAAACAGTAGCCAAATGGGCCTTCCTCATTTACTCTGAAACAAGGATATCAGAGAATGGTTAACATTGGAAGGGACCTCTGGAGGTCCCCTGGCACAACACCCTGGTCAGGCAGAGCAACCTGGAGTCCACTGGCCAGAAACCACGTGGAAAAACAATTCAGAAGAATGGGGTTCTAAGATTGTGTGAAGTATCTGCACTATTAATGAAGTCTAGAATTTAGAAATAAATTTATGGAAATAAACTCCATTAAACAACCACCACTGGCATTACACAAGCTTCAATATGAAACCAATGCTTCTATTAAAATTCAAACAATCACGAACTTGAATCACTGAACAGGATTGATGTCTACTGACTTGTAGATCAAAAGACTAAAAAAAAATGGTTGCAATGAAGCATTCACTTGCCTTAAGAGACTGAATTTTTAGAGAACCATATCCTGGAAGTCTCACTGTTGTTCACATTAACAGAAAATTTCAGAGATCTTCCTTTACGAGGCACCACAACCTCCACGTCAGAAAGGAATAAATAAATAAATAAATAAATAAATTCCTGCAACTAACTTTATCAATATAATTCCTTCTAGCGTCTGCCAGGAACTGTTTGTTTCCTCAATGTTACTGCAACATTGCTTCTTATTATATAGTTTTAGAATAAAGTTAGCCTCTATGCTAAATGAGTACCAACATTCTGTACCTTTTGCCATTATTATAATCCAGATACAAAGGAAATACAATTTTTCACCATGAGTAGTACATTCTGCTCAATATCTCTACTCCAAATCAGTTGAGCTGTAACTCCTGACCTGTGCTTACTATTTAGATACACTTTTGAGGAATGCCCTAAGCAATCCATAGCCTTTAACAAGCCTCAGCAGATCAGTTTCCTACCCGTTGGCTGACAATTTTTTCAGCAGACCCTTTCCATAAAGTACTACCTGTACATTGTATTTCAATACAACTCAACCCCCCAAATTTCATTCTATGATCTCAACATACAGATAGCAACTTCAGTTGATACAGGTGAATAAATCATTTATCTAAAAGCCCAATTTATGTAATTTTTTTTTTTTATCTATGTAACTTTTGTTTCAGCACTTTGCAGGTGGTATAGAAGAAAAGGAATTAGGAGCAAAGCATTTGATCTGAATGCCGTAACTGTGGAACATTACTTGCTCAGATCCACACTAGTCTGAGTTTATTGACTTTTTGGGTGTGCTCCCTGAATGAGGTGCAGGAACAGAGAAGTGGCCCAACTGCCATTTCTTACATAACTTTAATTCCAGGAAAAATACTTAACTAACCAGACTTTTGAGCCTATTTCTTCCAATTCAAATATGTTAGTAGACTACATTTTTGAATACTTCATAAAATGAGAACTAAAAATCTATTTCCTTTGAAGAATAGTGTTTTGATGAGAGAGCAATCTAAAACAGTTTTAAGTCTTAATAAAATGGCCTTGTTGCTATTACTTGACAACATACTTTCAATGAGCACAGTAATTACCTTACTTTCCTGAGCTTTATTTAAGTAGGGAGGAGAGGTGAAGCCTACACGTGTGCAACCACTTATGAATGAAGCTCACAGTACAATCCTGGTGTAACTTCAAAATATGAATGGAGAGGGAGTAGACGAGAGAAAGGGAGAAAAGGCCCCATGTGAAGCAGACATGCACAACCTCTTCAAGCTACCTATGTTTCATAAACAAGATTAGAAGTCCCAAAAGACCTAGAATCACATAAAATTACACTACCTGTTTGCTTGAAATCAACAAGCAGTTCTGGCTACTACTGCTGTCCTCAATGACAACGAAGTCGGATGAATTGTATTTTCCCTTCGAGCCCATGTAATTTGTTTTACATTCTCGTAAGTTGAGAAGACCCCAAGCTAAAGTGTAGCTCTGTTCCCTGGACATACCACTACTCTGTCATCAGATTACAGAATTTTTTCATACAACACTCTCAAACCTAGTCATTGTGGACTCCACAGCTCTCACAAAGATGTTGCCCAATTCTCTCTTCTCTTTCCTTGAACTGCAGAGATGCTAGTTACATTTCACAGACAGACAGGAAAAACTAGGTCCTTCTAACGCAACTAGGTTTTCTCTGCCTTCTAGAAGGACAACTTGCCCTCCTCAGAATCTTATTTCTCAAGAAGCCAGGAGAACTGTGCCTACCCCAGTTCTTTCAGTAGTTCAAACTGGATTTCCCCGTTTTGCAGAGAAAAAGTTGTCAGTAACAGGGGTACTCCTTCACCACGCATACCTACAGAACTTCCTATCATTTTGACATTGCCTACAACCCAACTCAGAAGGATTGCTTTGCAGTGACCCTATGCAGCAGTGTAGGTAAAATACATGTGTTATGTTATAGTTTAGCTTCCTTCCTTTCATGGAAGGATAATATTCAGATGCTTTTGTACAGCCGTGTTCCTGTTGAGGCTACTAATGCTTTTAGTATACCAGCACATTTGGAGCCTTATAAGTTTATTCTGACACCTGTGAGCTTGTCTAAAGTAAAGGACAAATGTTTGCTAAGCATTCAAGATGTATGTGGTATTCCTTCTACCTTTTGTAAATACATAACTGCTGCAAGGTATTTGACAACCAGCAAGTCCAAGGTTTTAAAAAAAAAAAAGAGGAAGGTATACATGGAAACTCAAATTGCTACTTACCGTAGAATTGCCCCAAGTTCCCCACTCTTCCACTCTAAAAGCATGAAGCCTTGTTAAATAAACAATACACATCAGATTCAAGAGAAAACCCAAATGTTTACTGTCTTTTAGCTGTCTTTGCTGTTGTACAATAGAATTTACTGCTTTGGTGCCTTCTCGCAACTGCAGTAAGAACAATTCAGATCTAGTATTTCCATGTACGCAGTTCTAGAGCTGTATTCATACAAAACAATTGTCTTCTCTGTTCTTTTCTGAAAGGGAAGAAAAATGGCTCAACTCAGGCATTTTTGAGCACTATCAGGGTACAGCGAGAAGGGCAAACAGCTGTAAGAATGTAAGCTGAAGTCAAAACAAAGCATTTTCAACTAAGTTTTCATAAGCTAGAAACTTCTAGAATTGTTAAAATCCTATTGCAATTCTTGTTGTTAATATTCTTTTGCGATCAATATTCTTCATCTTAACATGCATGATACTCTACACCATCTTAAACATCATTCTGTACATTTGTGCTGATAGCTCAACACTCTTTTTTCTTTTAATTTAAAGTCTTCTTTTTAGTAATAAAATTTCAGAATAATCACTCAGATTACAATCTGAGTAGGCATCCTGCTGCAACTACAGTCTTCTTAACCATCCTTTCTAAAGTGAAATTTGGTGAAGGGAGGGAAAAGTAGATAAAAGTAACTCAGTTGCATGACCAGGATAAGGAGAAGGAAATTGGAATAGGAAGAAAGAAAAGAAGAGAACTCCTATATTTTCACAGGAAGACAAGCCTGCAATGGGGACAGGACAGACTTTTAAGAACAGAGAAATATCTTTCTTTGAGAGGAAGAGAACCCCGAACTATCATGCATTCATCAGAAAGCCAGGATCCTGTTCTATAGGAAGAAGTCTCGTTAAGGTTGTCGTGTTTTTGGCTAAAATAGAACTAGTTTTCTTTGCAGAGGCTGGTATGGTGCTGTGTTTTGAATTCTGAATGAAAATAGTCGTGATAACACAGCAATGCTTTAGTTGCTGCAGAGCAGTGCTCACACAGAGCCAAGGACATTTCAGATTCTTGTGCTGCCTTGCCAGTAGGAAGGCTGGGGGTGCACCAGGAGCTGGAGGGGACACAGCCAGGACAGCTGACACAGACTGGCCACAGGGATGTCTCACACCACATGGTGATGTGCTCAGCAATAACAGCTGGGGGAAAGAAAGGGAGACGGAAATGTCTGGAGGGATGGAGTTTGCCTTCCCAAGGAACCTTTATGTGAGATGAGGCCTGCTTTCCTGGGAGTGGCTGAACCCCTGCCTGCCGATGGGAAGTAGAAAATGAATTCCTGAGTTTGCTTTGCTGGTGTGTGCAGCTTTTGCTTTACCTAGTAAACTGTCTTTGTCTCAGCCCATGAGTTCTTGCACTTTACCTTTCTGATTCTCTCTCCAACCCCACTGTGGGGAAGTGAATAAGAGGCTATGTGGTAATTAGCTACCTCCTGGGCTAAAAGCATGACAAAGGTTAATGATGTTCTGTGCCCACTATGTGCATCAACTGGAAAAATTCCTCAGAGATCTTTGGACAGATATTTAAAGCATTAAAGACAAGTGTTTACATTTAACATCTCTTCCTGGTATCTTTCCCAATGCAAGGAAGATTGAACCATATTTTTTTATCACAGATATAATCATTAAGGTAATGTGTTAATACATATTATATTAATATCACAGTTGTAATTTTCTAAGATTTGATTATGACAAGTTTTAAGAACAGAATGTAACTCTTCAGGTCTACAAAACTAGCCAGCTTTCTGAATTCTTCCATCATCATCAATCAGAACAGAGGAAGACCTACACTCCTCAAATCAGTCTCATGAGCCTGATGCAGTGCAAAAAAAACAAAACAAAACAGGAACTCAGAGGTCAAAATTGAAGTCTTGAAACATACGAGAAAGATTAAATGATTTTTAAATAAAGTATTTATGTGCAGAGTAGATGAAGAATACATATCTGAAGAGTAATGCTGAACTAAAATATAACAGACTACATCCAGCAGAACAACTACAGCGAGGCCACAGATGAATCACCACACATACAGACAGCCAAAGAACTTTCAAAAAGAAAACCACTAAACATCACCCTTAAAGGTCTGATACATGCACTTATTTATGTATGCTTTATTTTTTCCATTCTCCACTATTATAGCTGAACCTAATTTTCCAGAAGTTGATTTTTTCATCAAGGTTCCAACACCACAGAACTGGGATACTACCAGTGTTACAGTACTTCAATATAGCTATTATTCCTGCTCATGTGTTAGAAAGGTTTCAAAGGAGTCAAATGAATTTTCAAAGTTAACTTCCCAAAATGCTCTGTAAAAATAAAAAAAAAAAAAGAAGAAAAAAAAAACAAGCTTAGATTTTTTTTTATCCTCAAGAAACCCACCAGCAACAGCAAAAGAACAAAAAAAACACCACCCATTACTACATTTGCCTCAACAAAGGTACAAGTCTCATATGCGAAGTATACATGCCTTAAGAGCTAAAGAACCTTCCATTTGAGAATCTTCTCTCTCTCCAAGAAAATTTCATACACAAAGTGTTGTTAAAAAAAAGACAGGCAACTCTGGGAAAATTGGCATCTATAACACAAGGTACACATGAGTGCAGGCAGACAGCATAATACAGACATTGCTCTTGCAACTTCTTAAAAGGATTTCATTTAATTTTTACAAGGATATCAATTTGTCAAAAGATACATCTGTATGAGAGCTGCTTCTTAATCCACATGACAGAGAGATTTTGAGATTGAGAAGGACAGAGTTAAGTGCATTTTGTGCTTTTAGCTACTATGCCTAGTGACGTTTCATTCTCTCTTGAAAGAGCAATCTTTTGTATGGCCATCTGCGCAGTAAGTGAAGAGACAGATTTTTTCAAATAAGGATGATATCAGAAAAGTGTGGGTATGGCCCTAATAGCCAGATGCATACTTTGAATTCTTTGCAACTCAATTAAGTTGCTCGATCAGCTTGACAATTCTAGCATCATTTATATACTTGAGACTAGAGACTATTTGCTTGCTGTAGAAAGAACAATTTCATAGAAATCCCAAAGAGAACTGAAAAATTCCATCTGGAATCAAGTAAGGACACAGAGTTAATAAAACTTCAGAAAAAAATCTTCCAAAATAAATCTTCCGAGAAATACTTATTGTCTCAGCTTTCTGTTCAGTCCAAAGACAAAAAAAATGTGTCTTTACTTAATCAACCCAATCAATAAATCATTTACCAGGACTCATATTAGCAATGCAGAACTTATCAGTTCTCAGGTTACTTCCGTTCTAATCTCTTTTGTGTACTATTAATAAAGTGAAGCTCTGCAAATCGACCATTGGTTTTATTCAGCTTCATAATCTATATAAGAGAAGAATTTTACAGATACCTAAGTTTAGAAAATTCATATTTAATATAAGGACTATCTTTCAAACTAAAATGAAACATCAAACACCAAAAAGAAGTACTGTATAGCCAGGAAAAGATATTAGTTTCTCTCTAAAAAAGCAGAAGTCTCAGAAATGGATAATGTCTAATTAGTTTACATATGTATGGTAAAATAAATTGCTAAGGGTAACAAATAGGAATTTTCCTAATAAAAATCTGTAAGTATGATGAATATATCAACAGTGTTTAAAGTGCTCAGACTTCCTGGAACAAGAGAAAAAGCTAACCAGAGCAGGAGGCAGCTATTCAGCATCCTGTACCTTGTGATACAGATAATCTTACAATGAAATCAATTGCTCCTTTCAATGAAAGATTAAAACATAACTAATGGATCTATTTCTCTTGCCTTTAAATCTGCATTAATCCAATTTTAGGCTTTATAGATAGAGAATACTCTGCATGATATTAAAGTACATGCTATCTTAGACTTGTAAACACTCCACTTGGAGGCAAAAAAACCACTCACCATCCCAAATTTGTCTTTTCCTTTAACAAACATTTATTTCTATTTTCGCCTTTCCACACTAGCACTGCATTGACTTCTTTTGCTCCAATATAGCAGAAGGAACAACCATTAGTCACCTATCTAACGTATCTTCAGGGCCCTCTGTCCATTCTGCATTCTCAAATTCAACCCCTTACTCTATACATACTTTTCCCAGCTTTTTGTTTAAGGATTTTCTAGAAAAAGCTACCCAGACCTGGATAAAGGTGTTTATTTTTAACAGCTACTATTTACTCAATGAGTGTAAAATATTTCACATCCTCCTGCCACAGTGTAGCATATCTGGAAAGACACAGAATGTACCACAGCGGTATTTACAGAACACTTGCCTTCCATCCCTTATCACCAACAACTTTGTTTCATTTAAAGTATGCAACTCGCACAAGAAAGAAAAAAGAAATTTTGTGAAGGGGAAGAGAAGTGAAAACTGCAGAGAAAGGAAGAGCTAGAGAAGAAGTCACATTCTCCCCTTCCCAAAAGACAGCGTTCAAGATAAGCTGAAGAAGTATGGTGATTTAGATAAGGAAAAGAAAAAAGGAGGAGAGGAGAGAACTAACTTGTCAATGGAAGAATCAACCTCTAGTCAAAATCTTCTCTCCACAGACGCAGAATTTTATGCTCAAGGTGAAACATAACAGGGAAATACACACATAAAAAGTCCTTTAAGAAGGCATGGGGGACCACTAAATGAGGTCTGAAAGAGAGCAGGCTGATGATTAAAGACACATACAAAAGACTAAAAGATGAGAACAAAATGGAATGATGAGAAATATTGAAAGAGTAGCAAAAATTATAAGGGCTGAAGATGTTAAGAGCGAGATTAGGCAGGGTAACAGGCAGGCCTAGGTCATGGGAATAATCCTTGCTGAGGAGGACAGCTGAACCAGTGCCACTGGTTCATTAGTCAGATAAACAGCCCTACCAGCTTCCACACCTCAGTGTGAAAAAGGCTTCTCATGCACTTGTCTTGTGTTCTTGAGGTACTGAATTCTCACCTCCTTCCATCTCAGTTGTGTTTTCAGTGGGACTACTGTATTTTCTCAAACTCCTGTAGTCTCTGCCATTTTCAGAACAATTTATTCAGATGAGCTTATTACAAGACATTGCATTACCATTCAGGTTAAACTTTTTTGATCCCCACTACTCTCAGGTTAGCACACATAATGAAATAAGAAGGATATTTCTCTCTCGCTACCAGCAAAAATACATTTTTCACCCTTTCAGGAAAGCAGGACTCCCTTTCAATATTGGGGGGAGAGAAACTGTCACATCTTTCTCATGCCACCTTTTGGAAGGGATGGGTTTGAAACAAACCAAAAATGAATATGAGCTCTCATATCAAAGCATAAGACTAACTTCAAAACATGTCTTGAAGTTCAGGGAAACCTATGTTGCAAGAACATGACATACATCTGCGTAATGGAGGGAACATACGGAAAGCTAACTCTGGATTTACTGCTGTGTCAACAGCCGGAAGTGAGCAAATGCACTCCTTTAACTCCAGCTACCAAATCAGGAACAGATCACTAAGAAATACCCACACCTAAGCGTTCACATGGGTGGCTTTTATTGCCGCACCTGTGAAATTCGTTTCTTCTTGTGCAGGGTACCTACACAAAGTATGTCAGACTACAGAGCAAAATACAGCAGATACATGCAAAGAGAGGCAGGAAATGTAGTAGTCCATATACACCACTGCCTATTTTATTCTAGAAACATAAATAACTGTTTTGTTATAAAATGGAAAGGGGAAGAAGTTTGTATTATCAACTGGGCAAGGTTCTACATGGCGTAAGTCCATGGCTTCAAATACCAAGGGACTTCGAATGTAGACTGAGGTGCACTTCAAGTCTTTTACTAAATTGCTTAAAAAGATAAAAATGAAGTCTGATACACTGGCAATCTTTAAAAATGGAAAAAGAATGATGGATTATGATCGCAGTTTTACCACTGAAGTGGCATGACCTTAAACAATTCATGAAAGGTCATGCACTTCAGCAGTAAACTGGGGTTAACCACACCTGGCTCCCGGATGTATTGAAAAACTTGGCATTTGGGAAGCACTTGTGCAACCCCAGGTGACAGCCACTGCTGAACAACCAGACTACGTGTTGCACAGCTGCATTCCTCAGCCCCATTACTTCTCCTCCGGAGGAGGGCTGTACGGAAGCCCCACTTAGCATTCAAAGTGCTACCTGGACTGCTGGCAAAGACAACCCCCTCCTCCACTTATCCCAGTAAATCAATACAAAACAAAGAACAAATCCCAAACTGTACATAGCTAGCTTTTGAATGAATAACAATATTATTTCTGCACACACAAAAAAACAGTATTTAAAGTCTCTCCAAAGTTTCAGGTAGATAATTTGAAGATTGCATATCATTCACTTCAGCTATTACTATTCAAAACAAACATCTAATCGCACAATAACTCAGCATCTTGACAGTACACTGCTTCACAAGCTTCCATAGCGGACAAACATCAAATAAATGAGTGTCTGATATCACTGGAGAATTCCCGGTTTCATTTACCCAAACATCCACAAAGCAGTCAGCTCCCTAATTAGTTAGTGGCGAGGGAGGGGAAGCTATGTTGCAAACATTCTTGCCACCCACCCAATAACCATGGGAGAGCATTGTAATTACACTCCAGTGACACCAAGATCAAGCTTTACCTAAGCCCAGACCTCTGCACACTCTCATGCATAAGTAGTCACTTCTGTAAGAAGAAGAATTAGTAGATTAATGTACAAGTAACTAGGAGTAGGATTGGACCCACAGAACCACAGCAAAGGAGTTCACAAGACCCATCATAAGCACTTACTCTTCCATTCAAAACTATCAATGGCTCTTTCACAATGACAGCACTGCAAAAAAAAAAAAAAAAACATATGTGTACACACATATTTACCAGCTCTCAGCTGGTATCTTTAAAGTTCTCTTTTTAGAAGGCTAAGGCTCATGATTTGTAAAGAAAAAAAAAAAGCTACCAGTGTTTAAAATTTTAACCACATGCCTGTTGCCCCCCAAATTGAAACACTGCCTAGCAACTGAAGAGAACCTGAAACTATCTGTCTTTTACTTGATTCTTCTGATGATCTAAGGGTGCCCTATACAAAGCTCCCATTTACTAAATTCTTTAATCGAAGTACAAGCTTTTAGTTTCTCACTCCTATAAGAGCTGGTATATTAATCTTCTGTCAGATCAGTGCTTATAGTGAAAATACTACAAGACATAATGGTTTTACTTTTATTTTAAAATATTAAACATAATATCTGAGATCCCATCAAGGCATTAAATATAAATTACTGGTCCTAGTATCATCCAAAGAAGCTTCACAGATCAATGAATTCTCTTACCTTCATAAGGCTTTCCTAGCTCAAACAGAGATGTTGCCCAGCAGTTGATCCACAGGGCTGGGAACAAGAACCACTCACAATTCAGTATCAACTTGGGGCTTACAAGGAGAGTGGCTAAGATGTGTAAACAGGACAGAACCCAGTCTTTTCCAACCTTAACGATTCTGTGATTATTCCCAACTCACATAAAAGCTATTTCTGCCCATGCTTTCTCACACTGCTTACTGAAGTAATGCCATTACTATTTTGTGAAACACTACAATGCTCCAATTCATGCCCTTAAGGCTTCCAACTACTTCCACTGACTAGACAGGAAACACAGACACCATAGACCAAGGGATAATTAGGTGCCACAGTGTAAACTCATAACACGCAGTGCAAGGCAAGGCCTGACATAAAAGACTCAAGTTTTAAGCACAGACTGAACCACAAATGCACTTTGTTTCTATTACAGGGTAATGAAGACCTTCGTATGATACAAGTCATCATCATGAGAACAATCCTTAATCTTGTATTTGGGTATTTCAAGAACAGATTATATAACTACCATCTTAGCATTTGAAAAATGCATATCACTTAGTCCCATATTTACATAGTAAAGCACTGCCTGAAACCTACCTAAAACCATAGGAGCTAGAAAAGTGAAGCAACTCCACAGGATGAAACACGCCCAGGTGCTACGTTCAGTTCCCAGTCAAGTCAACTACAGCCTCTTCTTTAATTTCCATAAGAGTTAAGTCAGAATTGTCCACAACCAATTATGAATGTAGACTTCAGGCCCTGGTAAATTGAAAGTGACCTAAATATCTTACCTTAAAGCAACCTCCATCTGCTAACATAACGTACTCAAATTAGTTTGTTGTACAGAAAAAAATATTAAAAACACATACATATTCACTTTGGGTTGTATTTTTCAAATACAAACCTTACTACGTTACCAATGATGCAGGAAGTATCCAGCACCTGATAAAGCACTGAACCACTCTTTGCTGCTCTGACACTCACTTCTGAACAGCTGCAAATATATATAGGCTACGGTGAAACTGATGTTTTTAAAATTTAAGTGAACAACTGACACGTTTTCATTCTTTGTTAGGTTGCATTAAAATCAGTCAAAAATAATCCTTCCCCAAAGGGCATACTGAAAGTGTGTTGATATTGTAATTGAACATCTGTATTGAATGAGATAAAAATAAATAATTTGTTTATTGCAGTTTCAGAAGTTTCAGGTCTATTAACTAAGAACTTCATTCATTCTGCCTAGAAATGGAATCACTCTTCCGCCACTTTTAATATAACATGGATTGTTAATGCAACCTCCTAACATGAGAGCAACACATTAAGGTCAGAAGCCACAGGGAGGCAGGAGGGAAATAACATTACTGTTTCTGAAAGGCACCTGTGGTATAAGGAAAGTTCCCAGTTTAAGATGGCTCAGAAAAAAAATGGTAACTTCAGAAATTTTCAGATCTAGTAAATTAAAACTCCATGCTGTTTGTGAATGCCTCCCTGACCTCAGTTGGCAGTCTGTATACAAAGCAATGGGAAAAGAACAAAACAAAACCTTTTAGGTTTGTTATTCTGTCTTAACCAGTCAACATTGAAATTTACAAATAGCAATTTCCTTTCAACATCCTACAAAACAAACAAAAGCTAATCTTAGCACAGCTTTTCTTCTAAAGAGAAAGGTATGATAGATCTACAAAAAAAATTCCAATCATCTCAGAAACTAGAACCAATCAGGGGGGCTGGACAAGATGACCTCCAGAGGTCTCTTCCAGCTTCAACCAGTCTGTGATTCTGTGATCTTCCTTTTTATGTTTTTAAGTCAGATTGCTTTCTTCAGGCAATCACTTTTGTGTAGATATATATTTTAAAATAACAAAACTAAGGTGCGAATTCTCAGTTTTGATATCTACCTCTAAATCTGACTTTCAAAGACAAAAGACAGCTGAAGATATGTTCTTTTATTGGTCATTCCCAGTGGAAAGACGCATACTGACACCAGACAATTTTTTGTCTCTCTGCATCACGTAACTTGCATTCAGTGAAGAAAGAACTGGTAACAACAAAAGGTACAGAAGCTGTATATCAGCAAGGAGCTGAAAGCCACCAGGAAGCAAGTAAGAAGTCCTTTGCATTGCTAGGAGTAAGTGGAGCACACCTCCTTTGACAATCTGTCTGTTCTCCAGTGCACCATGCCTGAAAGACTAAGGCCCCAACAGTGCGTCCCACAGAGTAACCAAGTGTATAATGTTAGAGTACAGAACTGTTTGTTAACCCATGGTGAATGAATTCCCATACAAAACTAATTGAAGTGTTTTATACAGAAATCACAAAGTTGCTAACAAACTAGTCACTAACTGCTGGGCATATCAGAATATTTGGATGCTCTTTATTACAGCATTAGGAACCTGCCATACAAGTTCAAGAAAATAAATGAAATCACAGAAATCTACCATCTGAAATCTGCCAGTAATTGATTATATCTTTTCTTTCTCTATACTACTACTAATGATGACCTAAGCATCTTTAAATCAAGAGGGCAAGTCGATGTCCTTGCATAATGGCCCACAAAGCAAATGATTCAAGAGACAGCTTGTTAACATCCTTGAACTTCTAACTGCCAAGTGTGGAGTTTCCAAGTGTGGATTACACATGGCCAAATGTTTGCTCTTCCCTTCCTCAAAATTACACCAGCAAGGTTAAGTGGAACTGAAACACTTTCCAATTTTGTACTTTAATAATCCTGAAAAAAAAAAGTAAGCAAAATTAGGGAATTACTGTTTTCATTCTGTAATCAACTAATTGCAAGATATAAAAAATGCTTTCTGACAGCCTGCATGTATAGCAAAGAATCATCTGTGAAAAGGAGACCCAAAACTAAAATCCATAAATAACAAGCTTGTTGACCAGCACAGCTACCAAGAAGAAAGGAAAAGCACTTACAGGACTTTTTTCACAGATTAACTGCAGGCAAACACCAAATTTTATAAAAATTGTATTTCTGGCTTTATAGCAATGCTTCAAGCAAAATGAACTGTTTCCAGCACAACTTTATACATCACTTAACCAGGTTAGCTTTGATTCAGTTTAACTGGAGTGGGACTTGGTTAACTCCTCTCCATGCACATTTACTATTTATTACTGAGGCAGGTTTAGCCGAACTGGTTTACGCAGAACCAAGACAAACTGAACCTACCTTGAAAACCGTTTTGCAAAGTCTCTTCATCTGAAGTGTTTCATACAGACATACATAATTTGTTTTTTCCCCCCTGTTATTAACAAATCTGGCTGTAATTACATCACTTGAGTTTTATGCTACTTGGAAACTTCACAGATGTAAAATCACATGTGATCTCTAGGAAAAGATAATGAATGGAAAGTGTCTAAAGTCTACCATGCCAGCTATTCTGTCAAGGCACAGGGAAAAAAAAAAAAAAAAGAAGAGAAGAAAACTCCTGGAGCTGGCATTGTTCTCATGCCCACAGCGAGAACAGAACCAAGTTTAAAGGGCAAGAAAGAAACGCCTTTAAGTGCTGGACTTTGATCTATATCAGCTCATGACACTAAAACCTTTAATAACTCATGTTCATAACCACTGGTTTGAATTTTGCTCTGCTGAGCAATCCTGAGGTTTCATAATCCTTATTTTATTACGGAAATCAAAATGTTACGGATCAGAAATGTCTAGATTTTTTCCCTTGGGCTACTGTAGCTGTATTATCACTAACTGAAATCTGCATATAAAATTCAGAAGTTAAATATGTTTGCTTTAACATTGTCAAAGGTAGATCTTCCAAGCATAAAAAAAATCCAACGTCTATGAAATCTTCCAAAGACTACAACCCACCCTTCCAGGAGCACTGCAGTCCAAACTGCTCCCAAACTTGCAGCACTCAAGGATGGCCAAGATGCCTTTCCCAATACTATTTGCCTAAGAAAAAATATGGAAGGGAAAGGAGGAAAAGAAAACACTCTTGAGCTAATCTACGGTCATGCAATCCTAATTGGCAAGGAATTAGGATCTCTCATACTTGTGACAAAGAAGCCCCACAGCATCATTCTGTGTTTCAAAGTCAAAGAACTCAGGTGCAGGGGATGTCTGCCTAAGATTGGGATGGAAAAACATGCCCGAGCTTTACCTTAATGCTCAGCTACGTAGTCTGGGCTGTCATAACAAACAGCGTATGACAAAACTCAACTGGATCCTCAAGAAATGTATACGGGAGAAAGAAAACAGATTTCCAGAAGACGACCTCTGGGGATGGAGGGAGAGTATCAGGAGTCTGAAAGAGTTTGAATGCACTGATTTTGAAAAATAGTCTAGTCTCTGTTCTTCCCTCTATTACCCAGTGAATACATTTCACAAGTTTATTTCTGCTATATATAGCCTTAAAAATACATTTGCTTCCTGAGAAACCATCATTCATTTTTGAGGTAGCGCTTTAGTCAGAGGAGTGGAAAAAAAAAAAAGAAGGAAAAAGGCAGGAATAGAAGGCATTGCCCTTCCCTTGTCCCCTTAAACCAGAGTTCCCCCACTTACATGAGAGTTCAAATGCTCTATGACATTTATTGCCTTTTCCGTCTCTTGTTAACATATTGTTTGTTTGTAATTGATGTTATTATTTAAGAAATTTGTCTCAGATACCAGCATACTTTTTCAAAAATAAAAAAAAAGGTTTACTTATTCTCAATTAAAGACTTGTAGAACCAAGTTATAGAACCCACATTATACTACAAACTACCAGAAACAATCAGGTGATATTCGTTAGCACTGGTAAGATCCTAGTTTAGATTAGCCCCAGTCTGTGTATCCTGACTCCAAACTACAAGAAATAAACCAAACACCTAAATTTAGACACACTTATATAGAGTTAACACAGTACTGCATGCTACAGTCATATCCAAAAGTGTATTAATGAATTCACTGGCATATCTGTCTATGATAAAAATGAATGCCACAGCTTTTTAGTTCATCCATTTTTCAAATCCCCAACATCACTACAGACTGCCAATCAAGGGCTATGAAAATTAAGTGTTCTCTTGAAGGACTTGATTTGTCTCTGTATACACATTAGCTAGAGCATTCCTGTTTGGTTAAAAACAGGAGAAATTAATTTGTCATCTATCATCATGTTATCCAAACACTGGCTTCCAAAACTATGATTAAAACACTTTTGTACAACCTTGGCAAGGCTAACTTACCAGCTGTACACTGAAAAGGAACATTAAGTTACAGAGGATGAAAAGAGAAAGAAAGAACAAATGCACTATTATTCAGACAGCTTACCTCCTTCAAAAAACAGACCTACGGCTACTGCTCTATAGAATCTGTTTTTACAGGATTTTATTCATAATACAACATAGATCTTCTATGCCCCATATTTTTTAAAAACTGCACATTTTTGATAAAAGGTATTTTTTAGTTCTCTAAAATTTACACTCTAATCCACTAACAACAGTACAAAGTACCTACTGAGGAGTTCTTATTTAAGAAGTGAGGTTCTAGTATGAGTAGCCTACGTAATAAACAAATACACAATTGGGAGGGGACAAAAACCCCTTCATACTAAGGATTTTACAGTTAGCTTATTTTCAATACATCCTTACTTCCTGAAAAATCACACATGCACAAAAAAGAGGTGAGATGATCTGAATCCACACCTAGAAAAAAAGCCCTAAGCAGTTACCACCCCTGGGCCTTCCATGGCACACTTTACTGCATTCTCATCATGCCTCCCTAACTCAAGGTGTTCAGATCCAGACTGCGTATGGAGGGGACACTCAGGAATGTGAAGATAAAGCAAATGGAGATGTGAAATCAATGTGTGTGCCTTAAAGCAGTCTCAGTCCCCACAGCAAACACTCCTACGCAGTGGTAAAAGAACACCTACTTTCCATAGCACAGTTCTTCAAGATTTTTTCCACCTGGCAATTCCTTCACCTGAGAAAGCTATCACAAAATGGTGCTTGGGCTAACTCCCAAACGAGTGCTTTCACCTTGCCATGAAAACGACACAGTACTTCTTTTCTCCTTTATTTAATTTAGTGCATCTTTAAAGGTAGCATCTGACTTTTAAGGCATATTCTTAATGTAAATCAAGAATGTGCACAAGGCAAAGTAGGGTGGCACGACTACGACTACGCCGTAACTGCATCCCCCCAGGTAGAAAGGCCCTTAAACATTTTACTGAAAGAGACCTTTTCTCCGGTAATGTATCAAGCAGATTACCATCTTCCCTAAGGAGGATCATTCTTCCTAGGGGCAAGAAGCTGTAGAACTGTATTTCATGGGGGGGGGGGGTGGAAGAAAACCAACTCATCATCATGATTATTCATTCAAGCTATCCCAAACATGTCTTTTGTGTTCGTTACTTCAGAGCCCACCACAATTGGAGTTTTCAAGGACTCTTTAAAGCAGCCAACTATACTCACTGAACAATTCAAGAGCCAAGGGGTGCTTGGAAATGAGATATAAGGAAAAGCGACCTATGACTTGCTAAAAAAAGAGTACATCACCACCAAGGTGCAATTTCAGTGCTGTCTGTTTACCCCTCTCTTATGAGAGGGATGGCAAGGCACCGAGATCTCTTTCGTAGCTAGATGCTGCAGCCTGGAGATGTTGCAATCCAAAGAGAACCGAGACACTACACTGACATCCTCCAGCCTTGCACAACGAGAAAGGATTGCTCCCGTCCTCAGTAATGCCAAACACAAAGAGATGCCAGATTATTCCCACCGCGTGAGCAGGAACTCTTAAAACTCTTAAAAGGAATGCCACGGGGCTGTGGATCCCGTTCAAGCAATGAAAAGCTGTAACACTATTTCTGACTCATAAAGGGAAAACAGCCAAGCTGGAGATATCCTGAAAGCTCGCTTACATTTATGGAAAGACGCAGGGCTTCTGAAAGGGATGCAACTCGCAAAACACAAACTCCTCTGCCTAACAGAGGGCAAGACGAGGTGAAAACAGACCGGCACGTTTCTGTAAATAGAGGTCAATATTTCCTCGAACTTCGGACTTCAGCAGTGCCAGTGGCACAGCGATGCCGATAAAAGCAGCCAGGCGCTCCAAGTTTTACTTTCCCATTAACAGAGCCGCCTAGAACAGAAAGCAGAGAGGGCAGCGGCGGCGGCTCCCCCGGACTGTCAAGGTTACCCCTAAACCACCAGTTGGAAGCAGCCCAGCAGACCCCTCTGAACGCTCCTGGCCGGCTGTACGCCGCCCTTCACCCCTCGGAGCAACTCACCGGGGGGAACCCGGGGAGCCCCACCGCCGGCGCTGCGCAGGTTTTGGGGTGTGCTCCGAGAGCCGAGCCTGCCGGGCTCCCCCCCGGGGATCCCCCAGCGCGCCGCGGCCGCCCCCCGCTCACCTTCGTGCCGGCTGGGCTCGGCTCGGCTGGGGCCCGCCGCCCTCCTCGCCGCGGCCGGGTGCCGCGCCACCCCGCACGGATCTCCCGCGGCGGCAGCCGCCGCGCTGCCAGCGCCGAGGCGTGAGGGCGGCCCCACGTGCGCCGGCTGCGCCAATCCGCGCCGCCCGCCGACCGACGGACCCCCGCCGACCGACAGACGGAACCCCGCCGGCCGGCAGGCACCCGTCCTCGTCCCCGTCCTCGGCAGCGGCCCCGGCCCCGGCCCGGGCCGGCCTCGAACCGGCGGCGCGGCGGGCGCTGCGCGGTGGAGGTGGCGGCCGCGGGGACAGGAAGCGGCTCCGGGCCACGGGAGGAAACCAACGCGCCGGGACCAGAGTTTGGGACCTGCTGGCGGGGAGGGGACAAAGGAGCCCCGCTGGGCAACGTCAGGGCCGAGCCCCGGCTGCTGGAGTTCGGGCGGACAAAGCTGCGGAGCGGAGTTACTCGCTAAAGCCGCCTTCTTTACCGAAAAACTCGGTAAAGCAGCCTTTTAGCGCTCTCGTGAGTTTTGCAGGAAAACTGGAGCGCGCTCGCTCTCTGTCACAGAGTACCGGCAGTGTGGGGCGGGCTCTGCCTGCCCAAACGGCCCCAAGGTGGAACAACAGCACGGAAAGAAACACCGACGGGGAACCTTCCGTCGGGAAAGTATGGGCGCGACTACTCAGGCTCACACTGGGACCCTGAAGGCAGCACCATCACGTTCTGCTGGAGCATCAGACCCCGGCCCGCAGCCAGAGATCGAGGCTGGAAACAAAGTTTGTCGCCACACGCTCCGCTCCTGGTGCTATACGGTGTCCGGCCCCATGCCACAGAGCTGGGACTGCTGCCACTCTTCACTTTGGCAGCACTGAGAACCTAGTGTTTAAAGACAATGCTGTGCCCAGTATGAAAATAAACACTCTCGATGTATCAAAATATTTTGGTGCTGCATTTTGCAATGTTTATAACACTGCATTTTTGTGTGATTGTCAACGTGAACTGTAGTTAGTACAGTTTCCGCTTATTACAGAAAATGTAATATTATTGGTTGCTCACTGTGTGTGTGTTTCGTCCCCGTCATTTAATCTGATGGTTACCGATGCTGTGCAGTGGCAGTTGTTCACAATGGCCTCAGCCTCTCAGACCATTACAGTCTGCCGTACTGCTGCTCCTTCAGGCCTCCCTTAAAAGTGCTCTGAAATGCAGTGAATGACTCACGTTATTGGTTAATTTTAATAGCTTTTGCACGGGTGTCGTGGAAACAGGCCGATCAACTTTTGTTGTAGGCAACAGCCACCCACAAATGCCTTACTTCCTCCACATCTTAAATGTAAAGATGTTCAGCCCCCAGTGCCCTTCAATTTTTAAGAATAAATTTCCAAAAGATAAATCTCTGTTTTGTGTGAGTGAGCTTGGTTGCTGTTACAGCTAAATGTCTCCAGCATCCCTGGTGCTGTGGCCGCATGCACAGCCCTGAGAAGGATGAGGGAACACAGGCCACAGCTCTAAGAGGCAAAGCTGCAAAGAAGGTTACTCCTTCATGTAGCAGCAGGGGCAATCAGAACTGTTGACATGCTGAGTCCTTTCAAGAGTTCATGACTAACTTTTTCAGAAAGATAAACTTGGGAATGTCCAGATATGTGATCTATTTTTATATAGTGCATAAATACAGAGTCTTTTAAATTTTGCTAATGTCTCCACAACCACACAGACCAGTAACACAAGCTGAGAAAGTCATTTCATTGCCTAATGCCAGAAACCAAGATGAAGAGAAAGCTGAATATGCTTTTGGGAACAATCAAAACAACACCTGTCAGCCCTTCCATGTTTTATTCTTTTATTCTTATTCTAGTGTTTTCTGGTGGTTATTTTTTTTTTTCCCCTGTAGATTCTCTGCAGGTGATATATTTCAAATTAGAGCAGAACTTGAAGTCCAGCTTTTAATTTTCAGCTACTCTCAGGCCTTTCAGATGTGTCTCAATTTTGCTCCCATCATCATTTGATCTGATGGTATTTACTTTTGGTAAATTAACTGTTGCTACTAGCATGCTGAATTATGTTGATGGACTTCAGTTTATGTTTAAACATTTACAGTGACTTGTACTGTTCCTGTAAAAATGCCTTCTTCAACGTCCTTGGGCCTTGTCAGGCCAAGTGGCACGCGTGTGCTCAGCCATTGCTCCCATCCTACAACTGGATACATTTATTACTTAGATTAACACACCAAAACTGTCCAACAGACTCCAGCCTTCATGCCTGGACCTCTTTGGCAAGTAATTGCATTTACACATAACTCATACAGAGATCTGTCAATCAACCATGTAAAATTTTTTGAGTGCCGAAGGGTTCTGACAAGTGATGTCTGGTAGAATTAAATGAATAAATTTGAGAGCCTAGTGCCCACAGCAGTATGCCAGACTCTTTCACAGAGCTTACTGTCTTCACGGTAGAACAGGTCATGCATTTGTGTCTCTCCTACCCAAATCCATATTCTGCTACCTCGGTGTTAACTAACCTCACTTTTGACCTAAACATCCCTTACAGCAATCTCTGGCCAGGAGACAGAGCTTAAACCCAGCAAGTGATACTGTCTTAAACCGCTTTCAATAATTCTGCCAAAGCACATCTCTTCAGACCCACGAGAGTTTGCAGGGCTGAGTTCTCAGAAAAAAAGACACTGAGCTTCTTCTCCATACATTCTGTGGTCCTGTGGAATCAGAAGGGAGGCCCAGATTCTGAAATTCCACTGAAACAGAGCTACCGAGATCTTCCTGATGGCTATCCAGGCCTAAGACTCATCCAAGCATCCAAAAGCAAAACTTAGCCTTTGCTCCAGGAGCAGTTGAGATTGTGGAAGTGGCTTGTACATGAGATAAACAAGATTCTTAAAATTAAATTTCGGACAATAAACTGCTTCCCAGAAATTTTGCCTCCAAGTGTAGGCTTAATGAAATGTCATGCAGGCCTGGAAAGCAGGAAATCTATTACAGCTGTGCAGCTGTACCACTGGAGTGCCTAGGACTGTCACTGATAACCAGCCTGATAAAAGAGTAATGAGCAGGATGTCTGTAGTCCATCACAGGACTAACAACAGACCATGCAGACACCTGAATACTATATGGGAAGTTGAGTTGGAAACGATCAAACATAACATTTAAAGATAGGTAGCATAAACTGAATGAATGAGGCTGCTAGCAAGTGCTGCTGTTCATGTGCATAGCTAAAGTCATTAGCCAATTTAAATGCTTGACAGGTGCAAGATAGTGATAGCAACTCATAAGAAAGTGCATGGTACAATGAACTATGTGGAGGGGGGAGCTGTGTCTCAGACTTTTGGATTTCTCAGGCTGCAGCACAGTTAAAGCCAGAACTGTGTTCTGCTGTCATTTGCATGCAGTGCTATTCTTGCTAATTGCCAGAGCCCTCAGATCAGAAAACCCCACATGGCAAATCCAAGCCTGTGCTTACAAGTAATGAAGTGAGTCAGGGGACATGGTAGGTGGCAGGGTCAGGCTGTAGAGCCAGTGGTGTTCCTGTCACCTCGTGCGCAAGCAGCCAGCCAGAAGAGGCACAGGTGGGGGCTGTGGAGGGCTGGCAGCAGCAGGAGTAGAGCTTGTGCAGAGTAGATAAAGGCAGGAACTAGTCATCTGCGATGAGCAGTGTGTATCCTACAAAACTATGGCGTATCCCCAGCATGTTCTTTGAAGGACTGTAACTCTGCTTTTCTTTTTGCTTCAGAATGAAATGAGCAGTATTGCTTTATCTGATGATGAAAGAATGCATGCATAAGTAGGAATATAAATTGGCAGGATTCCACCTGTATTTCTCAAAATGTACAAATACGTTGTTAGCATAAAAGTATAGTTTCTGTCATCCGTGCTGAATGATATTTTCTTCTGGAAGTGCTCAGTATTAATAAATATTGATTAACAAAAAGAAATTGTATACAACCTGATACACAGAATTAATAGGAATTATTAGTGTTTGCAGAAAAAGCAGTTTTTTCACTGGTATCTTCTGATGCTTATTCATTTCCTGTTTAGATTAAAAGTAATATCCCTAGCCGCAAACCCAGGTCTCCCCTAAGTCTTATCTCCAACTGAAAATTACAGTGTTTAATTAAGAATAAACACAGTCCAAAAGAAATAGCCCTTAATTCAAATCTAATTAAGATAACATCAAGGTATATATATAGGTGTGTGTGTGTGTGTATGTGTAAAATCAGAATCTCAAAATACTAGGATACATTAGAACTGTCCAGCTTCCTCAAATAAGGGCACGAGAGCTTATTGTCACAGGATGTGCAGGGACCAGTTTAAAGATAGCTATCTAAAAATGAGACAAAGAAGAATTGTCTTTCAATACCAGTGATATTTCAGAAAGCTTTGGAACATGCAGCAAGGCAGCGAGAAGCACAAGTGAACCTCAGAGGTCTTGGAAGAGTTTGTGACATTGTCCTAAAGTTCCCAAGATGTCCTTTTCAAAAGACATACTGTGGGTTAAGCACCAGTAGGAGGTTTAAAAGGTTTTGCTTAGTACTTGCTTATGGGACTGGGAAGACTGTAGCATTTTATTAAACCTGACTGGCTTAGACACTAATTGCAGGTTTGTCTTGAACAGCAGATAAGATCTATGCGTAATGCTTATCATTACTAGGGGAGTGCACAGCATATGGCTGTGATGTCACCTGCTGCCTGGCCTGACAATGGATATGACTTGACCACAGAAATTCTAGTGTGATTTGTAATACAGTATGGGGAATGCAACAGCAAATTATCTATCATTTGTGTGGCATGCCTTTCTGTTTATCATCAGTAAGTGCTTACTATCATAGCCATGTGGAGACTAGTGCTAAAGGTCATTGGGCTGAGTATGAAATGTAAGGACTTTAGAACTGTTAGAAATGTGTTTTCATAACAGTAAATTTTAAAACAGTTACAGCTGTGGATTTTTTTTTTATTTATTTTTTTGCTTTGGAGTCGAGAGTACCTAGCAATCAATCTGTACCTATAAATTATTTGAAAAACACACTTTATGGTAAAGTGGAGAAAAAGCAGACAGAACTAGATAATTTACTGTGATACCTCTACAAAGCACTTGGAGAATATTTTATTGGCTCTGTAGTACTCCTTCCTAAATCATTTCCCAGATTACCTTCTTGTTCAATTCAATTTGAAACTGTGAATGGAAAAAAATCCAACTGATTTTGAAAATTTTTGTTCTTCCAGAAAACCATTTTTTTTTTTTTTATCATGGCAATGATTATAAGCCTTTTTTTTTTTTTGAGCATAAACCAATATGTGGTTTCATATTTAAAATATAAAACATACAAGAAATGCATTTTCCTCAAGTTAAAGATCATATTTGAAACAGCTTGATAATAAAGAGGAGGAGAAGGTTTAAAGATTGTATAGACAGATAATTGAAGATATACTACATGCTAGAGGATGCATTGAAAATAGATTTTTGAAAACAGTCATGTTTTTTATCAGTATTATGATGTTGGCTTCACAATTGTTTATGAAGATCCAAACTTTTCAAAAAGCTCCTCAATCTGATTTCTATTTTTTCCTATGCAAATGACAAAATTAAACGATCAAACTATCTTGCCTTTCAGCTGACTGTGCAGTACAGATGAATGCTGCTGCTTGTGCATGCAAGTGCCTGGGCCCATAACTGAGTACAGGTATGCACATACAAATACACGCACATGCCCTGAGTTCCTGCCTTTTTTTTTCCCTTTCTTTTTCCACCATTCGCCATCTGTCTGCTTTTTCTGAGAACACATCAAATTAAAAATAATTTCGAAGTTCTCTGTATGATAAACTTAATATGTGAAATTGTGTTAAATTCAGGACTAGATTTAAATCTGCTTCTAGTAAAATCGGCTATAGGCTCTGCTAACTAGTTACCACTGAAAGAGGTCCACTGATGGCCAGTGCTAGAGGTTGCATAGAAATTATATTAGTCACAATTTCTGTGAACAGGTTCCTTGGACAGATGAACAGACAGGAAAGTATATGTGAGGGGAGAATGTGCTGTTTTAGCATAATAAGGATTATTGGACAGAATCCAAATTACAACCTGAAAGCTGTAAGATACATTGCCCATATCAATGACAATAAGGTAGATCTTGTATTCAGAGGCCAAAAGAATCCGATCAGTTGTCTTAAGAATGAAATTCATGGACTATTTAATGAACATATGTTTTCTTTATGTATATATCTGTATCTGTATCCTCCATACATATATATTTATGTGTGCATTTCTGGGGAGATAATTGAACATTATCAGCTTCCTGAGATAATCACAGTCCTCAAAGGCTCAGTACAAGTGCCTGGGGATTTCTGCGCTAGAGGTGGAACAACCTTGTGCGGTGAGGCCCGAGCAATGTGAAGCTGTGTACTTACCCTCCCTCCATTACCCACCTGAACTGTTAGGAGAAGAGCCTTACTTCAGAGAGAAGAGCCTTGGAGTTCGGTCAGTTCAAGCACTGTAAATATCTCAAACTTTTAAAGGTATCTGACTGCATACAGTAAAAAACAGTATCAAGCTTAACAAATTTTAAAGTATACTTAATAACTTTTGAATTTTACCTTATATTTAAGAAAATCAAATTTCAAACCATACACAGCATAGTAGCCATCCCCTCCAAGCATTTGAAAAAAGTCAGGTGAAATGGGCTTGTGTATTCTGACAATGAATCAAATGCTCAGTAGATAATTTTGTACTCCTTGTTAGCTGGTTAATGACACCATTCCCTGAGGGAGCTAGTCAGACAACATATGTCAAAACCAGCATACATATATATGCACAGAAAAAATAAAGCAATAGATATCCAGTGTATTTCTTTCAAAGGTGAAGTCTAATTGATCCCATGATTTTACTTACACCTGAAATCACTTACCAAATAACACAACTGACAGCACCATCAGGTTTCTTTAAATACTAATAATGCTGTATGTAGCCAATATACACAGACATAATAAATTTAGGGGGAAAAATAAAAAGGTGAATGCAGTATTTTAAGTATTTGAGCATGTGTAATGGAAAGGTGCTTTAGAAATGATTGGGCTTTAGGCTTTCAAAAAGAATAAATGACTTTTCCTTCATATAAGAAAATGGATTTTACTATGCACCTATATAATATCCAGTGATGTTAACTTCCTGAGAATGTTTATAAACTTCTCAGGTACTTGAAGTTTGCTCTGAATACTCAGAGATTAATTTTAAAGTGCAATTCATCTGAGAAGTTTTCATTCTCAGAATAACAGTAACAATAATCAAACTAACTTCCTTTCATATCATTATTAATGTTAATTATAAACATTTGTTAGGATAAGTTAGGCAGACCCTCTTTGCAACCTAAGCTTTGTCTTCATTAAGCTTTATTGTTAACACTTCTGAAATAAATAAATAAAGGATTCCAGATTGGTTGCTCTTAGCTACATTTTATTCCCTGCAAGTAAGGGAAGCAAAAACGTAGTAAAACATTCTCAGTCCGTGAAAGAGAAGAGATAATTAAATAATAAATCAATAAATGAACTAAACACAACCAATGTCTTGAGTAAGTTGTTTTCAAAATACTTTCAGTACCTGTAATTAATGATACATAAAATGTTGGAATAGCCTTTTATTATAAATCTAACGAAGAAAGAGAATTAATGTTGGATACATGTAATGAATATAATCCAGAATTTGTTTCAACAATGCGATCGCTCCCAACCCCTCACTCCCTAACCCCAGATCTATGGTAGCATATCTCCAAAGTGAAGTAACTCTGCATTCTGTTAACTATTCCACTTTCAAGACTAATGTTATTTTACAGGATAACTGAGGAAAGAGAATTTGTGTAGAAAATGAGAGCACGTGAGAAGTCATTGTACATGCAATTCATTTCTGTTCCATTTCTAGGCTATTTAATTGTCATCTGGCACATTGTCATAGTGTGCTTTGTTTCACTATGGTGCTATTTATAACCTGCATAGCTCTGGCAAGCAAAAAAGGTAAAATCTCTTTTGTAAGCAATTTAGTGTCTAGATAAGCAGTGCTAAAATCAGCATTAACTAACACCATCTTGTTTAAGTGAAAAAAACTTTTGGATATTTGCTGTATTTACTAGCTTTTGTGTCTAAAGGCAATTTTTTTTTCTCTCTCCCCCTCCTCCCAGGTTTTGTCACATAATGCTTGGTTCTCACTATGGGGGAATAGAAGAAAGCAGTCAGGCAAAAAAAAATCCCCAAATTAAAAGGACAATCGAGGAAGAGAAAAACATGAAATAATATGCTCTTGCTTATATCCAAATGCTAATTTTAAAAGTTAGAGTTCTGAGAATAATAATATCACTGCAGCTAGCTTACCTTTTTCCATGTCATCATCAATGCTGATGACAACTGTTCTACAGGGTGAGCTGGCCCAGCTCTGAAATGTGCACTTTGACTTCATTGGGTTCTTGTAGCTAGCCAATTTCAATGAAGTTGCTTATCTTTTCATCTATTAACCTTCCCCAAATTTTCTATTCATTTTCCTTTAATAAAGTAAATGTTTTCCTTGTATACCAGTGAAAATATTTCTAAGATTGGAAATACACGTATATATTTTTGTTCAGCTTTTCAGATGTAAGATTTCAAAGTCCCTCCCCTACTGCTTACAGCCTGTAGGCCAAAAGACATTTTTTCTTTTCAACTGGCATCTTTTATCTGGATGTCTTTAATATTCTGGTGTGCAACAGTGCAGATGCAAGTGTTTGTGACAGTAAAGCCTTCTCCCCAAGATAATAAAGAATACACTGCAATAGTGCATAACATTATATACAGATAACTTCACTGTGTCCTTTAAGAAGTTAAGACCATTCAAAATAAGTAAACTGAAAACTTCATGAAATTCTGTAGTTTTTTTCAGAACACATTTGATTTTGAAATACTCAGTGAACTGTGATTTTGTTCTCAGATGATAAAAATGAGAAGAATGGCTAGAATTATAATTTAACATAACAGAAACAGAAAGCTAAACTAAACTAGAAAAAAGGTTTTAGGAAAGAAAGGGTTCTCTTTGCATCTAAGGCCACACATCCATTTTCATTTATAGGGGATCCCTATACCCCCAGATCATTAAGTAGTACAGATTCATATAGGATCAGGTATGAATAAAGAGAGCACATAATATGGCATATACATCTGCATGCTGTGTGAGCATGTGGCCTGCTTTTCCAGATTGCCTGATGTTTTTCCTCTGCTTATCTGCATGGCACATTGAGGAGCGCTTTTGGCAGCTGGTTCACAGGCTCATTTCTGAGCTCAGCCCTGCAGCAAATTCCCAAACAAAGAGCCACATTGCTACCAGGACACTGTTACCTTTTAGCCTGGTCATTTACACAGTGCTTTTTAGAAGCCTTTCCAGTCTGAAACCTGACAGCAGACCTACAAGTGGTTATGGAGTTGTGCAGTGAAGTGAATCCGACTGCCAGATTTCTGTCTCATATACATGCAGAGGTACAGACATCTGCTGCAGATAGTCAGGACCGTGAAAAAGATACAGACTGAGGGCTGTAGAGTAACCATCAGTGACGGGAGAGCTTCCGGATGAAAGAGCTGATGCCCATGTAAGTCTGTGCTGAGTTCACCCTTAGCTGCTGAAGTAAACAACTGACCTCCAAGGACAGATATTTTATGGAATCCAGCAAGGTCGCTGTTGACTATCATCTGGCTAAATAACTGAGGAGGTGGCATTCACCACTTGGAAATCTCTTGCCCATCATCTCTGTGAGAAGTGGATACAAAAGAGACCATCCCTTGGATTTTCTGCCCCCAGTATATATGAAATCCCTTTTCAAAAGTTAAAAATGTGATTTAGTCAATGTGCATATAAGAATACTGATATCTGAGTTTTGTATTGCTTCAGAAAAGTAGAAACCTGCAAATAAGATAAAATTGCTTTAAATACACACTGTTTACAATAGTGAACATATACTTTCATGAGTGAAAGAAGGGTGGGGCAGGAGCTCAGACTCTTGATTTTCAGTGCCAGACAAGTCTAACAATATTATATTTTACTTGATTTTTAAATCACAGAACAAAAAGCTAAAATTCCATTCTCAGATAAATGAAGAAAATTTTAAACCTGAACTTTTTTTTTTTAATGTCTTTGTAGGTTATTGTGTCCGACATAAAAGTAATTTCAATATGTTGTCATAATATGAAAACATTTCTTGCATTGCCTTAGATGATGTTGGCTGTGGAAGTCTATTTTAATTTCCAGCAAGAAAGCCTAAGTGGCCCTTATGTAGCTGAACTCCACATCCCAGATCCTGGTTTCCGAAAGAGACTCAAGGCTATTCTAGCTATTCTGATAGAGAAGGAAAGGCTAAGAAGTGTAAGCAAGTGGAAAGAGGAAAGGAAAGTTCTGCTTTTTCTTTTCTTGGTCTGGGACACTCTACCAACCTCTGTTGTGTCTGTTCTGATGAGAGACAACGGTGAATTCATCACAAGCTCCTTGCTGATTCTCTTGCCATGTTGGAAACTAGAATGAACATCTGAACTCTGGCTGTATGGTTGGCTTGCCTGCAACAGATGTGCTTTGTGTGCTTCTTTTCCTTAGCTGGAGGCGTCACATTTATGACTTGCTACTTCAGAACTTTTCCGTTGTTACATGTTTTTCCAGACTTCCATGCTATCCAGCATTCCTTCTGCATGTTAAATACCTTCATCTTGCAGGAGTTCCACTATTGGCCAAAAAATTGGAGAAGCCATGAGGGAGATTACTGAAGCAAAGCAGCCTGTCCCTGGCACATTGTACAACTTCTGGGGAAAAATATAGGTGAATTTCTCCAAGCTGCCAAATCTGGAGATGTCTTGACCATTCTAGAAGTGGGAAAGAGAGAAGAGAGATTTGGAGAAAAATATGAAATTGCATATTTCATCTGGGATTTACAAGGGGACAGAGGAACAAAACCAAATTCTTCATATCATGTTCTGACACCAACATATACGTCTTTGCCAAACATCAGAGTGCTTGGATTGCATGTTGCACCTGCTATCTCTGTATAGAGCAGCTTGCTGCTATGTACAGTTCAGTTTTTGGTGAAAGCTGAAGAGTAAGTATGGTGGTGATCAAGGCATCTGTGGGGACCACCTAAGAATTTTTTTTTATGCCAAATATTCCCATACCGGTGTATAATGCAGGCATTCATAGACTGAGTAAAAAAGGCCTGTGCATGTCAAGTGGTTCCTGGTTACCTGAAATGTGGGGTTAGCCTCAGAAAGGAGAGGGTTGTTTTTTAGCCTCCTCCTGTGTGGCTTTTTTAGTGCATGCTAAAGCTACCTTAGGTGGAAGTGGAAGAAGAGTGGGAGTCCTGAGGCTTAGGGAATACTTCTGCAGAAAGCAGATACTGTTGTCAGATGGACACCAAGCTCCCCGTGTTAGGGTTCAAACATTACATGATACTGATGCCAGCACATGAGCTAACCAGGAAGCGCCGGTGAAACAGGCTGATATGCACATTTGGGCCTCTGGTGGTGTGGTGGTGTAAGACACAGCTACTGAAGAAGACAGCAAAATTACCAGTGATTTGATACAAAAAAAAAATTCCTCTCAATTCTCCAGATTAGTATAGAGTTCCTATCAAAATGATTAAAACAACAAAACTGAGGCTTAAGGAGAGTGAAATAGACTGGTTTAAGATACCAAATACATTTAAAAGGCTTATACCTAATACGTCATGTGAAGAAATCTGAAGTGATTTTCTCACTGTTTGGCAACTAAAGTGGAGCCTCCCAAGGCACCTAACAAGCCTAGTCATACTCTTCGTAGACACTTTTTGTTAAGAAATAAGCCACACAATATCTTCAGCATGCTTCCAAACAGCATGTTTAGAATTGCAAAGGTGGAGAGCCGTCCTGGAGCCATTGTCTCTGCTTCAGCAAAGAGAACCACCACAGCTCCCCACATCCAGCATGTTAAGGTACTATAATTATCCCACAGTACTTGATGACTAATTTGAAGCTGAGCGCTTTCAGAGGCTGCCCAAGTAATACTTTAAGCATATTTTTAGAATACCTGTTTTTTGGTTGTAAACAAAATTAGTGAAACTTGGATAGCTCTTACTACATACCTCTAATACATGCTCTGGAAACAAATACAGTGGCTTCTGATTGCAGTATAAGTTTATGAAAGATATTTTACCTTGGCTATATAGGCTGCAATTTCTATAGTCAGTAAGGACATTTAGCATTTCAATGGTATTTTAATCTGAAAAATTCAGAAGCATGCTTTTAATAAATCTCCATCTAGGGCCTCTGTGAGAATAAATAGTATGGCTGTTTCCTAAAGAGATTAGATTAAGCCATAAAGATGCAAAATCAGTATAGAAATCAGAATTCTTTGAGTCAACCTGTGAACACTCCTTTTCCTTCTGCACACTTTGAAGACAACAAGGTGTGGCATACTACTTTAAAAGGTATTTTGCTTTCTCAATCCAACTACAGCAAATATAACAAATTGTAACAAAAAATCTGAGGAATTTCTGGTGTACAACATAGTATAGCAAGTCCCAAATATTTTTCCACAGTTTATAAAGGCATTAGTGCAACGCTTTCTGGTTGCAGAGGCAGGACACATATTTTCACAGCATATGCATTTTTTCCACAGAGGATATCTAGGAGTTTAATATTTCTCTGTAAATATGAAGGAGTCAGAGTTCTTCCTGAATGTGGGCTGCAGGCATTTTGCCTTTAGAAGTTCGCATTGCACCAAGAGCAAATCGTGAGTCTTGTATTCCTCGAAAGCACTTGCTCTTCTGTGACCCAGAAGCAGGCCTTCTGTGGTCAGAAGGAATTTATATCTGGATTTTGAAGCTCTGCCAAGAGCCCATTTTGGTCTGTAGAAACAGCTTTTTACCTACCAGTTTTTCTAGGTGTTTTGGCTGCATTTGACACATTCACAGCTTCAGGGGCAATTCTTTTAGGGAAAAGCACAGTCATCTTGATACAGACTCTAATACAAAGGCTTAAGGGTAAAACACTCTAAGGAAAAAATAAACACAAACCTTTTAATGTTTTAAAAGAAATAGGAGAAGATAATTTTGGAAGATAATTGCACTGATATATTAGGCACAAAATTCTGCTTTTAAACCTCCAGCTTTACTGATCTACCAGAATCAAGGAGGGGAAGGAACATATAAATGCCCTGGCTCTTGTACTTTTTCCTTATGCATTTGTTTCCAGCCATTGCTTCGATTAGATAGACCTTTGCCCTGACCCCATGTAACATTCCTTACATTTCGGTTTTCTTCTGCAGTGTTTGTATCCTAAACTCAGCAGTGTTTGGCTCCCTCTTGAAACCTCAGGTGAAACGTGCAATATGAAAACCCATAATAAGAAAATGTAACACTCATTAATTATTCTAAGAGCAATGGTATACAAAACAGGAAAATGGTGAAAATTTTCAGAGGGAACTTAGATTTTTTTTTTAAAATTCCAATTTAGTAGTGTAATACAAAAGTGACAAGCTAACAGAAAGCAAGTTTTCTGTCTTAATATCTTGAAATACAGTAAGGAGTATATTATTTTGCAGGATTAATTTGCTTATTTTCAAGATAGTCATTTTCCATTTTGTTTTAGTTAAACTAAGTTTTGTGTGTGTGTGTGTGTGTGTGTGTGCACGCCACTCTTTAAAAAGGTCAAGTTTAGGATCATAAGTGACGTAAAAGAATTTCTGTGAGATACTTGTACTGTGAATCTTAAATGCCGTAAAGTACTGTAAAGCTCAACACAGTGACACATAGCTGTTTATTTTACCCATCATGTATTTATTAATGCTCTGAAGGAGCTTAAAAGCCATCTAAAGTCTGTATCATGACATGCTATAGTCTGGAAGTATATATATTTGTGCAAACACATACATACACTATATACATATATGGCATAGATTACTTCCATATATATTTTAATTATTAGCATATATAATGTATAAAATGCATATATTTGTATAAAATATATAAATACATATGTTTATTTATATATATGTATATAAATATACAGGCAACTTCACAGATGGAAACACAGTAGCTTGCCTATAAAATGAAATTAAAGTAAATTAAAATTAAATCCAGACATATTAAAATTAATGGAATTGCTTCAGCATTATCAGGTATTTCACTGCAGTTATTCACAAATAGGATGGAAGAAACCACATTGATGGTGTAGTTCATCTTCCTAAAATGATAGGTAGCCAGGAAGTAAAATTTTTGGTTCGGAGTTCCACAACTGCTCTGCAAATCCCCAGGTGTGGAAGGCCACAAGACACTTGCTGTAATAAATGCAAGTCCAAACAGTGAAAGACCAATGGCTACAGAAAAATAAGTTAGATCAAGTAAATTATCTATATCTGAATAATTGCAGATAGCAGGTAAATTTCGTTGTGATCCTGAGAAGTAAATCCACCTCCAAACCACAGAAGGCAGAGAAGCATCAACCCTGATTTTTCTTTCCTGTTCTGAATTTACTGATTTCCTTAACAAAGACTCACCAGCACATTAATACTACTAGATGTACCAGCAACCTGCTTCTCATGATCTTTATGACCAATCTTGATGCTTCTGAGGAAGGTACTTGTTCCTCCTCATGTCCATTTGCACCTCAAAAAACAGTTAAAGCCCTGAAGAGGAGTTTTGCATTCCATAACTAAGAAAAAAATAAATCATTCAGTCTCTTCTCACCAGACTTCAGAATGTTTCTGTTTACAGAATATGCCAAGGCATTGTTTACACGCTGAGGCTGCAAGAGCCTTAGTGGATTATCTTTTTTCTGAAACATGAGAATAATGTTACTAATGTCAACGTGATGACTCACGTTCTCAAAGTTAAGCACGTGAATGCACCTAAGGTCAGTAACTCTTTAGTTAACCCCTCAGAGATTAGTTTTCTTTATTTTATATTTTTTTATTGGTCTATATCCACCTGCTGATGCCAGCAGTGTGGTATAGCTGCTTAGCTTGGATTTGCAGTACAATCAGATACATCCATGTGTATGTTCACAGACTACCAAAGGAAATTTGATTTTTCACTCATATATTTCAGCATCATACATTCAAATTTTGTCATGCTCTTACCTTACCTTTTGTTTTTTAAATACATTTGGGAAATACAGAAACTGATTGTCTTGTAGTACAAAGCTTAGCATTTAAGCCTGCAACCTGACTTCCTTTCCATTGCCTTCAGTATCTGCAAATGATCATGGGCACAAAGTATGATTTATACAAACTGTTGTATATATTTTAGTCTGATTCATTTCAAGATAGGCAGCACAGTCAGGTGTGAAGCAAGCAGGCAGATAAGTACTGACCTCCAGCTGGAGGACTGCCTAGTTTGATACCTGTGCAGTTTCGTCTCATATCCATATCTGGAAAATCACAACCTCATGCTTGCAATCTCAGAAAGGGACCCAGTGTATTGACAGTCCTTACTAAATGTGAAATATTAAACAATTCAGTGAAGCAAAGTAAAAAGTGCATTCCACTGGGACTTTGCATAGCTATATGATGGCTGAAAACACATTAGGGAATTGAATTTTAGAAACAAGTAAGTTGCATCCCTAAGATTGGTATTTCTACAGCAGAAAAATATTTTGTACATGGAGAATACATGAAAATTAAGTTCAAATGAGACACCTACTAGTGCAAGTGTTTATGCAAAGTAATGTATTCAAGGGCAACAATTTCAGCTGGTGTGCATTTTATATATTTAGCCGGTATGCATTTTCTATATTTCTAATTGCACATTATTTGGATATTAGTTACAAGTATTTTTGAATGATTAACCCCTCAAATGCTGCTATACTCAGGAAAAATGTAGTATACAACCTGCTTTGTCCAATATTCATTTTCTCAAGACTTTCTAGACAGATTTTTGTCATTTTACAAGTATGAACATTTTTCTTTCCCACTCATTTCTCTTCCCCACCTGTCAGATTTACAAACTCCATCTGGAATCTGAAAAAAGCAAGCTGTTCTGTCCCTCTAGTTCCCTTACTAATGAGGATTCTGCAGACAGAACTAAGCTGACAATTTGGATGATGTAGGAGGAAAACTGCAGTCCAGCTTTTTCATACAGTTTTAATATAGTTGTATTAATACTGTAATACTGGAAAAAAAAAAAAGTCATTGGCTTTAAAGTAAGTATATTTGACTCCATGGTATTCAAGGATGTGTACAGAGTAACGGGATGTCATTCTTTACAATGTTATTTTTCCTGACCATAACCTTTGCAGGTTGACTAGTGGATCTCATTTTACAATATTCTCAAGATGCTTTCATGCACTGCACCATCATCTATTTCTTTATCTGTATCAAGAGGAAAGTATATTTATATTCAACAATACGAGACCATTTCAGGAGACTAGAATGTCTTCCAGGAAAAATAGAGCTTATTTCCTTTGTCCCTATTGCTGTGTTGGAACACTTATCTGACTATTGAGCTTTAATGTGAGTAGAAATGCTAAATTCAGTATTTAACTGTGGAAAAAAAAATCTGATTAAAAAAATCACAAAATAAATAGGAAAGAAAAGATGGCTGTCATCCTAAATGACAAGCTCATAGCAGCAAGGCTCTTTTGGGGAACTGCCAAACATCAGTTACCTCCCACATATGTGCCTGCAGTTCTAACATTAAAAACACACATCAAAATCATGTAAATATAACCAACTTTCTAGGATACAACAAGTATTAACAGTTTCACATTCATTCATTTAAAAGCATATTGGAAAAAATAAATCCAATCTGTACTGACATCTGTTATTTTACAGCTTTTCAGTTAATGCATTACAGCTAGAAAGTGGATTATTTTCCTTTCTGAAAACTACTGAAAGCTATAAATATTATTTATTTATTAGGTAAAGCAATAACAAACTAGTTTACAGAGGTGAGATAAGACAGAAATAGGAGATATTCTATTTATTGAGTCTGGTGTATATTTGTGGGCAGAACGAACATAACAGACGGTATCACAAATGCCTATCCATGAGAAAAAAATAAAATATATATATATTCATGATGAATTCTGTTGCTTGTATTTCTGTAATGTGAACAGAGGTGATTTTGCATCCTATAAGCAGAGAAGGTAGAGGTAAGAGACATAGTGAGTTGCAATAGGATATTACTTGGCTCACATCGTGATAAGCTAAACATTGACATACATGTTAGTTTTCCATTTCCTTGTGATATACATTAGTGGATGGCAAAAGGATTCATGTAGACTGATTAGAGACAGCTGTACCCTGTCCCAGTACCGTGCCAGCATTTAAACTCAGCAGGGGAAACAGTGCCACCTTCTGAACACTGTGTTCACTTTCAAAACTTGTTTCTGTCATACTGGGTGTTTTCTTTGAAGAAAATGGATGTCTCATTCTTTTTCATGTCCTGGCAAGTTATTCCTAGATTTGGCTGTAGAAAGGGAATTGTTTCCATTTCAAGTTGCTAAAGATGAAAATTCCTGTTAAAAATTTTATAGAAAACAAAGTTTTCCATCACTGGAAGATTTTTTTTCCATTTTTTTTAACTAAAAAAATAGTGAAATATTGGCAGTCCTCTTTCATATCTAAGTCTGTTTTCTCTGTCTACTTATATAGAAGAGGAGAGACCTAAACCAGAAATTTTGGAAGCTTTGACTACAGTACAAAGGTGCTTCTTTGTATTTAAACTTTGTCAAGAATCTACGCATCACAAGCAAGTAACCTAGCAAGGCTCCTAAACAAACTGCATTTTATCCTCTAATGTCATACAAACTCCCCATATCGGTGGATATAAACTTTTCATTTTTACATACTTTAATGTTATCTTTCATGGAAAGAATTAATATATTATTAGCTAACTTCTAATAATAATTAAGTGGTAATCAACTAGTACTTAGTTGTAAATTGCTGACACTTGCTCTTATGTCTCCGGAGATCTCTTCTGTAGCATATAATATTACACAGAGAAAAATAATTCAGAGAAATAAAGTTTTAAGAAATTATGTTGCCATTAATTTTAGCAGAAGTGTAGTTCCCTTCTTAAGTCCCATGGCAATTAACACTTGTGGAAGGCAATACATTAATAGGCTAAATCAGGTTCTGAAAGTATTTTCTTTGGTTTATTGAATGTGTAAGAAGCTGGCCCCCTTGTGGGATTAAACTTGATTTGTTCGGGCAAAAAAATACTCCAATATCACATATTATTTAAAGGCTTAGTTTGTCAGTTTAATAGCTTTAACCTACTATAATGATCCTTTTTATAGTACAAAATTTAGTAGGATATGTGATAGTAATAAACAAAAAGCAGATCAACATCTATTTGTAAACTATCATGTTAGATATTATTATAAGTGAAATATTATTTATTTAGATCATTTGTATTCTATTATCCAAAGAAATAGTCTTATTTCAGAATATTTAAATGAAATCTGTTTTGCTACAGAATTAATAACATTAATTCATAAATATTTTTAGTTTCATTCCAAGAAGGACATTATGAATTTAATGTGGTATGTGCAATTTTAAAAATAGTTTTGTAACTAATCTTCCTTTCTTATATGCACAGAAATTTCCTAAGTGTAATATAAAGCTCATTCAAAAATCTTTATTTGAAAACAGTTTTCTATAAATTCATATTTTTCTCTAATTAAAAAAGTCAAACCTTATTTCCTCTAGTTGGAGCTCGTCTACCATTTTAAGATCAAACCAAATTTATTTATATTTAGAAAAATGCTTGAACAAATGCCTAGAATTCTGTGAGGCTTAAAATATGCTCAATAATAGCTTAACTTTTCATTCTGACTTTTTTTTTTTTTTTTTTTTTTTTTTAAGTAGGATCAGTTGTAGGCATTCATTTTATGAATGCTGTAATACTTCTTTTTTATAGCTGCCAGGGTTAATGAGTTTTTGTTATTCACACCCAAAGTAATGTCAGTTCTTTTTTTTTTTTTTTTTTTTTTTTTTTTTTTTTCCAGACGGGACAGACAATAGTGTGTGAAGCTGACAGGAGCTGACAAGGTAGTGCCATGCAGGCCGTCTCTCCCAGACAAAGTATGGGATCTGCTAGAAGAAACCAAAAAGAATTGGGTTGTTCAGCCTGGAGAAGAGAAAGCTTTTGGAGAGACCTTAACAGACACAGACTGGAATATGAAAAACCCTAGTTAGATATAAGAATTTTTTTTTCTTTCCCATGAGGACAGGTTTGTGATCTCCAGTCTTCAAGGTGTTCAAGGCTTGACTAGATTTGGCCTTGGGAAACCTGATAAAATTAGATCTGCTCTGAGCAGGGGATTGACATAGATGCCCTCTGGAGGTGCCTTTTGACCTAAATCATTCTGTGACTCAGTGTGAGAAATGTCTAAATGCCACACCTAATTTCAGAGGATTACAATCCTTGCAAGCCAATAGCATGTCGATAATTAAATTATATACAAGGCTGAGATTACCTAGGTAATGGTATCAAAAATATCAGATTTGGTTACAGATATACTGGACTAAATTTGGGCTGGAATTGCTTATTTGGAGGAGGAAAGGAGGTACACAGAATGGAGGAAAACGGGGCCAGGAAAAGGGGAAAAGAAAAAATGAGTGTATGCAATCATGTGATGAGTAAGGGTACGACTTGGACAGCCCTCCAATTATCACTGCAGCTGGAGCAAGACATTAACCAACCTCTGTTCTGCCTATACCATAATAGCTTGGGCTTGCTTTAGCAGCCCAGATGAGGGGGTGGAGGAGTTCTTCTCTGGCTAGGAGGGAAACACATGAAAGAAACGATAAGGCATCCTGGTTATCACAGTGTCAGTGCCCATTCCAGCAGCCACCCACCACCCACTCAGAGCTCAGAGCTAATACAAGCATTCATAAGCCCTGGAATAAATGCATGAAACAGACACACATTAATGAACTTAGCACTATTTCTTTCTATTAAAATGAGATTAAGGAGAAATATAAGACAGTTTGGGTGATAGATTGGAAATTTGGTTTGCAAGTCGTAGATACTTGTTTCTATTATTTAATTGCAGGCACCAAATTGGCCTGTATCGTACCTTAAAAATTATGCTGCTCTGCATTAACACTTCTATGCCCCAGCGACTTTCATTCTCTATTTAAGCCTTCAAACTAGTAAAATCTATGTTGCAGCTGATAGGGTTGTCTCCAAGAACGGTGGATAGGTTAATCTCTACCGATTCCTGAGGAGGCTAAGCTGCAGCTGTCCTTAGCGTAGATGTTAATGAGGAAGCAGAAAAAAGACCAAAAAACACTTCTCACTTGCAGACCTGCATAATATGCAGACACAGTCTTAGGCATTATAGACTTGAAATATGAGAGTGTTAAAACATGGTGCTCCACTGCCAGAAAAGGGCAATATTATTCTTTCTCGTGCCTTTATAAATTACCAGGGAGTCAAGCTGTAAGGAAAAGGCACGACCACTTTTCTTAAAGGACTATGTTGCATCTTTGAGCCTGTTTTCCTCAACATATGCATAGCCCAACACCTGTGAGTTGTCACTAAGTGCGAAATCTTACAGGAAACTGAAACCAAACTTTTATTTGAAATCCTCTTTAAAAATCTCCTAAACACCTGAGATCCTCCCAGAAGTAAAACCAGAATTAAAGCACTTCAGCTCCAGAAGCCCCCACAACAAATGGTAAAAACTCTCTGTAGGAGAAGAGTGATTATCCTGGGGCTGACCCACAATGCAGTACAGGATACCAAAGATAACACCTCACATTATTGTTTCCTCTGGATGGCCATATGGTCATCGTAACCTGGGACCAGAAAGGTCCCACAAAATCAGGCTGTCATAATGGAGGCAGAGGGGCAGAGGACTGCAGAGGGAGACTCTGACACACTCCTTTGCATATTTTGCCCACTTTTCCAAAAATAGCTTTCATACTATCATTGAATTGTTTAGGTTGGAAAAAGACCCTTAAGATCATCAAGTCCAACCATCAACCTAATACTACAAGTCCACCACTAAACCATGTCCCTAGGAGCCACATCTACACGTCTCTTAAATAATTCCAGGGATGAGATCTCTGCCGCTTCCCTGGGCAGCCTGTAACAATGCCTGACCACTCTTTCTGTGAAGAAAGTCTCCTGATATCCAACCTGAGCTTCCCTGGTGCAAACTTGAGGGCCATTGTTTTGCATCCTATCACTTGTCACCCTGAGAAAAGAAACTGACCACTCTCCTCACTGCAGTTTCCTTTCAGGTAGTTGTGTAGTGTAAAGTCTCCCTCAGCTCTTCCTCCAGACTAAACAACCCCAATTCCCCCCAGTTGCTTCCTCATATGTCGTTTTTCTACTCTTTTCACACAGCTTTGTGGTGCTGTACTCTGAAGGCATTCCAGCACCTCAATATTCTTCTTGTATCGAAGGGCCCAAAACTGAACACAATACTCGAGTACGGCCTCACCAGAGCCAGTACAGGGGGACATCACCCCTCTGGTCCTGCTGGCCCCACTATTCGTGACACAAGCCAGGTGGCATTGGCCTTCTTGGCCACCTGGGCACACTGTCTGTCTCATGTTCAGCCGAATGTCCCACCAGTACCCCCCCAGGTCCTTTTTTGCTGGGCAACTTTCCAGACATAATTTGATGATATCTGAAGAATTCTAATGTGTACCATTGTTCATATCACATTGTCTGGCTGTGAAATTTCATGTTGCATCTTGTTTCCACCATGCACATCAGCAATGGTTCCCAAATCAGTTTTGTATGGACATAGATAGCCATTTCTAGTTCTGCTGTCATTTAAAAAGACAAGATTCATCTGCAGTGTTGTTCAATTGGTACAAAGTTTTCTGCCCCTTCACTGGCAAGCAGGTCAATCTGAGCAGATATATGCAGATATGTTATATTGTGTCATCTATTACTGCACATAAGAACCAAAATATACTTGGTTCCATGTCTTTATACAAGGTTTTACGCAACAAAGGGAGATTATCAACAGCATAAATTACTGTCTGAAGAGAAATATTTCCTAATTTCCTGATAACTTAAGTAATTTTAATGCCAGATTAAAGTAGAGGAAGCAAAAAATGAAGGTTTCAGTTAAATAATTATATAAGTTTTGCATTGGGTTGCAGAAATTTTAATTTGCTGATGGCTGCTAAACAGAAGAATCTCCTACAGAAAATGTTATCATGAAAGAAGAAAGAAAAGGAAAAGTCAAGCAATTTCTCCCTCGATAGAAACAGTGACCTGTATTTAGCAGTTATACACAGAGCACAAATTGGCCTCATGATACATTCCTCCAGCTTCTGCAATTGCCAAAAATGTCAGGTCAAGAATTTAATGTAAGATTGTTGCTTGCTCAACAATCCAGTAGGAGCTGCTAGAAAGTGAGCATTAATTTTCATTTGCCACAAATCTGTTGAAAAATTTCACTATAGCTCATTGCTCACAACATTGGATTCTGAACTGATGTATAAAAGGTAATAAATGTCATGATCAACTGGATGCTTGGGTTCATTAGGTATACAGACAAGGTAACCTGCATATAGCTGAGAAGGTTAAATTACCATTAGCAGTACAGTCTCCTAATGTATCACTAATAGAGACTAAAATGGTAAAATTCAGGCTAAAGGGCAAGAAAAATATGTAACAGCAGAAAAAAAAAAAAAAAAAGAATCAAACAATAAGATAGAAATAAGGTTTTTATATCTTATACTTTATTATCCTTACTGGATGTTCATCTGATTTACTTTCATAGATAATTCTTTTATAAATAAATACTGCTAATAAAAAGTCAGCCTGACAATTGTTTTAGAAAATATTGGAACCAGAAGAGTAAACTCATACCACAGGCTGAATCTGGTGCTTCTCAGAATGGAATTTATTAGCAAGCACTTCAGCAGTTGTGAGTTGACACTTCTGCCAAAAGAAGTCGTGCTTACTATATACCTGTGTGCTGCCTACTGTCATGGCTCAGTTGTGTCATAAAGTTGTTCATGTGACAAAGCAGTGAATCAGATGCAGAATCTGATCTGACGGAAAATTATTCCTCCCTCTCTCTTTCTCCCTTCCATTTTATCTGATCAGGTCTCTGACCCAGTTCACTGTATACACAAATCATTTGTGCCGGTGTAAGAGATAGGAGGAATGAGCTTAGGAACTTGTTATTAGCAATGACCAAGAATGTTTTTTTTTCCAATATCTATGCCATTTTATGCTCACTAAAAGCATTTATTGAACAACAACCACCTATGTGACTCTTTAAACAGTTTGATCTAAAATTTAATTAACACTTTGGGTTTGTACTTGCATACATTTTCAGGGATATTTGCATCAAAAGATGTACATAAATTATAAAAGGCATCAAGTTCATTATTATTAGATACATTGTAGCTAGATATTGCATATGTTTAAATAAAAAATGGACGTCAGATAAAATATGTGACATAATTTGCCTTATTTTGCAATAGCAACCTTTTTTTTTTTTTTTTTTTTTTTTCTACTGTAGAGTTTTTATTCTCTCCTTTGAAGCAAGTTTTCTTTCTCTGTCTGGCACAATCTGCTGAACTTCCTCAGAGAATAACTGTTCCAGAGATACAGCTCTTCCTCATCTTTTCAAACAGTTTCTGCTTGGTCAGCACCATTATTTCACTTAATATCGAATAGCTATTCACGTTGCTCTTCACGCTTAAGAATTGCTCTCTTCTATGTACCACACATCTTAATTCAAGCAAAGTAATAACTCTCCCCACATCCCCAAAATGCAAAAAGAAAAGAAACCAACAACTGTTACTGTGGAAGCTTCAATCCTGCATTGCCAATCCAAAGCTTTCAAAGCCACTACGTTAGCTTACAAATAAGTTTGGGTTCCAGTTGGGGTTCTATCTTTGTTCCTTTTTTTCAAGTTCAACTTTATGGGGTAATTCTCTGGAGTTTGTTACTGAAAATGAAAAAAGAAGCCTACTTTTTATGCCATACAAACTAAAGTTCCAAGTTAATATAGATGCTAATCACTAGAGAGTTAAAGCACACAAACCCTGCTAGATAATGTAGATGTCAAAACAAAATCACAAAATTGTAATTTGACTAACATATTACTATTATTATACCTGGGAAAACATCAAATTGCTTGTAACCAGCACAATGAATACAGACTTTCAGATACATCTGGTCTGTATCTTAGTTCTGCGTTCTCAGTAATACTATTTACAGTGCTGCAAACAGCATCCATTTACTTCAGATACAGTTATGCACCTGAATTTCAATGTTCAGTTGAATTTATGAAACTCTTTAAAGTTTGATCAAGTCTGGAAAAATACCACCCTGGAATCCAAGGTGGGGGTGGGGTGGTGTTCCCAAGATGAAGGTCATATGATAAGGAAACAATTACAGGAATATATAATAACACAAAAGGAGTTATTAAAGCTATAGAATAAGGATACTTTCCTTGAACTCAGTTGCTTTAAATTCTCCACAGCTCATTTTTACTTTTCTCTAGAAAAACGGAGAAAGTGCTCAAGTGTGATTTATTTGGACAAGCCTGATGTATCTGTTAATTAATTTGTGTCATTTAATGACAATGCAAATCACAGGATAGTCAACTAGAGAGAAGACCTCCTTTATCTAACAAAGAGTACAAAGGGCATGTAGCAGCCCAGCAGCATGTTTGGCTCAATCAGGAAAGAAAACAAAGAAGATTGTTCAGCCTGTAATGTAATTATACCTGTTTTGGCTCACATTCTCCATTTTTGAGGGTAACTGTGCCCTCAGTTTCTTGAATGGTATGTATTTAGTACAAACAAAAATAGACTTTAGGGCTGTCTCAGATAAGTTGTCTCAATTGATGTCAGCTAGGAGACACGTGATGATCTGGCCCTTGATCTTTAAAAGAATTTTAAAACCATGATGTCCTTACTCCACAGTTATTTATGAAACTGTCATAACACATGCATGAATGTACTGGGTATAAGTGGCAAGGTTTTGGCAGTTTGGGGGGGCTCCGGGGTTGGTTGCTGTGGAAGGAGGACAGGGGTTGCCCTGTGCCAGACCCACCTAAAGGCAGAGGAGGTGATTCACACCACAGCACCCTTAGAAGAGACCACACTCGAGTGGATTCTCCTGATGAGAACTATGGCCACATTGGAGCAGGCTTTTCCCTGAAGGACTGCAGTCTATGGGCTGAGTCCACACTGAAGCAGGGGAAAAGTGCGAGAGGGAAGGAGAAAAGCTGCCATGTTCTGACCATAATCCTCTCCCCACTGCCCTGCACCACTCACCGGGTGGTGGAGTAGTCTGGGTGAAGTTGAGCATGTAAAGGGGGAAGGCAAGCTTTTGTTTTTAATGTTTGTCTTTACTTCTCACTACCTGAAACTATTATAATTGACAATACATTAATTTAATTTTCCCCTAGTCAAATCTGTTTTGCCCACAACAGTAATTGGTGAGCAATCTCCCTGTCTTTATCCTGACTCATCCTATTTTCTCCCCCTGTCCTACTGAAGAGGGGGAGTGAGCAAGCAGCTGAGAGGGAGTTTGGCCCTTAGCCAGGGTTAACCCCCAGCAAAACTAATTAAATATACAGTTTTCAAGTTTTCTAACAGTTCTATTTGGAGAGACCATCTGACTCACCACGGTTCCTTATAAAACTTTTGAACAAATGTAGCAGAACATTAGAAATAAAGGCCATGTTGTTGCAAATTTATTTTTTTTTTTTTTCCTGGAGTATTGATTTGCATACTAAACAAGTTGATTAATAAATTACAATTAGAGAAAGAAATAACATTTGAAAATGGCTGGGCTGAATTTTCATTGCTTGTCCTGGTTTCAGCCAGGATAGAGTTAATTTTCCTCCTAATAGCTGGTATGGTGCTGTGTTTGGATTTAGGATAAGAATAATGTTGATAACATGCTGATGTTTTAATTGTTGCATAGCAGTGCTTACAACAACTAAAAGTATGAGTTTTCAGCTTCTCAACACCACCCTACCAGTGAGGAGGCTGGAGTTGCACGAGGAGCTGGGAGGGGACAGAACCAGAACAGCTGACCCGAACTGGACAAAGGGATGTCCCATAACTTATGGCATCATGCTGAACAATTAATATGGGGTGGCTGGCCAGAGTGGGGAGGGACACACTGCTTTGGGATGTGCTGGACACAGTGGGTGGTGAGCGACTGCATTGTTCATCACTTGCTTTGTTATTATTGTTATTAATTATTGTTATTTCTTTTTATTTTCTGCCCTATTAAACTGTCTTTATCTCAACCCACAGGCTTTTACTTTTTTTCCTGATTCTGTCTCACATCCTACTGGGAGGGGGGACAGGGCAGTGGGAGGGTGAGCGAACAGCTGTGTGGTGCTGAGCTGCCTGCTAGGTTAAGCCACAGCATTGGTGTAACATTCCCTGGAGAATTTCTTTTGTAGAGAGAATGGAAAGTTAGTTTTATGTATTGAGCCAATGTTGCTGTATATTATAGTGAGAATACACATGTGGTATTATTGCAGATTGTTAGTGCATTTCTCCTGCATACAAAAAAAAAAGTTTTGTTTCAGAGAAACATATTCAGTTCTGCAGAAACTGTTTGAAGAGGAAGCTGAATGAAATAGGTTTTATATTCTGCTTTGGTTTCTGAGCATAGAGAATTCTTAGAGAAATATTTTTTGTAGGCATCGGATATTGATATGAGATAGAGGCAAATGATTACTTCTTGCCGCTTGATCACAACTTTTTGAAGTCTGATTTACACACGCTAACAAAAAAGATGGCACTTGGAATCAATTATTGAAATCCAGGTACTAACCTCTAAAAAAGTAATTTTTTATACATAGATTTCTAGAATCAATAATGAGAGAATTGAATTCTGTGTTAGGATCAGAAGTGAAAGAGTATTAACATTTCTAGAAAAAAAAATCATTTCTATAGAAAAATAAGTAGTTGGATTTCACTTTTTTTTTCTTTCTTTTTTTTTTTTTTTTTTCTTGGCATATGAAAGCATGTTGCATGAGATAGCACTGGACTTACTTGTTGTATGTCCCTGACCAAGTCACCTTGCCCTTCTGTGCTTTGCTACCTAGTGGGATATTAATAGTTTTAACATTTATTTCTAAAATACAAATTAGCTGTTATTAAAAACGTACCTGTTATATAAAAATTGAATTGTGTATTAATGACAGATTACAGATCTGCAAGCAGGTGATAATGAAATTAAATATCTGTCTTGTTCTTGAGCGTAATTCCTGCTTATTTGGATCATCTAAACACTGAAAAGGACATACCTACAAAAAGCAATACATCTAAGAAAACTTTTCTTCAGCGTTATTGTGACGTACAGTGCATGATCAATTTTCCTTATCTACAACTCTTACTTAGGTATGAGATATACAAATTATTTAATTGTCTACAGCAATTGTCTAGGAATGAACCAAAAATTAGCTACTGAGTAAAAGATCAAAGGAAAAGTGGGAGTAGTGGTTAGAATTTTGCAACAGTAATTCTGGGCACTGGCTACCTTACCCACACCATGCACTAGAGCAGTCCAGATGCAGATTAGGGACTCAGAGGACAGTTTCATTCAGCCTATCACTTTTACAAACAGGGCTTCACACTGAAACTGGGGGGAAATAGTAGATGCTGGCAAAATACAAGGCCTAAAATTCTAAGATCCCATTGTAAGCACATACTTAACAGACATAGTGCAATCAGAAGTTAGTGCACAGATGAAAAGAAGGGATTGCTGCCTGAGAATCTGTTCAGTGACACAACAGGACAGTAGTAGCTCATCCTCATAGAAGGCATGAGGACAATAAAGGTTTAATCAAAGTTCCAAAGACTTTGGGTCACCCTAAAATTTTTCCCATTGCTTAGATCATCCTAATTTAATTAATACTTTTGGACCTTAGGCATTATGAAAATGAGAGACTGAATACAGAATTCTCTATGCAATTTGTAAGTAGACAAGTATGTGTTTCTCCATCACCCAGCTGCTACATTTTTTATTTCTAAAATATTGCTGCAATCTTGACTGTTAAAAGTAGATGTAGAGGCTGATGTCAAATTAGGTGGTTCTCTGATATGATTTGTAACTCTGCAGTTTCTGTAACTCATTAGGAAACAGCTCAAGGAGGTAAGATTCATTTAAAATGTAATTGAAATTCTTTTTTTTTTTTTTTTTCTGAAGGTCTCTAAAAGAAACAATTCAGTCTGTACCAGTCAGTCCTGATCATTTACTTAGAAGAAGCTTACATTTTATTTCCTGCAGGTTTGGATCAGTAATACACTGGAAATAGAATAGTATGAGAAACACCACTCCTGTGGTGATAACTTTTGAAGAAAGTCTGACTATGGAAAATCTCTTATGTCAAATGAAGAAGATTTCTACTATAGTCCACTTTTTTTTTTTTGTAGTAGAAATATCATTGTCCAATAAAAATAATTTTAATATTTAATATTAAATTATACAGAAAGCAATGTACATAAAAGTCATTACATTCTACACTTTTAAATGCTCACCGATGTAAGAGATTCATGTTCTCAACCTCTAATATGAACAGCTTCTGCAAACAAGTCAGGCAAATCCATTTGTGGTCATTAATTTCAGTAGTCACCATTAAAATCTGGGAAACACTGGATGTGTTTAAAATATGAGATGGGTACTGAAGTTGTTGATACTATTTTTCAGATTGAAATAAGGAAGTTTGTATAACCGTGCTCTTGGACAATGTCCAAAAATAGCTCTTAGATAAATCCATACTTAAAGAAATGTCAAAGGAATGGAAAGAAAGCCTATTGTCCAAATTACTACTTAGTTCTGCTTATTTCTACTGCTGAGCATAGGACTTTACTAAAGCTGCAGCTGCTCAATGCAAGGTCCTCAAAAAGAGGTCAATTTTATATCTTTTTGACAAAAAAGAGAAAGTTACTTCTAGTGTGTCCAGCTGAATGTCTCTGTCCTTTTTCCAAAACACAGTATGCAAAGATACCTTTCAAATCCCTGTAAAATTAATTTGTAATGAAACACAGTATTCAAAAGTACCTTTCAAATCCCTGAAAAATTCCTTTGCAAGGAATTTTGCATCTTTCACCACATTTGCAGTTCCTTAAATTAGACTCTTTTCTCATATCCTTCTCTAGTTTCCCTTACCCATAGAAATTCTTTCTTCTGGTGTAGATGACAATAAGACATCTATTTCCCAAGCATTAGGTGATTTGACCATATAAGGATCTGGTCCCTAAATGTTTATGACCAAAGACTTTTCAAAAAGAGTAAATTTCTAAGGTGAGGACTGTCATTGTGGCAAGTTTGCATGCCTTGTCGGCAAAACAGGCTGTGACTTCTTTCCAGGTTTCTGAGAAATAACAATAAAAAAGCGAGTGCTCAGAAGATATTTAAAGTGACATTTAAAGGTTTAACTATTTCAACACCGAGTCCCATCATGCTTGTGATTGTCCACAGATGCTGAGAAAAGACTTTTTTTTTTTTAGTTTTTCACTTCAAAACACTTCAGATTGAAAGAGGAAATTACCCCTGCTTTCCTCAGAGGGGGAAAGGCTCACTTTTTTTTTTTTTTTACAGCAAAGAAAAATCCCTATAGTTATTATAACCAGCTGTCTCTCAGAGCATTTTCTCTCACTTACCCCAAAATATAATTCCAGACATCTGCAAAATCACCACTTCCTCACATTTTCCTCACTGTTCTTCTCACCCCCTAGGTTTACTTGTCTTTACTTTGTACTTAATGTTGTTTTTAAACTTCTGTGTAAAACTCTGTTAATTACTTGAAAATTAAGACTAGCACTTATCAAGAAGCCTGAAGTCTCGAAGGTCAAAGCTTTCACCAGTGAATTTTATTGGGGAACAATGCCATGGTTAGGAAACTTAGTTAGATAATCTGTTTTTGAGCACTTACTTGCAGTATACAAAGTAGATTTTGAGGAGAAAGATTTCACAGACCTTTTAAATAATGAAAACATATGAATCTACAAAGCTTTTGATTGTCATTTTATTTGAAACAAGTACAAATCATTCTCTTATCTTTAGAACTGACAATAATTTGCAGAATACCAGACCTTCTGGAAGCTAAGATTCATCAGATTTTGAGTCAATCTTGGCTAATATTTCAGTGAACATGACTTCTGAAAATGGAAAAATAAGCAAATTTTCTCTTTAAGCATATTCAGGTTAAGATAGTACAAATATTGTGTCCTTGAACAAACTTGATCTGCCTATTAGTCTGAAAAAAAAAAAAGAAAAAAAAAGAGAGATCATCAGACAGCTGATGAGTATTATTCCTACTACCTAACTTTAGCCATCTAAAAGATACCTTCTAGGCTAACATAGCTGTCAAGAATGTCTGTAATCAATGAGGTAACTCCAAATAGACACAGACACAGACACAGACACAGACACAGATTTCTAGGTTGGAAGAGACCTCAAGATCATCGAGTCCAACCTCTGACCTAACACTAAGCACTCCACTAAACCATATCGCTAAGCTCTACATCTAAACGTCTTTTAAAGACCTCCAGGGATGGTGACTCCACCACCTCCCTGGGCAGCCCGTTCCAATGCTTAATAACCCTTTCGGTAAAGAAGTACTTCCTAACATCCAACCTAAAACTCCCCTGTCGCAACTTTCGCCCATTCCCCCTCGTCCTGTCACCAGGCACGTGGGAGAACAGACCAATCCCCACCTCACTACAGCCTCCTTTAAGGTAACTGTAGAGAGCGATAAGGTCTCCCCTGAGCCTCCTCTTCTCCAGGCTGAACAAGCCCAGCTCCCTCAGCCGCTCCTCGTAAGACTTGTTCTCCAGACCCCTCACCAGCTTGGTCGCCCTTCTCTGGACTCGCTCGAGCACGTCCATGTCCTTCCTGTAGCGAGGGGCCCAAAACTGAACACAGTACTCGAGGTGCGGCCTCACCAGAGCCGAGTACAGGGGCACAATCACTTCCCTAGACCTGCTGGCCACACTGCTTCTTATACAGGCCAGGATGCTGTTGGCCTTCTTGGCCACCTGAGCACACTGCTGGCTCATATTCAGCCGACTATCAACCAATACTCCCAGGTCCTTCTCGGCCAGGCAGCTTTCCAACCACTCATCTCCCAGCCTGTAACTCTGCTTGGGGTTGTTGCGCCCCAGGTGCAGGACCCGGCACTTGGCCTTGTTGAACTTCATACAGTTGATCTCAGCCCATCGCTCCAGCCTATCCAGATCCTCCTGCAGAGCCTTCCTGCCCTCGAGCAGATCGACACACGCACTTAGCTTGGTGTCATCTGCAAACTTACTGAGGGTGCACTGGACGCCCTCATCCAGATCATCGATAAAGATATTAAAGAGGACCGGCCCCAGTACTGAGCCCTGGGGGACACCACTTGTGACCAGCCTCCAACCAGATTTGACTCCATTCACCACAACTCTCTGGGCCCGGCTATCCAGCCAGTTTCTAACCCAGCGAAGCGTACGCCAGTCCAAGCCCCGCGCAGCCAGTTTCTTGAGGAGAATGTTGTGGGGAACGGTGTCAAAAGCCTTACTGAGGTCAAGGTAAACCACATCCACAGCCCTTCCCTCATCCACCAAGCGCGTCACTTTGTCATAGAAGGAGATCAGGTTCGTCAAGCAGGACCTGCCTTTCGTAAACCCATGCTGACTGGGCCTGATCGCCTGGTTGCCCTTCAAGTGCCGCGTGATGACCCTCAAGATAATCTGCTCCATGAGCTTTCCTGGCACTGAGGTCAAACTGACAGGCCTATAGTTCCCCGTTTTTTTCACCGTTATTTATATCAGTGTAAGATAACCAAGAGTTAGAAATACAATCCCTCCATTGATACTGATGAAACCTATATAAACTTCTACAGAAAATGAGCCATACTTCTGTTTCTGGAAAGAATCAACAAATAAATATATTTGAGCCTGATTTCACAGACCAAATGGTTGAGGTTGGAAGAGACCACTGTAACTCATCTTCTCTAACTGTTCTGCTCCAGCAGGGTCCCCTATAGCCAGTTGCCAATGCCATTTCCAGACAGCTTTTGAATATCTCCAAGGATGCAGAATTCAAGAAGAATCAAGAAGAGATTCTTGCCCACAGAAACTGAGGACATCCCATCCCTGGAAATGTTCAAGGCCAGGCTGGATGGGGCTTTGAGCAACCTGGTCTAGCAGGAGGTGTTCCTGCCGATGGCAGGGGGGTTGGAATTAGATGATTCTATGAATATCACATGTACTACTTTATTTTTAAAATACTAGTTGCAAAATTTATCTTATTTTATTTATTAATTTTCTCTGTAGAGAATTAACTTCAACATAATTCTGTATTTCTATCTAATGCATTTTTCTTCTGATATGGACACATAATTTCAATTGCTCTTAGGAACAAACCCATTGCCTTTGCTAGAAAACACACACACACACACACAAACAAAAGTCAAACAGTGAAGGTGACTTTTTGCCATTGATTGGATATAAAAAAATAAATAAAAAAATCACTACCTTGGAATATTTTTCTTGCTTTTATTGTCTGAAGAAATCATCACAAAATCTTTTATATTTTCTTCTTTCTACATATTTCCAGTATTTATTTATTTTTTTCACTTTAAAATATATGTGACATACCATTGGGACTACTTGTCAACAAAAGAATGATCTCTAAAACAAACAAACAAAAAAACCACAACCCAACAGCAGCAGTTTAGTCTAATAGAAATAAGACATAAGTAATTATGTTGAAAGAATGTTAATGTGGTGATATTTAAAAGCTATTTAAGAGCCTCTTTAAACAGATGTTCTATCAGAGACTAAAAACATTGCATTCTTTTCCAGTTAGGATTTAAGATCTCTATGAAGATCAGAATAATGTATGGTGCAGTTTTTATGTGAAAAATCCAAATAGATTGCTTAGATTTCTGTGCTACTTCTCATGTGAATTCACTCAAAAGTATATTGCTTTTTTGAAATAAATAAATGAACATAATTTACTTAACAATACTATGATAAATAACAGAGTATTATGACAATGCACAAGATTAATTTTTGACAAATTCTCTTTTTTTGAAGCTTGAAATTTTCCCTGTTTAAGTAGGTTGCAAAACATATTCTTTGACTTCAGAGGAAATTAATAAATGTAATTACTGTTTAATATTTATATAGTAGTTTGAATCCATTAGTCCTTAATAGTTCTTTTCCTAAAAATCGGACAGGGCCCTCACTTTCTTGATTCAAATTCTTACTGATAAACAGAGGATTTGGCAAGCAAATTACCATTCTGAACTGGAAAAGTCTTGCTTCTGGTTTAGAATAGTAACTTGAACACTGGTTTGTATTTTGCATATGAAAAGATATACATTAGATGTGGGAAAGAGATCCTGTCCAAGTCTTCTGCTCCTTCATTATGTGAATGAAATTTGAGAAACAACTTCATTATGTATTAATTTGTTGATAAATTAGAGGAATTAATTCTTTCAGAAGCAATTAAATACTTGCAAATACAAGGTGACAGTGTCAGTTCAGAGTCAATATGTGATTAAGCCTCATCTTTACGTGAAAGCCCAGCATTACTTCCCCAGCAAGTACCTAGTTAAGATACAGTTTAATGTTGTTTGAAGTGTCCCAAAGCATAAGAAAGTAGTAGAAAATCATAAAAAAGCATTAGAAGTAGATACTCTTGTTGTAGCCCACAGCACAAATAATTAGTTTCTCACTGAACTGCTTCACAGAATTAATTATTAGCACATCAGCAGCAAAACTGCTACTCAGAACAGTTTCTTAATGCCAATGGCTATTTTGTGTTGTTTAAAAAAACAGACTGTATAAGAGAAAACTGCAGAGATGTAGAGTAGTAGAAGCATATGCAAGAAAAAAAGGCTTTCCAAATTGTTCCACTCTTGACTTTGACTTTTTCATGACTCACTGTTCTGCCAGTCCATCAATTTTCAGACCCATCACTGTCACCTATTTCATCTAAAGTTTCCTACGGGGTTGAGAAAATAGAGTAACTTAAAACTCAATGCCATTTTACCTGGGAGATGGGCTAGTCTCCTGTGGGATTGTGATTTTTGCACAAAGTCTGTTTCTGCTGCAGTCAGTCCAAGTGCTGCTTTGTTCCACACTTACTTTCCTGTAGAAGGGCTCTCTGTGTTTGTGCATTCAGTATGGATTGGCTGTCAAGCCTGGACGTATATATATTGACCTTAGTGTTCCTGTTCGCTCACATTAACAGATCATCATCTTTACTGTGAAGACAGGTTATGTCTCACAATTATTGGTAATTTATCAAGTGTCCTTCCAGTTTCCTCTTGCCCTCTGACCGAACAAGAGACCTGACTTACCTTTTACCTTAAGGTGCTGGAAATCAACAGCAACGTTTCCACTAGACAGCTTGCTGGGCACATTTTGAAAATGGCAAGTAAGTTACTCCAACAAATTAACAGATGGTATGATTAGATAGATTCCAGTGTGTTTAGACCTGTTTGGAGGGATTGTCTTAATCAAAATGGCTTGATTCTGAACTGCACAGCAGTCTGCTTACTCCAAAGTCCTTATGGTGAAGCAAACTTGTGCAACTTGTTGTTACTTGGGCTTCAGGTAACAAGGCTGAGAGGGCAAGCTTATAGCCTATAGCTGCAGTTCTCCTTGCAGTGATTAAACTGTCTTCTATAAATAGAATGTAGTTGTGTGTTTTGCCTCAACAACAGCATATAATATGAAACTGAGAATTTAAAGATGGATGGGGTGATCTCTCTTTTGCATGTTAATCTTACAAATCGATGACAATTTTACTATAGATGTTCTAAAAGTCCCCCACAGGTCAATACCACATCTCACATGGAGACAATTATGAAAAGTTAAACATTAAAAGTCTTTAAAAAGAGAAGTACACTCAACACTGTGTGAAGAGTACATGGCGGTATTACTGTCTAGAAAGAGCACAGAACATGAAACTGGTTACTACAGGACAGTTAAGTTAATGAAAACAGAATAGTTGTCAATACTTTTACTTCTCCTGAGAAACTAACAGTACAGTCCACTAGAGCCTGACATTAAGGAGTTTAGTCATGTGGACTATAACTCTGCTGAGATATTATACAGGACACAGAAGCGTACGGAAAAAAAAAAAAAGACATTTTTTCCCTTAAAGGAAAAGACCCCAGCTGCTTAGCATCCAAGAGGTCAAAGCTGGCTACAGAATAGGAGATTTGAGCATGTGGGACCCAGATTTGCTCATGGGCTAAACAAAAATATAACTTTAGGGAAAAAACATCCTGTTCTGGAAAAAGCATCCAAATTCTCTAAAGGAGAGAAAAGACAATACGACCAACACTAATTCAATTCTCCTGTAAAGATCTGAAGATTCATTCTGGTAGTTTTGGAGTGAGAATCAAGACTGGAATGTCAATAATATGTACACCTCAAAAAAGTCTATGCAATTGCTGAAATCGCCAAACCTGTATAAATGCTTTATACAGTTTTGTTGACTAGGAAAATGAATTTTGGCATCTTGCAATCAATAAAAACTACTTATTTAAGATTCCTGAAGAAAGAAAGATGGATGCTATCGACAAAAATGATGATTAAAACAAAACTTGATTTTCAAATAGGAATTTGCAAGTTCCAGAGAATGTGACCAAACTAAAAGTCAGAATGCCCTTGGACAGTTGTTCCTGTTGCTATGGAGGAAGGTTTAGTTCATGCCCCGTGTCACAGGTGCTCCCCCTCTGCAGTCAGGGCACAGGTCTGGCTGCCTTTCTGGCTGGCTGGCAGATTGTTTGCCAGCATGTATCCCCTTTGCTGGGAGGCTGCTTTCTCTACCACAGGTTTCTGCCTGTAGGTATTCCTTGTATGCCACTCTGATGTCTGTGGGAGCCTTTCAATTCCAGCTTCCAATGTCTGGAAATCTGCAGGGGGAACTTTGAGTTTCCTTCTCCACTTTCTGAAGAAGGCAAGAAATGCTGAGATGATGGAAAAGAATGGACCAATGAGGGGAAACATTCTGTGGCTACTGCTTTTGCATCATGCTAAGTTTTTCATTGTTTACTGACAAAGATATTGTTTATATTCTCCTTTGCTTTGACAATTACTTGAAGAGAATGATTCCAGATTGCTCCTCCTGAAAAATTGTGGTAGAGTTACAGTTTCTGTCTATGCTTTGGAGAATGGAATATCCCTGTGAAAGGTAATCTGTGTTAGGTTGTCGGCAGACTTAGGGTAACCATCCATTAAACTTGTGTCTTTTTTCTCTGTACCTGCACAGATGTGGAAACCAATAAACTAGATTCCCTGGAGAACAGCTGCCACAAATCAATAACCCTCCCCTTCAGAGTGCTGGACAGCAGTTTCCTTCTGTATGCTTAAAAAGCTTTTCTATCTATCTCCTCCAAATGAGAGCAGTGATTATACAGTACAACACCGTGCCAGATGAGCCCTATAAGGTACAAAGGGCAGCTTTCAAACCTAGTTCTGCTTTAGTTTTGCCACCAGAATTGCACTGCACTGTCAAATTAGCTTTGCACTAGTAACTGGAGTTTTTGCTGTTGTGAGGATAGAGTGCTCTTGCATCTAGGAGTTCCAAGTGATATGCCAGTGATGAAGTGACAGATTTTGTGTAGGGGTTTCTTGATGGGAGAGTATTGCTGTGGTGGTTTTCAGATCAGAACTTGATGATGGCAGTGAGTCATTGTAGAAGAATGATTTTGTTTTGTGATGGCTTCTCTCTGAGAGGCAATAAGGAAAGTAGGAGGCTAGCCTAGTGTGGTGGATAAACGCTGGATGCTTTTTTAGGTGATTGTTAGGTGCAGCACAGAGTGCGAGGCTGAGGTTGTGTACTGCAATAACATTGGTGTGGAAAGCTAATTGAGGGTTGGTTTCAAAGTGACCCAGAGACTTGAGACCTACCTGGCTGTCTCCTTGGGCTGAGGAGGGCAGGGTGTTGTTGTGGACCATAGCAGGCTTAAACCTCTGTGAACAAACAAGAGTGTAATGAGTTTAGAAAAGGTCTAGTCTCGAGCTATAATATCCCCTAAACAGAGAGCAACTACTCCTCTGCCTGGAGCAGAGCCACTTCAGTCATTCCCTGGCTGAAACACAGGGCTCATTTCACTCAGTGGCACTATAAAGTCCCCTGTAGGAGGTTTCATGTTATTTTACTCATGGTGCTATAATGTAATAAAAGCTTGGGTAGATGTGGAGTTTGTCTTAGTTAACCAAAATTAATGGGACAACACCTGTAAAGTCTGTGGTGAAAATAAGACAACTGCCTCCTCATGACCTCGGAAAGAGAGATTTCTTGTACTCTTTTCCTCACAAGTACTGTGCAGAATGAAAGTTTTTAAATAACGCATGTCTATGTCCCTAAGTTTGGGAAGACATAGTAAAATCCCCACAGAGGGCTACGCACAGGTGTAGATGCACTACAACGCTATCAGGAATTTAAGAGTCAGTTTAAAACAAAGGAAGCAAACTTGCTATTACATGTTACTTTCATTGCAATATCCACTGCATGTCACTTAACTCAGAATTGCAAAGAAAGATTAAGGGAATTCCAGTGTCGACAGACTCTGCTTTGCAGAGGAGGAGGTGCCTCTGCCATGATGACAGTGCGTGTGTTCATGTACTAAAATAAAGAGCTGGAGGGGGGCATTGTGACTGCAGGAAATTTATGCTAGTGACAAGCTTATGCTAATTTCTTATGCTGTTCTATGTAGTTGGTTATCTGATCATTTGAGCCTATTCATTTTCTAATTTAATATTGTGTTTGTCCAGGATATGATCATTGTGATGTTTCATTTACAGTTACAGTAATATATCTTTCACAATTTTACCTGTTTAAAAAGAGAAAAGGAACAAGAAAAATGAAAAAAAGAAAGAACAAAAAGAAAAAAAAAAAAAAAAAAAAAAAGAAAGAACAAGAAGAAAAGAAGAGAAAGAAAGAAAGAAAGAAGAAGAGAAGAGAGAAGAAGAAAAAAGAAGAAGAAGAAGAAGAAGACGATGACTACCCAGGGTTGTTTTATCAAGTAATAACACAGGTCACAAACAACAACAGTAAGTTCAAACCCATTTATCTCTGCTTAGATATGTTAATAAAAACATTCCTTCTAGGTATTTAGAGGAGTTTTAATAATTAACAAATATTAATGGAGATGAAAAATGTTCCAAAGTCAGACTGGGAGTCTTCCTACATTTCTTTCCATTAGCAGTGAAATAAGTGAACATCTTCCCATATCTACAAAGGATCCTTTCAGGGGAAATATCTGTAAACCTGACATCATATCTCCTGAAGGTTTACAGATCCAAAAATTGGCCACTATGTAGCACCAGTGAAGACAGTATATTTCCCTTTCCCTTCCCTTTCCCTTTCCCTTTCCCTTTCCCTTTCCCTTTCCCTTTCCCTTTCCCTTTCCCTTTCCCTTTCCCTTTCCCTTTCCCTTTCCCTTTCCTTTCCTTCCCTTCCCTTCCCTTCCCCTTCCCCTTCCCCTTTCCCTTCCCTTCCCCTTCCCCTTCCCCTTCCCCTTCCCTTCCCCTTCCCCTTCCCCTTCCCCTTCCCCTTCCCCTTCCCTTCCCCTTCCCCTTTCCCTTCCCCTTCCCCTTTCCCTCTCCCTTTCCCTTTCCCTTCCCCTTCTCCTTCCCCTTTCCCTTTCCCTTCGCCTTTCCCTTTCCCTTTGCCTGTTTTTCCCTTTGCCTTTTCCTCCTTCTCCCTCTCCCTGGTGGTTATATTCCAAAAGCTCCAAAACCTGCATGTTAAATTACAAAATTAGTGGGGGTAGTTAGTGGAAAAAGTGATAAAAAACCTAGTGGTAGATTGCCAGACTACTGGCTTAGTTCTATCAGCTTTATTTCCTTTGTAAATCAAATAGGGAATAACACCACTGTCTAACAAATCAGTTCCAGAAAAGAGAGTCAAGAAAACAATACACAAGAAGGCTTCTCTCACAGCAGGGTCTGCATTTGCTGCTGCTGTATTTAGCTCCTTTGACTAAGGGGTTAGCTGGCTCTTGTTATTTTTCTGCTGCTGTTGCTGTTTCTCAAATTAGGCTGACAACTCAGTTTCCACAGTCTACATCTTTTCATGCTGAGAAGCTCAGTAAAATGGTCCAAAAATTGTACTGCCCATGCAATAGGTCAAAAGTCATCTCAAAGCATTTGATCTTAAAACATGAATAGAATGGAATGTCATTTGTGTTTCCACGCCCCAGAAAAATCACTGAAGACAAGTACACAGAAAGACAACCATGAAAGAGTCTGAAAAGAACTGTAATATTTTATGTGAACAATTTTTTGCAATTTAATGGACTTTAATAGAAAAGCAAGATTTCTGGTGGAAACCATAAAAGCAACTTTAAAACACTTTAATGAACTGTTTTCTGCTGTCCCATTTGAAACCCTGCTCTCCTGGCTAGGAGAACCAAAATGGAAGGGAAAGGCATATTACCCTGTGCAACTGCTACTATCCAGTGCCTGAAACAATCAGCATGAGAACTGTGTTATCATCAGCCTTTATGGTCTACCATCCTCGTTTTCAAACAAGGACACTATTTCTCTCATTGATATTCCCAAACTATGTCTGAAGTATTCAGAGCACTGAACTGTAGTCTGAAAACAGATGCTTTTTAAAACTTGACAACTATTAGGCAGCTTAATGTAATGCCTCTCATGCTGACATGGTGACCATCATTGTCCTTGCTGTTCTCATTTCTCTCTTATACTCATGATTGAAAATATGATCAGGAAGGGGTCAGCTTTGGTTATGCATTTGTGCTGCATCCAGCACACTCTGTGTTGTATAATTGTGATAGTGATGACATCAAGCAATTCCTCCTCCACATTAGTTATGAGATAATGTGTTCTCAAATACTGGTATTTCACAAAGCACCTAGAAATGCTACCTTAAGACCTCCATCATGTTCTAGATAGCCTGTATCCTCTAGGTGCTACATTACCACTTGCTGAATGCCTTACAGCTGATTGATGGCAGCTATAACCTTGTTTTCAACAAGCAATCTTTTTTATGTGTTCTTGTAGGTATCAGATGGCCAAGCAGGGGACACGGGTATGGTGTTTTAAAGCCTTCATTCTATTCTCCCGTCACCCAGCAAATTCAAATTCACTTCAGTCTTGCTTGGGCAACCTTTGCCACACAGAAAACAACATTAATTTCTGGATATTTTAAATCATTACAGCAATCTGAAAATAGCCTTGATGAGGCCCAATGATTGAAGCTGTGCTCACACTGGCCCTCTACTTCCCTCTTCTGTTTAAATATGGGAATCTCAGTTTTATGAGTTTCATGGGATTTTTTTTTTTTTCAATTTTTCCAATGAGTATAGTCTTTCAATGAAGTTGTTTGCAGTATGTTATGCAAATGTCTTATTTGGCCTCAGAGGTGACATATGCAGAATAAAACATGCTCCATAACATATTTCAGATGAATGAGTTGCAGTACAGCATTATTTTTCAGTGGAACAAAAATTTCAAGGCAAGACAATTAAATATGAGGTAACAGGAAGTATTCCTTTTAGCAGACAACTTATGAATCTATGATTTTGTTCTGCTCTGTACTACTGAAAAATAATCATAAAAATATGGGCTCAGTTTTCCATCTTTCATATTCAAACACTGCATAAGTTTTTTCCTAGACCTATGCTGTATTAATTTAGGCTTCAGTTTGCACAGAAGTTATAAACTTCTGTTGTCCATGCTAATGATGGGAGGATGGGAACTTGGGCTTGACTCTAGAACCATCCAGCTGACTTGTACGGTGCTCAGAGCTCACAGCAGCCTTCTGTGGAAAAAAAAAAATCACATATTTATTTATAGTAAAATAAAATCCAAAGACACAACGAGAATAAGTTTGTAACTTGATTTTATGATAGATTTATATATGATTTGACTACTAGTGAATATAATGCCAGGTCATATTATAATATAATGCCACAGAGTGTAGGTGATGAGTTACTAATGTTGTTCAAATTGTAGCTTCTTTGTGTCACATAAATTCTACTTATGAAGTCGAAATATTTTCATTTACTGTAGTAAAAATGACATAACAGAAGTCAAAAAATACAGTTGAAATAGATTTTAAACTTGCTAAACTAAATAATTTCCACAAATGTAATGAAAATGTTCACGAAACCAGTTGTTTCCACTTGAAAGATTTAGGTATTGTTAAATCAGCTGTTTGCTATAGAAAAATTGGAAATCTTTATATAAAGTATTTTAATCAGCTGCATTACAGAACTTGGGCCAAAGCCCATAAACTGTTTCCCTGTAATATTTGGTACATCTTAGTGATTAAAACATGATAATTATGTTCCAGTTTTGCTGTTGATTACCAGCTGAACTCCAATACAGTTAAGGATGTCCTGCTATCATCTTCAGGGTTAATTAGTTGTCGGGAGTGATGATAGTAGTTTCATTGCTTAGTCGCTTAGTGCATAGCTAGCAGAGCATGGAGGAAGGATAAATATGGAACAACTGCAAGTAGCAGCTCCCCATAAAATTTTCCTGCTTCTCCTCCTCAACATTTTACAGCTCAGGAACTCCAAAGCAGAAGTGGACACTTTACATCCAGTAGTCCTTAAATGATTTTTGTTCCATGAATGCAACCTTTGTTTTTCAGCTCATGTGTACTTTTAGTATCCACAGCTGCTTGTGACAGATTGTATGAAGAACCACTTCCTTTCATCTGGTTCGACTATATCACCTGCTAGTTTCCCTCAAAGCCATCTGGTGTATCCTATTTGTAAATGCCATATACCTTAATAAGTTAGCAGTGAGCAATACACTGATATAGCAATGAGAATTATGATTTTTCTGTGGTTACTTATGAAAAAAAACTAACCCAGGTTCTCAAACTAAGTGACTCTTAGGTTATTATCTGGGATCTCTAAAGACAAATTAGTCTTACATCCTTTTTAAGACACAGTCATACTTAAAGTGACTTGAAATTTAGTTTGATAATCAGTGAAGTGATACCTATGAAAAATCTCTTCAGTGAAGACTGAGGCTGAATAGGAAGAGAGACTAACAAGACCACGGCATCAACATCTTTTGATGCTGCAGACTAGCACTAGCAGAATGTGCTAATCCTTGCTCAACAGGTGTGAAAATCTCTGCCTGCTTCAGAAAACTTAATGGAAAAGAAAAATTCATACAGAGCACCAAAAATTTATGGAGCAGAGAAAACGTTAAGGAACCCATTTCTCTGGTGGTGTGTGTGTGTGTGTGTGGAATCCTCACAAATAATTATGGCTATTTTTGTCTATAACAAATGTAGGGCAGAAACTAGAAGCTTGATTGTCTTTAAGGAGTTGAGACAATCTTGTCGATAGATTTATTGTATCAGTCACGGCTGATAAACTCACTAATTAATGAAGTTTCATCTTTTTAATCTGCTTTACACATTCCCATTGTTTCTGTGCTATTATGGTTCATTACATCTTCTTTCATTCCTTTCTTTTTATTTTTTCCTTCTTCACATTTAGAAAGACATCTTTTACTCTTTTTTGTCCTTTCCAGCATTCATCTTTGACTCATACTTAATTTTTTTTTCAGTACTTTTTCTTTTCCTTACCTCTTTTTTATTTTTATTCCCAAGTAGTTGTAGTTATCAGTTTCATCTCTCTGTAATAATTAAAATTTGTATAGTGCATTATGATAGTGAAAATATCTATCTTCTTGCCTGGAAGAGCAGAAGAATGAAATTGAATCCACAGAAATAACAGGGGTCAGAACTGCGGGTACTGGAGATTCTTGCTGCCAAGCCAGAGATATTATTGATATTTATTCTATCCCTGAAGAGATGTCCCTCTTGTTGCCATATTACCAGATGTTGAGAAAGAGTTGGCTGATAGGCAGACAGCTGTCTAGGAGCTGAGAGGAAACTTCTCCAGAGTCCCATCAATGGCAACTGAGTCAAATGTATCACCTGCAGCAATTCATTGTCCTGGATTTTCCTCATATTGTGAAGAAACCACTGACACAGTAAATGACATAGGTGTCTACAGAAAGTCAAGACCTATGAACAGTCTCTGAAGCTGGAGAAAATATCATGGTGATTGATCTGTTAGACCTCCATTCCGTTTTTATTAACAAGGGCATTACATAGGTGAAGAATGCTCACAGATGGCACTTTGAAAAACAAACACAAAAAAAGTGTTGAGAATCTGTGGTCCTCTATTTCCCAAAGAAACAGACTTTACTGATCTATTGCAATTCCTGTATCAAAGTAAACTTCTTCAAAGAGGTCGGACACCTTCCCTTACAATACTTATTTCCTTGAAGTTCTACAGTGGGCAAAGTATTCGTGCAAATAGAATCCATTTTATTAAACTTAAAGATGAAAACTTTCAGTAAGGGGCATGTTTTAGGCGGCATGAGTTTAAAGTGTTTATAGTGAAATGTGCTTCTACCTACTGCAATGTAGCTATATACACCAGTAACCTTAAGTATTTCCAGCCCTAGGGGGGTAGTTGAAAAATTTGTTAACACAATTGGGTGTTTTCATAAATGTCATGGGGTACAGACTTTTATCCTAATCTCCCTTTGTACTCAACAGAGAAAAATGTGAGATTTCAGGGCATGCTTTAGGATAACGTTTAACACTTTTGACAGATGCATAAGGAACTAAATTAAAGGTGGATTTTTACGCTGTAAAGTACCTATGTTTGGTCAAATAACCTCAATGTCTGCAACACTGGGAAGCAGTAGCCCTTCCATTACTTTGTCATCGGATTATTTTATCTGCCATTTTATTGTCACTCATTAAGTGTTATAAGCACATCACTGTTAACTTAAAATCGATTAGCCTGAATAATTTTGTATCAGCAGCAAACATTATCACTTCAGTATTCCCAAATGATTTATGAATATGTTGAATTTCACAGAAGACTCCATTCCTTAAAACTCCCAAGTTCTGTACTCTGATCACAAGAACACAATGTCAACAGCTGATGTAACTGAAATTGTAGGGCAGCTTGCTACCTGAGGGCTTTGGTCACAAAGACAGTTTTTCACATTTTGAAGGATCAATACTGCTCATTATAAAAGGGTAATTATTTTTAAAAGAATAAGTCTTTCCCTACAGTTAATGCTTAAACGAATAATAAATGTCATGTTAATCTTCACAAACTAATTCTTCAGATGTAGCATTAAGAAATGGTCCTTGAAGCATACCTTCAGGGGAAGTCTAGCTGAGGTTCTATTCATACATAGGTAGCTATTAATAATATACATGCTGCCATGTATTATTCAATACATCATAAATGGCATTACAGTTTTTAGAGTATTTGCAGTTATAAAGGATAGAAATTAACCATGTTTTTAACTGTGGAATGCCTCATATAGAATGTTTCATTTTTAATTTAGGTCAGATTAACTAACTTTTAAGTTTCAACGTGACTATAGTTTGGAATCGTAATTAAGGTGCTATTGAACAGCATACCATACAATTCATCATCTACCAGTTCTGATTCATCTGGGTATGTATGCACCTGGAAATAAAGATGGCTTATCTGCATTTCAAATATGTGTCTGAATTTAACACAGACACATAATTTAACACAGCAAAGTTGTGTTTATGTGCACCACAACACATGACTTTAAATCCAAATACAGTAATTCTGTAACTCATTTAAGGACCACGTGTGGCCTCAACATTGGTGTATGCAAACTGGTGTGTAGAATATTAGTGGGATTAGCTAGCACTGAATTTACATTTCTGTGAATTGAGCGCTATCAAGACAAGTTAAAAGTGGAAGATCTGGAGCAGTGGCTTCAAGGAAAATGCTTGCACTGCAGCATCCCCTCATTCTACGTCGCTAGGTAAATCCAATACTTTCATTTACCCTTGCATGTTTACACATGAAGACTTGGTTCTCGGGACTTATGTGGATGAAGTAGAATTCCCATATCATGAAGATTTATAAGAGACAAAAGTGAATAACAGCTATTGCTTGAAACAGTAGCTAAACATTTAAGGTTTATATCACAAATGAATGACAGAACCATTGTGCCTCAGCCCTACTCTAATCTATCAGCCTGCCAATTCTATCCATTACACACATCTTTGTCTATAGCAAGTTCAACCACAGATCAGATGCTTAAATAACAGTGGTCAAACTAATAATCACATTGGAATGCTATGCCACGTTATGACCACTTTCTGTTTAAGGGCAAAATCTTTAAGAATATGTTTTTCTCCAAAAATCTGCTGCTGCCAGCCCACGTAACCTAAGCAAAGGAGTGGTTTTCCTGTGTGGTTCTCTTCAGTGCCATCAGTGGGCTGAGGCAAGTACATCCCCATCTCCTTCATGGTATTTCTGGTGCATGACTCTGTGGGAATACTGTTATCACAGTGCTCTTTGCCTAAATCTGAGGGCAAGGAAGGGTTTAAGTCAGCAACAGTTAATGGAGGGCACAAGTTCCAGGACCTGGCGCCTCTGAACTCATGTGACCAGAAGCACATGTCACAAGACCCCTGGGCATCCATCTTTCATGCCAGTAGTTTCACACACAGGACCCAGTCACACCCCTCATGGTCTCGCTGTTCGGAGTGTGTTCAGTTGTGTTCAGCTTCCCAAGGTTACAGCATTAAATAATAATGTCTTTTAGACTGTGCTCTTACTTTATAGAAAGTACAAAGCAATTTCAAGTGAAAATCCATGGTCCCCAGAGTGATAGTAGCATTTACTCAGCCTTTTCAGAGGGAGCAGTAAGGTCAGAGCAGATGAGTTAGTAATTCTGTATATGGCTTGGGCTGCGCAAGCCAAATATTTTTCCTAATATTGCTTTAATATTTGAAGTCCTGCTTGAAGTCCAGCTTTGTGAAAAATTATACTGCCTCGCATAACTGCAACAAACCTGAAAGGTCTATACTGCTTAAATCCTTTTCTAACCACTCAAGGAACAATAATAAACAAATTGCTGTTGACATAGAAAACTGTCACAGCAGAATTGTATTTCCAGTAGCTTGAATTTCATGAGCAAAGAGGAGAGGCAAGTAGTTTACTTACTACCATTTGAAGTGCTGATTAGATTGAAGATAAATACACACACACACAAATATATACTCACATATACACACATTAAAAAAAAAATCAAGACATTAGTTACATTTTTCAGCTAGTATATGTTTCCTCCTGAAGCAAATATTTTCAATTTTCAAATAGTCATTGAAAAAATCACCACATCTGAATTGGCTGTAATAACTTAGAATAACAATACTAATACCTTCAGTGTAACTTTTATACTGTGAAAAAATGATTCCTGTAGTTACAGTTATGAATATAGATTTTGTAAAATGCATCACAGTTAACCTCCTTGAAATGAACATTGAGGTAGGCTCAGAGTTCACTTCCTGCATTTTAAATTGATTGTGAGAGTACAAGTACAAACAGAGATCCTTTATGAAACTGGTATCAGTGCTGGTGATTGGCAGAAAGATCCAATGATAGCCATACAAGATAATGATTTTATTTTTTGTTTATCAAGGACTATAAATAGGTAGGCAATTTACATCTTGATAGTAGTTATTCCTTAGCCTAAGATAATGCAGAGTTGTAAATGTGAATATAAAGTAGAAAGCATTCAATAATTTAGAAGAAAGAAAAAAATATTTAAAAAGTGGAAGGAACCATAGGACCCTCATAGGAAGATATCTGGTTGTGTCTGGCAAAAACGAGCTGCTTAGATTTGGAAAGAACACTAGTAGGGCAGTAAAAGTCTGAATCATTAGAGAAGGTGGTACAGTCAGGGTTTAACTGACAAGTCTATGGCTATATAACTTAAGTAATATAGCTATGCTCCTAAGAATATGGGCAAGGTCAACAAAAGCAGGAATTCTGTTGCTGACCTCACTTAATCTCTGACATCTTTGCTTCAAACAGCTTGTCTCGCTTGAGTGATTTAATAGCAGGAGAACTCTGCCCTATGGAGCTTATTAACCCTGACCTCCTACCAAGTGAAGGAAAGGTTTTCCTGGCTGCATTTTAGCAGAGCTCTCAACAGACTTAGTAATAGTACTTTCCTCAGAGACCCATCCTGAGTCCTAATTAATTTTTGTAGTACATGTAGAAACATGTAAATTTAAACTCATATCTTTTAATTGACAGGTAGCTTGTAATTAACGATTTTGTTGTCACAGTGTGACAGCACATCAAATAGCATAGCAAAATAGAATATTTGCTTGTACTTCAAGTTTAAACCAACAAGTGCCAAAGGACAGTAAGGAGATTTCAGGCTCACACAATCTGCTTTAAAAGAGATAGCATCAGAAGAAACAAGCTTGAATTCTCTTCTCACACAGTGTCTGTCTGCAAGTATTTTCTAGAATACACTTTGTGTGTGTGTGTGATTTCACAAATCACCTACATTTTTCTTGTGTAGCTAACAATTGTTGCTAAATTATCACTTGAGCTAAAGTTTGAGAAAATATGCATGGAAAAAATTATGTCAGATCTTCCTCAGTATTTCACTTTCCTGAAGCCTCAAAGTACTAGATACATTGAACCCATTTTTTTTACATATGTATTTTTTTTTGTTAGGTCAGACATGATTTCTTGGGTTTGTGCAAGCTGGATGATATCCTACAGTGAGAGGACTGTCTTGATAATGTAGTGATCAATTTCTACTTCATAGTCAATGAATGAATTACAGAAAGCCTCAGGGTCATGTCACCAAGAGCTTAGGATCACTCATGTTGACATTTATGCTGTCTGTTTAGTTTAAACAGTTTTACATTCTTCCATGTTAAAATAGTTGCATCACAGGAAGAGTACAAATTTTTTGTAGCTTTAAAAAATTTGATCAGATTTTCTACAAATCTAAATAATATGAATATATTTGTCTGAAATGAACTAAGGCAAATTGACAGTTCTGCAGGGATGCATGTTCACCATAGACATTTCTGTTCTTTTTAGCTTGCAAACTAAAGTTTTCCAATGATTACTCTTTTTGCTTTTTTATTTTAATTTATGGAAATTGAAATGCAGAGCAAAACTTGAAGTAATGACATCAAAACCTGAAAATTTAATCCAAGGAAAACTGTTGAGATTATCCACATTTTTTTTCCTGGATTATTAGTGATCCTGAGAAACAATATACAACTGAACTGTAATGATTCATGTCCTGTAAATAGAAGAGCCTACTCTCTTATGCTACATGCTGATGTTCCTCTATTAGTTTAAGGGAACTGTTCCTGTTTACAACAGTGGAAGGTTTGGCTTTGATTGCTCCTCTTTCAATCCTTGTTAAACTGTCTTCTTCCCTCCCCCATGGAATTTGCAGTGGGTTAAACTTTGGAAAGGTAACTGCTTAAGAGAATTAGCTGTTGCGAATTATTGGTGTAAGAAATTAATATAGAGCTGGATTTTAATTTCCTGACTGCCTAAAATGACTTCAGTAGGAATACTCACAAAGAAAAATCGTTGATGTGAGAAAGGCTAATGCAATGAACTCTTTAGTGAGTTCATACGCTTTTGTGTCATGTGTTCTATTATATGTCGTGTATGAACTGTGATTTTCATTTCCTATCATGAGCTAAAGACAAGAAATTAAAGATATAGGTGGAGTGTTTTCTCTGCTGAGTGGCACTATTTTTAACTCTGAAGAAACAATGTGCTAATGTGCTACCCTGAAGAAACTACCTTTCTGCATTAAAACGGTAATATGAGTTCAACAGCTTCTGTAGGCAAGCTTTTTTTTTTTTTTTTTTTTTTTTTTTCCTGAAAGTTTCATAGAATCATAGAATATCCAGAGTTGGAAGGGACCCACTAGGATCACCGAGTCCAACTCCTGGCACCACACAAGTCTGCCCAAAAATTCAGACCATATGACTAAGAGCACAATCCAAACACTTCTTAAACTTGACAGGCTTGGTGCTGTGACTACGTTCCTGGGGAGCCTGTTCATGTATAGCAGAAGAATTGAACTACACAGTTTTGAGGTTATACTGACTCACCTGGGCCAAATAATATTTTAAATGTTTCTCTTCAACTTTATAAACGATCTTGCCACAATATCATTTGGTAGGCATAATTAAAATACATAGATATAAAATATGTTTTGGGTCCTCCACCTTAAATTCTACTTAGAAAAAAAGGTTGCATGTACATTGCACATTATAGACATAATACATGCTATTTCCTTCACAGCCCTCTTAGAAATATTCCCAGTTCTCATTCTGTATTCAGGAGGCCTTGCTTTTTACCTTCAGATTCTTTGCTAAAATAGCAAAGCTGACCACAGGTCCAAGAAGTACCTGAGCATGTGCTGAATTTGAAGCCATATGGTCAGTAACACTAATCTACATTTCATGCTATTTCTGTGGAAGACTTGAGGACTTATTACTTTGTTTCACTGATATTTTGTCAAAATCTTCAAAAACATGAATATGTCAAAATGTATAAACCAGTACAGATAGAGTAGTAGTAGTACATGTGCAGAATAAGCTCTGTTTGGTGGGTGGCAATAAAAGTTATAATAAAAAAGAAACATGTTAGCACATATAGAGAAATATTTCAGTATTTACAGAGAAGCTAGACAGCCACTATACTTCGTATAGTAGAATAACGTATATCTAGTATGCAAGCTGTTTATTTGTGTGCTAGTTCTTTGTTTCTAGTTCTGGATTTTACTTTCTCTGGATACTTATATACATATATATTATATATTACATACCTCCTCTACCCCCACCAACAGGCACAATGTAGCCCGAAGTTGCTTAGCTGGGATCACACTTCTATCTTTTAAAATCAGCCTTGCTGATTTAGGAACTGAATTTAAGTCATTACCTTCACTTGCTCCTGTACAATATCTCCCATATCTGATCTCCCAGTCAACAAAATTTTTAAATGCACGAGCAGCAAAATGCATTTGATGTTTCAGTGATTGGAATGAACCGTCAATTTGACTTGGCTGTGTGAGGTGAAATAAATGCAGAAAGCTAGCAATGGAAATGCTTAATAGATTTTTGTCCTTTATTTAAAGCTAGACATATGCTTACACTTCTGCTGAATTGAACCTGATGATTATATCACCCTTAAGGAAAATTAAAGGCAGATTGTTCAATGTGAACTATTTGATTTTCTGTAGCTAGAAGCTTCAATTCAGCAGTCTGGGAATAAAACAAGAAGGCTGAAATGTTAAAAAAGCTGCACAAGTAAAGAAGTTCGATATTGTTCCTATTTTGCAAAAAAGCATCTGTAAAAGTGATATTTTGAAAATTAGGTATCCATTGTTCCCCCCAGATAGACACTCAGAAACTCTCCTCTTCCCCTTTAGACATTTCTTCTGTTTTCTTTCTGTCACTGGCTTTGGCTCTTCAGCAGGTGATCCACGTTCCCCACTGTATTGTTCCTGATCAGAAGATGTCCGGGCCGCAGAGCATGCTGCATGTGGGTCGGGTGCTCTTCAATCCTATGCCTCTCCAGCTTCCCACCACCTAAAGGGATGTAAGATTAGTTATGCTATTCACTTTTTAGCATTATCTTTAATAAATGACATTTTAAATGATAGCATTCAGAGCCTGAGTGTTTTTCTCACTGGGATCATAATAGACCAGCACCTCTTGAAGCAAGCACCCTGTAGGACCGGGTGCCCTAGTTCCCAAGCTACTGAAAGGGATTAAACTATAAAAAATAATTGGAAAAGAGGCATAGTTGGAATATGCCAACTTTCAAGAAATCACATAAGGAGAAAATTAAGAGAGAGATTAAAACTCTATTTACTTCTTCGAATTGGTAAAACAGAAAGGAAGAAGGACATCTCGCAACACTTCTATTGAAATCAGAGTTGATTCAAACCTCAGACACTTAGATTGCTAATATGTAACATCTCCACAAACACAAGGAGAAAGCTGTGTGGAAAAACCTGGCTGTATTTCATGTCTTCTATTTTTGGTACTGTGAAACAGGAGGATTTCCAGGGCTTGGGCTCTTCCTATGAGAAGCTGACTCAGACACCAGAGGTTGTTGCAGCCTGCTGGAAGTTTTTGAGATGAGGCATAATTTGCAAATGAATGGCCTGAAGTCTAGTAGGTGTAAAACAATGTAAAAATATTATCCTTCTCAACAGAATAAAGATGGTGGAAAACCTATATTACCTACCATTCTAACTTGCAATGTACAATGGCTGAATGAACTCTAGTTTGTCATTATCATGACAAACTAAAATTTCAAAAGGCCGCTTTTTAGGACTGCTCTCTATAAGTCTCTCTGGGAACATATGTTTGTTCAGTCATTCTCATGACATGAATGGGTTATATCCTTCCTCTTTGGTCCCTTCAGGAGAAATAAAAGCTTAGTCAATACACAGAAAATGTAGAAAATAATTCCCTAGGAGAATTTTGTACTTCTCTGGATTTATCACTGACAGTCCTAAGCACAGTCACATACAAAGCTAAGCTAGATGTTAAAATATTTTAACCACAGTCATTATATGGAAAAAATAAAAAAAAAATAGGTCTTTATTCTGTCTTCAGGCCAGCCCAATAAGGGAAGCATGGCAGTAAACTCGTAGAGTATTACAGTGATTTTACAGAGATCTGGCTTAAAGCATTCAAAATTATATACAACCCCCAAATTGGTCATCTGAAATCGTCCTAGGTCCATTACACACCCATTCCCCATGAGGTTCACTTTTGAACTTGTAATTCTGCAATGAGGCCACAGCTTGCCCTGATCATTCACAAAAGTTATCTGTCTCATTAATAGGCTGTCTAGAGTTTTTTGTTCCCTTGTTTTCTTAGTGACTTTGAGGAAACAAAATGAATATGGAACATCTTTAAATCAAATGTGGTAATTGTGCATAGTTGGCAACCCTTTAATAACATTTAAAGTGGATTTTTCCATCCATATTTACATGCTTCCAGTCCCAAAAAAAGGAGAAAGCAGGCACAGCTGATGTTATTTTTAGGTCTGGAGAAAGCCTTGTTTTAAGTGATAGTGTATTGTAGAGCCAAGACTGTCACTACTGAAGAATAATTACAATCAAGCTCATGAAATTTTAACACAGAAGTGGCTGCATATTTAAACATTCATGGGGTTTCAGGAAAAAGTAATTACGGTTATCTATCGCCAGAGACATCATTTACTGTCTAATTCCGGGGTGCTGTTTATGTAGGAATTAATGCAAATTGTTCAAATATTTTAAGTAAGTCTACAGTAAATATTTTTGTGTGTGAACTGCTTTGGTTGAAGAAACTGGACTGGTACCAAATAGAAACACATGTAATTTCTCTCTAATTATAGTGGATCACATTTCTTTCAGTTTTCTAGAGTGATTTACATTGCAAAATTTCCCCATAACAACAAGTTCCTCCACGATTCTGTTAGCATGCCAAGCTGAGAAAAAATGTTGGGTTGCTCATACATGAGGTTATAGCAGGAATAAGAAAAAAATAATTGATAGTTACTCCCACTTGCAAATTATGTCCAACTGGCAGATCAGGAAAATAAATCCTGCCAGGCGTGTGACAGTGAGCACTTCCCAGGGAGCTGCTCCCAGTGCCCACAGAGAGTCAGTGAACCCAGTGAACCAGGCTTCCTCAATGGGGAACTCCAAGCCTCTGCATCACTACTAGTTTCAGCTTAAACACTATGAAATTAACTTCTGCAACCTCTTAATTAATTAATTAATCCAAAATAATATTGGATATCATATACTAACTGTGGGTAGCAAAGCAGTTCATAGAGGATTTCCAGTTTTCCACACCTCATTTCAGAAGCGTCCTACTATCTTTTCAATTTTCCATTGAAAAGAATATTTTTTCTTCATATTACTTCATCTTTTTTTGTTGTTGATCTCAGTTAAATATACATGTAATATCACAATAACAAAACAGAAAATATCTTTGTTCTTCAGTAGAGATATTATTTTTTTCCTTTTTTTTTTTAATTTTTTAACGTTGATTTGTCTTCTTGAAATTTGATGGGCAATAATTTTTGACTGAAACTAGAACATTCTGCTCTTGCTTTCAATACTAAGTTATAGAGATTCAATAGGAATGGTAATGTTTTTGAGACAAGTAATTGCTTACCATTCAATGTGCTCTGGGCAACCAGAATCCAGTGTTTGTCCTCTCTTATTTTTACAAAAGTTTACTATTGACAGGTAAAACATAAATTAAAGATTATGTGAAGTCATGGAGAATATAAACAAGAAAGGTGAAAAAGTGGAGCAGAAAGATAACAAGACTGAGACATAAGTGTTGTTCATCTTTGTTTAATGTATGCCCTGTAAAGTGATCTGCATTATGTAAAGCTGTTCTGGGGTTTAAAAGATGATAGTTTATCACAGAGTTCTTCAGTAAGTTTAAGTATACAGTAACTTACAAAAAGGAGGTATAAATGAAGAGACTAAAGTTGATCACTAACTGTTCACTGGATTCACTAGATTGTAGCATTAAAATGTTGCATAAGTAAATGGCCCATAAAAATTCAAATTGACCTATTTAGCAGAAGGATTTATCAGAAGCTATAGATTCACCAGAAGAACTGATTAAGCCCCTGACAGGCATTACTTGCATCACTCAGTTCATTGTGCTAACATACCAATTTTTGGATATGTGAACAGTCAGGGAACTTTTCTGCTTAAAAAAAAACACCACATGGCTACAATAAAAGGGACCATGAGGTTAAACCAGCTTTTCTAAAAAAACAAAAACCAACCAAAAAAACAACCCCCCACACACATCTGCAACCTTAGATCAGAAATACTGTGGGTTTAGATTTGACTACAATACAATGCTTCTGACCTTGCATCGTTAACTCTCGTATTCTTACCACCTCTCACACTGCCTTGTGAGCTGGAAAGTGCCCCTTTGATTCATTTATCAGATTCCCAAGTTTCCTATATTAGAAGCTTTTCTCAGTCCTCATGGCTTTAGCAAAAAAAAAAATTAAAAAAAAAATTAACTGAACAATACTGAATTGTAAAAGCAACACTGGAAAATAAAGGACTATTCAAAAACTCCTTGAAAAATGACTTGGTATTTCTAGACATTTAGAGATCGCAATCTTGCTGACACTCACATGTGGGTAAACACTTAGGTCAGAGCTATTTTATAGACTGGCTACTATGACAGCTTTATGCCACCTGGAGAATTTCTCCCTGCTGACTGCTCATTGACAGCAAAACTTGACAAGAACAAAAGAATAAAGTCTTATTCCTGATTTTAGCCAATATAACCAAAAAACTGCCATAACATCTCACTGACAGGAAAACTCTTCTGTGACATTTTCTCTGCTAAAGAGATTTTTATTTTATTTTTTATATTATTTTATTTTTTATTTATTTTTTATTTATTTTATATTATTATTATTTTTTAAAGCAGAATGGTAGTGAAATACAGTGACAATTGCAATCTATTGAGCTTTTCTGTCTTTATGTTTAATGAAGAAAGCAATAGGTAACCCAATTATTTTGGATCTTGAGCGTTCTGTGAACTCTAACAAAGAAATGAATACACTGATGCAAATTCAAAACGTCATCTAAGTTAATGAATTTAACATAAGTGAAACTTCTGACAATTTTTGTCATTTAGTTGTGTTATTGACTGCATATGCACAACAGTGTTATGAAGACTTTGATTGCAATTTTGCAGCAAAATGTGTTATCACTCTTTATCCTTGTGTTTTATGACAGAATAATTTAGTCCGATAATACAATAATAATTCAGTTTAGTCCTAACTTATTCTTTTTAAACTGTAAATGGTGACATCTGGTATCTGTCTTAAAGGTGAGTCATTTTCAGAACCCAAAATAAGTGGTGTTCATGAAGCCATTGAAGGTGCAGCGATATCACAACGCTTTTGAACAAAGAAGGCTGGTAGGGCAGACAAATGAGCTTTAACACAGGAGAGAATGATAAAGAAAGTATTTTCAAGAAGGAAAAGAAAAATATTTTGATTACTTAGATAAGGCTGAGTGGCAAATCTGTTGTAAAGACACTCTTTTTACCTAATGTTACATGGTCTTGTATTGAACTGATGTTCAGATGTTCTATAGTCATAAAAGATTGGTGGTCTTCTAGAAAATGCTCAAGAACCATGAAGAAATTGTATATATTTTATTGTTCTTGTCTAGATCTGTACTTGTAGGAAAGGACACTCCGGCCATGCTTTCATATACTGATTTTGGCCTCCATACATTTCAATTTAAAATATCTAATACAAACAAATTAATCAAACCCACCCACAAAATATGTGTATTTTTGTTGTAGTACTTGTACAGACTTGAAGTTGCTGGATGAGTCTGATCTGCCAGGCAAAGACCTTGTACCCACGGCTAGTTCCTAGCTATCAATGTTAGAAGGGTACTTCTGACATCTTGTGCCAAGAAACTCAGGACATAGCAGAGGACAGGCTTTGTGAAAGGCAAGAAAGCTTAAAGCAGATGGAGTCTGTTGGATGGAACTCAAATGCTACAGATGATTGAGTATCTAAAAATCAATCTTTGGCCAGGCTTTGACAAATTTACAGACAATTTGTCACAGAATAGCTTATTTTGATCCCTGTCACTTTATCTTTCTTAAAGTATTGCATTTTTTTTGGCTGCATTTATGCTCAGTACTGCTAAAATTTTATCTTCTTTTGCAAGATTTAAGAAGTATAGAATAAAAATTGTTTGCATGGGAAAAAACACACTCTTCTAAGTTAAAAGCAAATTTTTATGAGTTTTGCCTTCTAAAGAAAATTGTGTTCCAGAATATAAAAAAGTAGGTTATGAATTTGTCACGTGCTAATACAGGAGACATTTTTAATGATTTGTGAAAGTGAAATTCTATTTTCCTACAGCTCTAAGCTATAATATTCTCCTCTGTCAAAAGAAAAAAAAACATTTGTCAATTAGGCAATATATTTTCTGTCAAATTCATGTTTACAGAAGGAAAGATACTTTATTCATCCATGTTGCTATATGAAGAATTCATTCTGTTCACAACTCATAAACTTCTGGGATCTTTGAAAGACTTTTTTCCTAGGCAGTTGGAAAAGAAGTGGCAAAATGAAGAAGAAGGGAGGGATGCTGTGATATTTTGTCTCAAATGGGTGTTATCAGGATGTATTAAGTTATGCTAAAGACACTTTCCCATATACTGTATGAACATTTCTTTAAGTCTAAATAAAATACCAGAGTATTTTAAATACTATATTTTTTTCTAGAGATTAAGTTTATTTTAAACAGATGGCTTACTGCTCCATAAATTGTTTCTGCTGATAGCATTGCTGGTTAATGTATTATTTGTCACCTGTGGTTCGACTGGAAAGATTTCCGAGTTTTTAGACCCTATTTTACTGTACAAGTGATAGGAAAACATCTGACAAAATAAATGTGTCTTCATCTTCAGTCACAGACTTCCAGAATTTTTTGAAATTAAGGAAATAAGAAAATGTAGATGTATTAATGCAATTCTGTTTTTTAATTACTACTGACACACTAGCAACTGCAACAAATTTTAATTGGGAAACCCACCTTTGAGTTCTTCCTATTCAGAGAAGGTGCAGGGCAATACCTTTTTAACCAGCACTGGAAAGCAGTACACGCAGTGCTTAGAAGCAGAATTGTTTATGATTTTTTAGCCTGAGATTTTTCCTAATTTCTGCATTTGTTTTGTTTCATGATTGTTAGCTTATCTTTCAAGTAACATTTCCTTTGTGGATTTTTTAGTATCAAGAGCTGAATTTTTTCTGCTTGGACCTGTATACTCGGTGCTGTGATTGTCTAACTGAGTGCCTTGTACCGTATGTGAAGATTTTTACCTAGGAGACTTGTTTAAGTTTAAAAATTATCCTGGAGCATGAGCCAATCCAGGAGAACTACAGACAGAAAAAGGATAGATGATTACACTAGTTCATTCAGAGAAAACTTGGGTGCTAGAAGACCAAGTGGACATATTGGCACTGTTCCCAGGGTAATAAAAGTTGAGAAACAAATTAGTCTCAACCCATGTACATTATGTAAACCATCTAATTCAGTATTAGCTTCAATATCTTTAGGTGACACTGCAGTCAGCCAAGTTAGCATATCTCTGAACCTTCTAGTGCTGGGCAATGTGGGTATGTGTCTAGAATGCTTTGTTTTGGGATGTTAGATTGCCCTTTAACTTTACAGTGTACTTTTTTTTTTTTTTTTTTTTTTTTTTTACAAGGTATTATTTCAAAACACACATCAGGCTTCAGCTTGTTTTAAGCCTCATCAATAGTCTCAAAAAGACTTAGACACCCCCTGCCTATGCTTCCTTTGCTAATAGTTGAACAAAAGTTTAGTTAAATAAGCTTTTGCTGTAGACAAGGAAAGCAAATATCTTTGAATAAAATTCTCATTACTGTAATTAGAAATGCAAATTGAGACTCTCTAATTATGGTTACCATATGATGTGGATTTTCATTAATGATAATTTTAGGGGTGTGTTTTTGGTGAATCAGTGTTAATAAACCAAGACTTATTCTTGCAGAAACCATTAAGTATAAACTTTTGGTACCATTTTTGTTCTGCTCCAATGATTTACAATTAAAAATAAAATGTCTCACCTGCCCTCTCTCCCTTTCTAGTTCTAGCTGTTTCTATACAAAACTAGGTAAAAGAGAGTTAACTTTAGCAGTGATGCTTAAATAAAGCTATGCTTTCCAGGCTCATTATGGTGCTTCATCTTGGGGCCTTGACAGCACAAACTGCACTGCATATCAATGTTCACAGGCATAGCCAGGCTGGCTTGACCAATGCCAGATGAAATAAGAGTTTCCTCAACCCTAAGGTTTGCACTCTACTCTGCATATTTTTGCTTTTAATGTAGTTGATTAAATTGGCAGACAAAATTTACAGAGGATCCGACATACTGACAGTAACTCATTTCAGTGAAGAAGTTCTCCTTTCCTGATGAACTTGTTATGATAACTTTTATTATTTCAACGTAATCACTGCAGGCTAATAGTAGAAATAGTTTGGATGTGGTGTTGAATTCTGCTTTGTTTGTCTGCGCTCTTGTTTTTGTTTTTGTTTTCACTGATGCCATTAGTTGTACAATCACTGAGGAGAGAAATAGTTTAAGTAGAAGATTAATATGTAAATAGGTTCGTGAGTATGGTGTTAAATATAGGATCTCAAAGACTACCTTAATAACTGTCATAGGTTGCTTTCACTATTTTTCAGCCACATTTCTATAACTGTCTGCAATAGTTGGCTTTCCGTAAGTGGCTGGAAGGAATGTCCCAAACCAGCTCCTGCGTAGCGTATTTATTTCAATTAATACTTCATTTCTAGAGACAGACATTGCATAGAAAAAAAAATTCAAAGATTTTCTGATTAAATATGAAAAGAAACAAACATAAACTGCAGTCTAGCACGCAAATTCTTTCACAGAAAAAATACTGCACATGAGAATATCTCACTCCATCCTTAGAAGGATAACTTCTTGAATGAGTTTCTTCAGTAAGATTAAACAGACAATGCACATAGTTGAGGATTTTGAGATTAAGAAATGATGTTTTAAGTTGAGGAAAACTCCAACCTCATTCCCTCATTCCTCATTCTCTTCCTGTGCATAATGGCGTGCCTCAAAATACTTATGCATAATGGCGTACCTCAAAATTCCCAATTGGTATAAAAGGCTGAAGAGGGTTTTCAGTCTGAAAAAGTAATACATGTGCTCTTTTGCTAGGAATTGAATGAATACATACTTTTATCATGAATAACAAAGGCAGTTATTTTGAGTAAGCAACAGAAAGAAAACAAATGAATCTAAACTTTTACATTTCTTTCATGTAAAACATTTCAAAAATAAATTATGCTCAGGAAAGATTTAAAAAAAAAAAAAAAGGCTTGAACAGCACTGAAACAAATTGATGAAATTCTTTTATCTTTCACTTCTACCAAAGTCCCTATTGGTCACTATAGATATATGTGAGATTTTACTTTCTGATGGGATCCAAAGGACATTTTCTGATCTGTGAGTAGCATTTCAGGTTAGTTCAGTCATGCTCTGGTTAGCCTAGCTTGAGAGACACCCTTGAAGGCTATTAGAAATGTCAGTGTACCTGTATTTTTCCGTTCTGTGGACTGGACATTGCTATTCTTAAAGACAGCTAACAAACAAAATCATTTATCTTCCCAGAAATGTTCATTATTTGTATAGTAAAAATGCTAGAATGAAGTTGTTTTGCTTCTTTATATAATTGGGGTTCGATGCTTCATATCGGTTTACTAAATGGAGAAAAAGGAAGACCAATTAGAAGAGAGATTGGATTTCTTTTCATCCAGGCCTACAATTCTCAAAATCAAATATTTTGCTTTAGCAGTTCTGAAATTAGTTATCTCTAAATGAGCCCAGCTTGGAGATTTGTGTTTTTGAAGAGTCACTTTGACTGTGAAATATGTGCATTCCTTTCCACTGGAGGAAATATATATTCTCAATAGTCAGCATATATTTTCTCAGTACTCTCAAACTGAGTATTTACTGCTCAGTCACTTTTCTACTGAAATGGGATTCTGAGTAATTTTGGATTTTGTTTCGTTTATTGCATTTGACGAATTTATCACTGTCTCTCCTCATTGTAGTACAAACAGATTTTAACTGCATTCCTGCCATGCGGTGGCTATCAGTAGTTGTCTATTGAGTAGCAACCATTATTATGCTAATTTAATAAATAGAAAAGGTTGGAGAATTTTCATTGAACTGTCACTTTTAGCAAAACTTATTTTTTAAAAAATGTATATTCTTTGCTACATGTCTACTGCAAGACATATCTAGTAACTAGTTTAGGAAACTTTTTCTGCAGAAAAAAAAAAAAAAAGCCTCTACTTGAAAATTACATTCTTTGGATAGGATTTTTGTTATTTATATTGCATTTTTTTTCATTTATTTTATGATGTCTTAGTTTTAACAATGCCTATAGTAAATGTAATGTCCCATTATATTCTAAGATAGATCGTGTGATGATGAAGCAAAAGTACTTAAATATTGTAGTTTCTTTTATATCTATTCAACTTAAAAAAGAAAGGGCATACATCACATAGAATGCATCAAGACATTTTTTTCAGAAGTATCATGTTGTACAAATTATTTCAAAACAAATGCTTCCCAGAAACAGAAACTCTCAGCAATGGTTAAGTCTAGTTACACTGTAATGGTGCACATAGAATACATTAGATATTTTCTTTTCTTTGACAGGGGATAAAATCAGATATATACCGGTATATAATAGGTAATAGAGCATCCACCTCCTATGCTACGTAAAACATTATGGTTGTGCATACCCAAGGAGAAAGAAAGAGGTAAATTCTGCTTGCACAGTGCAATTTTTGTTGACTTTGTCTGGTTTTACATCTTCAGCAATATGTGTTACTTTCCTTTTGCTACCCATGGCCTTGCATAAGCATACAAACTTCATTTGACATTCCATGTTCCACACAAAGATGAGAGAGAGAGAAATTGAGAGAGGGAGAGGGTTCTTTCCAGCTCTCCATAAAAATGACCTGACAACAAATAGCATAATAAAATTGCCATTTTAATAGGACAGAATAAAAAGAGGAATATAGGTAGCAAATAAATGTTATGTCCCTTCAGGTCCCTCAGTGCTGCAGCATCAGAGAGAACCCAGATGATTTCCCACAACATGCTGTGCAGGCCCCATGTGTAGGGAGGTTCCTCACTCCTATACTGTGATGCCTTTTATTTTGTGTAACAAAGTCATGCATCTCAAAGTCATTCTAGCCTGATAGTTACCCGTCATAATACTCACCACTGCACAGCACAGGCCAGCATGGGGAATTCCAGCATGGGGTTCCTGTACAGTACTGCTCATGCTAATGCATGGGCTTCTCAAGCCCTAAGTACAAGGCAGAGAAGAGAGCAGACATGGCTTGCTCAATGTCACTGACCACTTAAATACGATGTATTCCACAAGGCTCCAATTACAGTCAATTAAAACTTATGAAATTTTCATTTTGTAGGGCCATTTTACAAGAAATATTTGTCAATTTTTTTCTTCCTATAATGCTATCAAATTAAGCTCAAACATTTTGTGTAAATTTAACATCTTAGCAGTGAGTATTCATTTATTATTATTATTATTATTAATAACCAGACAATTAGTTAAGCCAGCATTGAATAAAAACATTAGCCATCTAGGACAATTGATATACTTGCTTCTATTAGAAAATGAAAAAAAATTGGTGTGGCTAACTTTGTATTCACTTAGACTTTTTTATTTCACTGTTATCGTAGCAGTATGAGCTTTTAGTACACTGAAATAAATAAGCGTAGTGGTACATTAGATTTGTATGAGTTTCTATGAATTTTAATGGTCCAAGCAGTATTCAGAGAGAAAACAGGAGAAAATCCCTTGGGAGAATAGCTCATTAACTTCCTTTCTTCCTTCCAGAAATTGCTTTAAGGAAGATATGCTCAGATACACCTAAGCAACCTGGGACCCTCAATGGAATTAAATATTCTGGGCTACTTAATTAGTTTTTAAGTACAGGAGTTGTGTATTCAATTTTAATGAGTCACACTGTCAGGCTTTCTTCAGAAATGAGGGAAAGAACTCTGAAGTATGAGAGTACATGCACGTGAAAATGGGAGGATGTTTAAACTCTGTGTACCACATTTTCTTGGGGAAACCAAACAGGATTTTTGGGGTGAGCCAGTGGAAAAGGAATGGAAAGGTAAAACAGAGGGCTTCAGGAATTAAATTAATGCTTTTAAATTTGGACGGATAAAAATAAAGCATGAATGCAAAGTATCTTGCTGAGATTCACATTGCAGTGTTTTTTATTATTATTATTATTTTTTTTTTTCAAGAATAGCACTGTTGTGGTTTAGCCCGGCTGGCAGTCAAACACCACACAGCCGTTCGCTCACCCTCCCCCCTCCCTCTCCGGGATGGGGGAGAGAAACGGGAAAGTGAAGTCTGTGAGTTGAGATAAAGACAGTTTATTAAGACAGGGAAAAGAATAACAACAACAACAATAATAATAATAGTATTAATAGTAATAATGTGTACGAAATAAGTGATGCACAATGCAATTGCTCACCACCCGTTGACCGATGCCCAGCCTATCCCCGAGCAGCCGGCCCCCCCCCCCTCCACCCCGGCTAGCCACCCCTATATATTGTTCAGCATGACGCCAGATGGTATGGAATACCCCTTTGGCCAGTTTGGGTCAGCTGTCCTGGGTCTGTCCCATCCCACCTCCTGCTGCATCCCTAGCCTGCTCGCTAGCAGGACAGAGAGAGGCTGAAAAGTCCTTGGCTTGGTGTAAGCACTGCTCTACAACAATTAAAACATCAGCATGTTATCAGCGCTCTTCTCATTCTAATCCAAAACATAGCACCCTGCCAGCTACTAGGAGGAAAATTAACTCTGTCCTAACTGAAACCAGGACAAGCTCACTTTTCAATATAATCTGATTTATTCCACTGTCTTCTGAGCCTTACACTGCTTCCATGGATTTCTGCTTTAATAAACTCAGACATCAGTTCAGTCTATTCTCCATCTAACTCTGTGGAATTGCTTATTATTTCCTTTAAAAGTTTCTGAATTCCCACTATTGAGAGTGGGTTTTAGTCTTAGATGTGCTTTTATACATATCCTGTCCTTGCCTTTTTTTTTTTTCATTTATAAGACCAGCAGAGCTTGTGCTTGTCCTGGTTTCAGTTAGGACAGAGTTAATTTTCCTCCTAGTAGCTGGCAGGGTGCTATGTTTTGGATTAGAATGAGAAGAGCGCTGATAACATGCTGATGTTTTAATTGTTGTAGAGCAGTGCTTACACCAAGCCAAGGACTTTTCAGCCTCTCTCTGTCCTGCTAGCGAGCAGGCTAGGGATGCAGCAGGAGGTGGGATGGGACAGACCCAGGACAGCTGACCCAAACTGGCCAAAGGGGTATTCCATACCATCTGGCGTCATGCTGAACAATATATAGGGGTGGCTAGCCGGGGTGGAGGGGGGGGGGCCGGCTGCTCGGGGATAGGCTGGGCATCGGTCAACGGGTGGTGAGCAATTGCATTGTGCATCACTTATTTCGTACACATTATTACTATTAATACTATTATTATTATTGTTGTTGTTGTTATTCTTTTCCCTGTCTTAATAAACTGTCTTTATCTCAACTCACAGACTTCACTTTCCCGTTTCTCTCCCCCATCCCGGAGAGGGAGGGGGGAGGGTGAGCGAACGGCTGTGTGGTGTTTGACTGCCAGCCGGGCTAAACCACAACAGAGCTGAATAGAAAGTTACTTCTGGGAACTATTGTACTATTTTCACTAATGACATTGGCAGAAAAACTGGGATCTTATCAGTTAGAAATGACAGATAATCAAATTATTCCAAATATGCTGGCACTGATTGCAGAGATTTGTCATAAAAAAAAAAGGGGGGGGGGGAACTTGTGAGGAAAGAAAATTAATTTTAAAATTCCAGATGAACAAAACACCAAAGAATGCATTTATCTTTAAGCAAAGAAATAGCTTGTATCTGAACTTAAATATTTAATTAAGTAGTTTGTTGAATAGCACTAATGAGACAGAAGTAGGAAAGAATTAACAAAGTTGTGCACATGGGAAGAGGGAAAAAGTCTGAACCAGCTCCAGAAAGTTTCTAAGCAAACTGACTGTGATCATTCTGTGGACAAAGAGAACCTTTACTGTCTCACCACTGATGTTTCTTTCACTACCAGAACAGTTTGAAGTCTCCACCCTTACCTTTTGTTGTGTCTGTTCATATTCTGTGCATTTTGTATGCAAAATATATTTTGGATTCTAAATTTACTTATTCTGCAATGCATGTTTTTGGCACACATTATCTACACACTTATCAAGTTTATCAATATAACCTGTTTTAAAACAAGAGCCTGAAAACACAATCAGATGATGAACTAATCTCTAAAAACATATATGTGACATTTGATTTTATGTTGCAATTAACAGCCTGGACTAACATTGCAATGGTTCTTCAGGCAGCATATGTTGTGGTTGTTGTTTTTTAAATTATTATTATTATTATTTATTTTTATTATTATTATTTTTTTCATTTGGGTTATTCTCTACAGATGACAATCATTATACATTAGTCATTATTAAACATTGTGTATTTTGGTTCAGAGATTTCTGATGATGGGGATTTTTAATCCAGCATTTATTAGGCATGGCAGATTTACTAGAGATATTTGCCATGAACATTTCAGAAAATCTGGTAATCCCTCTGCAAATACAGCACACCATATTGGGAAAGAGTTTACTAATAAAAAAGCAGGAGACCTCTGCAATATGGTGATGTGTTGTTCACTGACAACAGCATTGAGAAGGAAAATCTGATCTATGTTTCTATTATAATCTCTAAAATTACTGAGAAACTCTAAAGTTATTGAGACTGAGGAGAGACCTCATTGTGGTCTACAGCTTCCTCACGAGGGGAGCGCAGAGGCAGGTGCTGATCTGGTGACCAGTGATAGGACCTGTGGGAATGGCTTGAAGCTGTGAAAGGGGAGGTTCAGGCTGGATATCAGGAAAAACCTCTTCACTGAGAGGGTGTTTGGGCACTGGAACAGGCTCACCAGGGAAGTGGTCATGGCATCAAGCTGTATTCAAGAAGCATTTGGACAACGCTCTCAGACACGTGGTCTGATTTTTTGTGTGGGCCTTTGGGGACCCAGGAGATGGACTCAATGATCCTTCTGGGTCTCTTCCAACTTGGATATTCTAGGATTCTATGACACCCTGAAAGGCATCAGGTAGATGTGTTTCAAAGCATACTCAACATATTACTCCTTTCTGCTAATCATATGCTTTGTAGGCACTTGGAGTGCCTAGTTTTTTCAGCTATGACAAAAATTATGATGTTTACATAATTTGTCTCCAGCAATTTATGTTGTCTTAAGAATTACAACCAAGTTGTTGTCAGACTTTTTTTTTTTTTTTTTTTTTTTTTTTTTTTTTTTACTGGCTGTACTACAGTCTTTTTATGTGAAATTTTATTTTCCTTCTGTCTTCTTCTTAACATTGCAGTCACCTTTATGTTAAATAATTTACAATTTGTTACAATTTCTTTTCAGAATCGGGCATATCAGTAAAATCAGTAAAAAGAGGTCAATTAATCACTGGCACAGTTGTGTTCTTCATTACTTGGTGACTTTAATTAAAACTAGATTTCCTCCTAGAAGTAATGAGGTAAAATTTCAACACACTTAAAGCACTTAGACTGTTAATTTCCACTTTTGAAACTCTTGTGCACTCTAGTGAGGGAATATCAAATGTTTTGACAGCACCACAGACTCAGCCTGCTTGACTGGTCCCAGTCTGAATACTGACAGGCTACTTCACATGACTGCTGCTGCTGTCAGCTTAGTAGTGAAGCAGAGTATAACACCAAGATAAAAGCTGTGTGTTTGACTCCTGGATGGTGCTTTTTTATTTCACATCTTATAGTGTGAAATCAGATTCATAGAATCATAGAATCATAGAATCATAGACTTTTTTGGGTTGGAAGGGACCTTAAAGACCATCTCGTTCCAAGCCCCTTGCCGTGAGCAGGGACACCTCCCTTTGTGAGGTTGTACAAAGCCCCATCCAACCTTGCCTTGAACACTTCCGGGGAAGTATTCGACTTGGAATTAAGAATGTTAACTGACATTATGTCTGAAGACACTTAAACAGTTACCTTCAGAAATGTGAACCAGCTCATTTAGCTAAATCAGGGATTTGATATCTAGTTTACTAGCCAAGTCTTTCTGTCCAGCTGGTACCAGCACAGCAATTTCCAGAATGCTTCAGTTATAGGTACATGACAGATATGACTGTATTTCTTCAATCTTTAAGTCTGGACAGCATAATTAATCTCTAATAAAACTGTGTTTTAACTAAGGTGTGATAGTCATATAGTTCCGATAGTTTCCGCAGTCACAGAATGGTTGAGGTTGGAAAGGACTGTGGAGATTATGCAGTCGAATTCCCCTGCTAAAGCGAGGTCAGCTAGAACAGGTTGACCAAGATGGGTTTTACTTATCTCGAAGGATGGAAACTCCACCAGCTCTCTAGGCAACCTGTGCCAGTTTGACCACCCTCAGTATTTTTTTTTGTTTGTTTGTTTAAGTGGAATTTCCTGTATTTCGGTCAGTGTCAACTGCCTTTTGTCCTTTCGCTCTATACCACTGAGCAGAACCTGGCTGCATCATTTTTACTGAGCCCCATCAGCTATTTATATGCATTGATGAGCACCCCCATCCCCAAGATGTCTCTCAAATCTAAAAGATCCCAGTTCTCTCAGTCTTTCCTTATATAAGGTTGCTTCGGTCCCTTTCATCCTAGCAGCCCTACACGTCTGTGCTTTTTTGTGTGATATCTCTACCTTACAATAGTTATTTTTTTACCAAAACCTTTGAAGAGAAAGGTGTTCTCAGTCAGTAAATCATTCATGTGGCCAGAAATGATTCAAGGCCTTGGTTTCACACAAGTTCCATCTCTATTAATTTTGGACTATTTTCACAAAGGATTGACCCTTAAGTAAAAGTGTCTATGAATTATTTATTTACATACTTTCAGAGAAAGTTGAGATAGAATATTGGCATGGTGTAAATAATGAAGAAATGCATCTAAGTATAGAGTTCATGTAATTTCTGTTGTAGAACCTGTCAAATATACTAGAAATTTGTGAGGTATAACATCTGAGATTTAATTACACCAAAAATAGCTCCTAGTTTGAAAGGAAAAAAAAATCTTGAAGCACAGATGTCTTTTTTCTTGTATTTACACACATGCTAAGTAATAGTCCTCACTTATGCTCAGGAAATGCACCACATCAGAAGAAACTTCTGATTCAAGTATGTGTAGACAACTGGAACACTGTTAAGTAACTGAAAAATATAGATTATTATAAAAATTAGCATAACAAAAAAAAAGAAAACTCTTGAGGAATTTAGAAGTTCGGGAAAGATAAGAAATTTGGGTCAGTAAGATAAAGTATTTTCTACAGAGGCACGTCTTTGTTCCTTTTAACCGCCTAACTCCCTTCACTTAGAATGTAAATTTTAGTGAAAGATCTTATGTACAAAGAACTCCATTCAGGTTTGTGGTTATTGTTTAATCCTTTGCTGCATACTTTTTGTTTTGATTTATACCCTGAAACAGAGGCTGGACATTTCCAGTAAAGAGGCATTAGATATCATATACTATTACTGTTGTCTTTTCCGAACTTAAAGGTGGAACTGTTAATCAGATTACCTAAACTAACCAGAATAGTGCTCCAAACCCCATATGTGAAAATGGCTAGAGTATTTCCTCTTGCAAATAAGGCTTGGACTGTTTCACATGTTTGTGTGAAAGATTGGTGCCCTTCAAACCTAATGAAGTAATTTTGTCTAACTTTTCAAAAGTTTGACTATTTCTCAATACCTGATTTCCATGAGCAATATTCCACATTTATGTCTTCCTGAAGATCTGTGATTGTTAGCTGATCTGCTTTTCATCACGTCTTAATCAATGCATCTCATCAGCTTGAGAAAATAAAAGAAGGATCTCTTAAGACAAATTAACAAAGCATCTCAAAAATGCAGTATTCCATTGATTTCATAATTTCAGACAACATAAATTTCCCCTGAGAAATTTCAGCTCATAATATTGCACTACAGCACAAAAGATATCTTTTCCATCTATCCAACTACTATTAAAACAACACAGAAATCATTTGTGTTCTGGAAATTGACTCTCCTGCAATCAGTGATATGAGTGATGGTCTGTATGAATGAGCTGTAACTGCACAGAGTTATCAGGCAATCACTGATTGCAACTGGAAGATGGAGAAGCAATCCAATTAACTCCAAATATGTTAAACATGAAAGTCAGTATTAACAGCTTATCCTGCCAATGGAGAGAGTGTAGAAGCATTCTTTGACAGCAGCTTAAGGTGTTCCTGTGTCAGAACTTACAAATACAGTTATCATTATAAAAAGAAATTATAAAAAAAAAAAATAATCAGAGAGAATCTATGTGAATCCTGACTGTCTGCCAGGCTGCTAGCAGTACCTGGCACTAACAGCACCTGCTTCAAACCAGAAAGTTGTTAAATCTATTAAACTGAAGGAATATGATCTAGGACCACAAGAGTGACACATGTGCTTCTGTCCTGGCAGGCCCACTATACATGCTGGTATAAAATTTCAGTCAGAGTACACATCAGGAAAAGAGTATAATGTCATTGCTCATCCTATCCCAAATTCATATTGCAAAGACCACAGCATGAACAGATGTACTTCATGCCTCACTACATTCCCTCACAAAGAGATGGCATTGTTGTTTTTTATTTTTGCCAAAAATTACTCTGGCAGCTGGGGAAGATTCTCAGCAGGTGTTGGGCAGTGGTGCAGAGAAGTGATGTAGCTTTAGGAAAAGAATTGCTTTGGTGCTGCTCATCTTGAACATTCAGAAGTCGTGACTAAGGTGTCATAAAGATCATTAGAAGGCATAAAATCATCAGACAAAAACAAACAAACAAGCAAACAGTTCACAGAAGTGAATGGAATTTTAATTACCTCACTGCCTGCGAATCTCTCAGGTTCACTGAGGTCATGTGTTCTAGCTTATCTTGGCAGCTGCAGAAGCTAGAATATATATATTTTGTATTATTTATTTATTTATTTATTTATTTTTAATGAAAGATGGCATGTTCCTATAGACAATGAATAATACACAAGTACTACAAATGTTTGAAATGAATTGTAGCATTGCTTTTCTTACTCTGGTATCTCCTGTGTTCAGTATTGAAGAAAAGACTGCTTTTCTCTTTCTTTCCTTACAGTTCATATTGCTAAAAGATGTCCATGCATCCTTTAAAAAGGAGGGGCAATTGCCTTTACACAAGCTTTCTGGGTAACTGTGGTCATCTTCTGCCTGTCTCTGCCCTTCATGGGCACATTACTTCAGGCATCCATCTCCTGGATGTGACAGAAACAGCATTTCTTTCGGTCTCTCTGAATAGTGCTTTGCTGTATTTCAAAAAGTACAACAGAGCTGGATGAAATATGTCACTAGAAGTGCTTCTCCTTATGTTAGCTTAAAATACATAACACCAAAATATTTTATTTTATTTTATTTTATTTTATTTTATTTTATTTTATTTTATTTTATTTTATTTTATTTTATTTTATTTTTTAATTTCAGTACACTGATTTTTAATTTCAAGTATTCGTATGTTGAATATAAAATTCAGGTATGTACCAAATCATTGTGTTTCTGTATTAACTTTATACACTGCTCAGTGGCATCTGTAGTGGTATTTATGCATCATACAATAGACAGATCCTTCAATTTTCAGCATGTAATACCTCTGCTAGGCCACAGCTAGTTTCTAGAAAATCAGTTTCTAGAGTTCTCTACTGCACAGGGCATTTTTCCTCAATAATGGAAAATTCAAATAAATTTTTCCAACACTTTGTAAATAAATGATGATTTTTACAATAGGAGGAACTTTATAAGAGAAATAACTGAAAATATTCAAATCACTATTATTTCCTCTCCCTCTTTACTAACACATATTACTAATAGAGTTCTTTCTTTTTTGATGTGTTAGTGCTTATGTAAGTGGCTTTCTACCTTTTTACTCTATATTCTAAAAATTAGAGTTCTACAAATGATTTAAATGATTTTTTTTTTTTTTTGGTGTATAGATAAATCTGAGTGCTCTACCACCTGTCTCAGATGAGGCTGTGATTAAGAAGCTACTTACTGGCTTTGAAAGTTAGCAATGCATAGCACTGATCAGCTCTCTTTTGTCAGTTCCTCTTCTTTACTCATTGCTCCTGGCAAGTACTTTGGTTAGTTACTCATTTCAGATTTTAACACTGGAATTCCTGTTCCTTGGCAGAAATGTCATCATATGGACCGCATCCAGGCAGTCCTAGCTTTGAAAGGGACTCACTGCCTTTTTTTTTTTTCTTTCCTTCACTAGAAGTTCTGCAAGATTAAAATAACATTCCTCATCTGTGACCTCATCTGTGATCCTCATACCTGTTGACCACACATTTCATAATACAAATATTTAAAACATGAATCCCCTCCTATTTATAATATAGTTGTATGTAGCAGAAATGAACTCCTGAAACATGAATAAAATCTCCTTATAGATTCCTATTAGAGCCAAAACACTTTATATTGTTGTTGTTTTCTTGTTGTTGCTGTTGTTGTTATTATTATTACAATCCCCACAGGATTTGTAATGGAGAAGGGGGAATGGAAAAGGCTTCTTTAGGTCCCAGGTCGCCATGTGGCACTCTCTTTTTCTCTTTTTCTGTCTTTCCCTTTCCCTTTCTTTCTTCCTTTCCTCTCATCCATCTTTGGTTATAGAGCATTAGGGTATTTTGGACTAAGATTCTGATGTAAGTTTATGCTGGATGGAAGTGAGGTATACATAACTGTCCTATTATAAGAATTTATATATAATATGCAGTGTTTAAAAAATACCTGAGATTATAATATCTTGTTTTCTTGGGGATGGACATCATCTTTTTAGTGCTGGCTTCCTTAAAATAAACACGTCAGAGAGGACGAATAGAAGCCAAGAACAATGTGTATGATGACATCAGTAAATTTCATTGTGAGAAGCAAGTCAAAATTTATTGGAGTAAAGAACATTCAGGGCAAAGCCCAATAATATATTGTTGTACATGCAGACCTTGATGCAGATGATGAAAGAGAGTCTCCTGTAACTAAGTGCCAGGAGCTGCTCTTCTTTTCTTGAAGCTGTTCTTCCTATGAAACAGTAGTTGTTTCATAGGAGTTGCATGTCTTGCAAAGCTATGCATTTCACTTGCATTCTTTTTGCACTGAAGGTATCCTCTGAGCAGGCCAGTTAGCTCTATATTATGCATTGCTTCATTAAAATGACAGAACAGTAATCATTTTTAAGTGCCTTGCAAGCACAGAATCACAGAATTGTTGAGGTTGGAAGTGACCTCTAGTGATCATCTGGTCTAACCCCCCTGCCAAGCAGGGTCACCTAGCACACATTGCACAGAATTGCATCCAGGCAGGTTTTGAGTATCTCCAAAGAAGAAGATTCCACAACCTCTCTGAGCAGCCTGTTCCAGTGCTCTGTCACCCTTACAGTAAAGAAAACTTTTCTCATATTCAGCAAGAACTTCCTGTGTTTCAGTTTGTGCCCGTTGCCTCTTGTCCTGTCGCTGGGCACCACTGAAAAGAGTCTGGCCCCATCCTCTTGACACCCTCCCTTCAGATACTTGTATACGTTGATAAGATTCCCTCTCAGTCTTTTCTTCTCCAAGCTAATCAGGCCTGTCTCTCTCAGTCTCTCCTAGTATGAGAGATGCTCCAGTCCCCTAATCATCAAAGCAGGTTCTCTTTTGATAGAGGTGCTTTATCTCTTATGTTAATTAAGATCATCTTATCCAGAAGCAAGTGTTTGCATAAATTTTTTGTTGACCAGTATCTATTACATTTGGTAAGTTAGTGATTTATCTTTGTTAGCGATTTAATGTGCACTTCAAGTCATGGAAACAAGAAATGCAGTGCAAAGGGACAATAAATTTTGGATAAACCTATTCTTTGCCAAACCACAGTCACTTCAAAGACCGAAATTTTTACAATACTTGTAGGTGTGGACTGGCCTTGTGCCTTTCATTTCAAGCTTCCTGTTTGGTTGTTGTTGTTGTTTTTTTGTTTCTTTGTTTTTGTTTCTGTAGGTAACTGAATTCAGTGTCTGCACTTTGCGATGTCTACAGTATCATTTGCAACAGAACACGTATTGAATTAGGCAGGGTTAGGCCCCGGTTAAGTGGGTGAGGTGCAACACCTGATTTAAAAGCATATTTGTAGAACACTAATTGCAGAATAATGAAATGATGTTGGATAAATAATGAGAAGGCATCTTACTTTATGGTAAGTGCATTTGATCATTATGGGGAGCCAGTTACAAGCCATAAGTAATTGTTTCTCAGCATTTTCATTAGAAATTTCTTAGTTCAGGTGTTTCTACCAGGTCATAAAAAATCACAACAAGCTTGAAACACAAGGTAATATCATGAAAATGTATTATTACATGGTTGAAGCAGTTTTATAAACCAGCTTTCTATAACTTTGCAACATAAAACTAATCTGAACAATGATTATATCAGGCTGAAGATTATTTTTGAGCAAGCAGATTAATTCATCTTAAAAGAAGTATACTGTTTCAAGATAGATTTTTATTTTATGTCTCAACTGCACACAAAACACATTCTAATTCCTGCAGAATTAGCAGAGTTGTTCTTAGACTTTCAAGCCTGGATCTTAATAGAATTTTAGGGTATTGGTGGAAGCTAGTCACATAAAAATCTTTGAGGATATGGACTTGAGATAGTTCAGAGATAAGCACGAATTAGACAGAGGAAACTAAAGACAAAGCTATTGTGCATAAAGTAGGATTCTGAGCACTGTGACCACCAGTGCTATATCCTCAGCTACATGAAAATGTTGATATCACAGCTTTTCAAAAAGCTTGCATAATATCATTTTAATAGATGGCTATTTTGAATGAATTAGTTCCTGCAAAGTCCCCGATTATTTATCAGACCTGATGTCTGTCAAAGCTGAAAAATGTGTTAAGAGATCTATTCTCACAACACTCTACTTCATGCTAAAAACATTCTGAAGGACTTAACAACAAAGTTTAGTATACTAAAATCATTACCTGAGCAGCTGACACTAAAGCAGTCTTGAAATGGTATGTACAAAGGATGATATTTACAATATTCAGACAAACCAGCCGTTTCCTTCTAATGCTCTTTTGTTTTAAAAATACATAAATTAAATGATAACTTTAAATCAAAAATAAAAATTTATAGTGAAACATAAAGCTCAAGTCCAAAGTTAGTCTTTACATAAGTACTGGGAAAAAATGAGTCCCAGCTCTCCAGCATGCCATTCTATATTTAACCCTGCAATGAAAACTAGCACAACGGGATTTTGAGGATAAACTTGGAGTTCTCCCACTATTCGTCTAATGCTTACATTTTCCATTTTATTAGCACAGTTTATAATGGGAAACAAATTGTGTGTTCATATGAAAGTACAGCCTGTGCAAATTCACACAGAGAATGAGCAGCTTTGCTGTAACCTATACTGCAAATATTTACCAAGGTCCGTCCATTTAGCTGGTGCATTGCCAAAGCTGTTAGGCAATTGTATAACTTAAAAGCATGACTGTACTTACAAACATTATAAATATTTCTTTAAAGTATTGTTTCTATTCTGAAATTTTGTATTACCTTTCCAAGGCCCCAGCTTCTGCTAGTCAGGTGTTGTGGCAGTGTGTCACTCTGGTCTATTTTGTCTTCTTCACCTCTTCTGAACTCCAGGCTTTCTTTTATATCCTTCTGAACACTTTCGATTTTACTTAAGTGGGAGTCATCGGAAATTTCTTTTCATTACTAGCACACAGAATTCTCTCCACAACATGGAGCACTGTAGCTCTAAGTGTTGTATGCTTATATTTTATGTGTTAAATCTTTAAGAAAAATAAGGTGTTTTTTTTTTTTTTTTTTTTTTTTTTTTTTTTTTTTTTTTTCTGTATGTGATGTACCTTCATAGGATAAAACCTATGGGCAAAGACTGTTGACTCATTACTAATTTACAGATGACCAGATGTCCAAGTCTATATGAGAAATGAAAAATGGACTATGTACATTAAACTGAGAGTTCAAGAACTATTCAAGACCTATGAAGATCTTCAGTAACAAATACTGCTTATTTAGCACATTTTTCTAAATGTATCACAGAATCACAGAATCGTCTAGGTTGGAAGAGACCTCCAAGATCATCTAGTCCAACCTCTGTCCTAACACTAACAAGACCTCCACTAAACCATATCACTAAGGACTACATCTAAACGTCTTTTAAAGACCTCCAGGGATGGCGACTCAACCACTTCCCTGGGCAGTCCATTCCAATGCCTAACAACCCTTTCAGTAAAGAAGTTCTTCCTAATATCCAACCTAAACCTCCCCTGGCGCAACTTTAGCCCATTCCCCCTCGTCCTGCCACCAGGGGGAATGTTGACTTGTTAACTCAGCCATCAATGTATCCTTAAATTAGTCAGACACAGACCTTCAAGCCTTCAAGCTTGTACAAACTGGTACAAATTGCCATTTTAGAAATATCAAAGCCCTTTCACACCATTATAGTCCTGACTTAGGAGAAAGAAACCATAACCTTCTCTCTAATGAAAAGATAATGCAAATGCTAATGATAGAAGTACTAAAGTAATAATAGCAGAAGAAGGAATTTATTATGAGTCTAAGTATTTATAACTCTGTGTCACAACAAAGAGGGCATGGGTCTCCAGTCAGTTTTTAGACAGATTTTGTTTAAAACAGTTTTTCTTTTATTTTTACTCTGATGAAATTTTATTTATTTTTTTAATTTGATGATACAGTATAAACAAAATGTGAATTCCGTGGGAAATTTTGACTTTTTACTACTTGGTTAATTAAGATCAAAAGTTCATAAAGAAATAAGATTTGAATCTCCATCATTTCTTGAGGTAATAAAACTGCTTTCATTGCTGGAGTTTTCACCCCTTGCTGTGTGTTGAACAGCTGTGTAAGCTCTGAGGAATTAAGCTAGGTTTTCTTAGCAGATTATTGTTACTGAGTGTTGGTTTTAAAAAGATCTAATGACTATGCTGTGGCTAGGCCCAGAGGTTCTCATTTTATAGGAACAATTCATGGATATGTTCTGCTGGAAACTGAACACTTTCTCTCTTATTCACAATGGTCTCACTGCTCTCGCCAGTGGAGAAGCTGGTAGCTTCCCTGACTGCCTGTCTTTCTTGTATCTCATAAAGGGTCCAGCTAAATGAGAAAGTATTGTTAAATTAGAAATTATCACTTGGAAGGGGTATGCCAAACTTTCAGGCTTCTGATGAAGCTTCACCTAGTAAGGAGTATTAGCCCCCTCTTGTGGAAAAGTGTCTTTGTTTCTCCAAGCATTTTACAGTGAATGTTAGTGAGAGCACACTCATTATCTCAAACAACATGCACATCAGCAGAATATCTATACAAAAAGATTTAAAAAATCATTTAGGCATAGAATACAAGACTGTTATTAATCATTATATATATCCAACTAAAACTAGCTTACTACCTACTTATGTAGATGAATAGGAATGCATTTCAGTCTTTTTCTTTTCAATCCTTTTCTTAAAAAGATTGTACTGTGCTGCTGATCATCCAGAGATGGTGGAACCACCAGTGATAATTATTTCTTCTAAGTTATTTTGAAAAGGGAATAGGGATAATGTTTAATTTAAATGATAAAGATACTAATTTTATTGCCAAATCTGGCTAGGTGGAACTAAAGTTGAAATCTAACACATTTTTTGTCAATAGCACTGAAGAAAAAATCTTTTAGTAAAAAAGAATGTGAATATAACATTAAAATACACAGTGTAATTCTATTTACTGAAAAGATATTTGATATAAGATTGAGAGGAGTTAAACTAAACGTATACTGCAGTTTTGCTGGCCCAAATCAGCAAAGCAGAAAAATCCCATTGCTGGCCCACTCCAACAAGAGCATAACACTCTAACAAAGCATAAGAAACTTTTTAAAGCTCACTCTTGTTTGGATTAGTATTTGGAAATGCAGATTGTGATGCTTTGTCTGAAAGTCATCTGGTACAAAGAGATATTAAGTATTCCGGGCACTGAAAAACTGTGTTCTGGATCTTATAGTTTGTACTTTATAATTAGACTAAGTACCACACTAACAATTTACTCTGGGAGGAGCCCAATCATACTGAATAGGTCTATGCATTGCATAATTAGCCATGTTTCTCTGAGATGTAGTCTTGCAAAGCTCAATTAAACTGTATTGTACGTTTCATAAAAAAGCACAACATAAAATAACATTCAATAGAACTACGGCAGAGTTCTATGTTAAATATATGGACTTAAATAATTCCTACCCTAAATGTTTTCTCTTTTGTTTATTTAGAGATATCAGTCAACTCCCTACTCAATAATTTGTAAGCTAAACTGTTTTAGTCTCTTTTTGGTCATCACTGCTGACCATGAGAAAGTCATCATTTTGGTAATCATGACCAAGGTCCCTTCTTCATGTTTCTTTCGGGTTTAATTAGTCTGTTCTCAGTATCAGCAATAAGAATTACGTGCTGTATGCTAAACTTGGTTTCAATGAAGCCTTATACAATGATTTTCTTCTGTAAATAATAACACTGATATGATTGGCAAATTATATTTGCCTTTGTAATGTTGGTTATATAATGACAGCTCATGATCATTCTGAGATCATCTGGAACAGTCAGATTACTGAGATTCAAGGTTCTAAAAATTTTTTGTTAGTAATCCTCAAGTACACAGCCTTGTATATTAGTTCACTCAATATATTTCTGTCTTCCTATCTCCAGTTTTAGTTATACAAAGTTATAACAGAATCTTACTTAAACAGACCTATATGTTGCACAATGAGATAAGTTACTCTGAGATATACCCATAAAAAAATCATCAGACTGCAGTAGACAATTCTTAAGTAGAGCAGAACATAAAATATAGTCCAATTAAGACCACAAGGACTGATAAAGATGATATGACAGAACGATATCATGATAGGGATTTCCATTTTATTTTCAGTTGAGAAGCATATAGTGTATTAAAAAAAAAAAAAAAGAATCTCTATTTATGGTAAAATATGAATGCTTTGATATATCTACAGACAGGGATATGCCTTCCCCTCATAAACGTAGATTCTAATTGTATATTAACAATGACCTCCACATTCTGTGGTGTACAGTATAGGATTTCCAAAGCATGACAAGCTTCTTTTCCCTGTTAACTTAAGGCAATACTAGAAAAAAAAAAATACTTAGGCAAACACTTAGCATTGCTACAAGAGATAAATGAAATAGCAGTGTTAAATTGTGTCTATAAATGTGCATAGGCCTGGGTTCTTCATTTGTTTTAGAAAGACTAAGAAAGATTTTTTTTTCTCTTTTCTTTTTTTTTTTTTTCTTTTATTCAGATATTTTGCATGCTTTCTACACTTTTAAGGTGTATTTCCATAGCTGCAGCCTGGAAGGAGAAAAATACATCCAGAGGAACATCAGAAGAACATAACCAGGCATTGCATATATCATTCCATATTGCAGAAAGTCTCCCGTAAAGTCCCTCTAGTGGGCAAAGTGTAAAACTGCTAAACCATTGCCAGATTTATTGTAAGAAATTATACAAAAAAAAAAAAAAAGAAAAAAAAAAAAAACTCACAAAAGCCCTAAACCCACAGGACCCTATAAGTGAAGCTGAGAAGGTAATTGAACATATTTTTATGCATTTAAATAATTTAAATTGTTACTTTCAACTATTACTCCTTATCAAAATTTAGGACATTCAGAATTAATATTCATAAGCAAATGTTTTAGGCCTGAGAGATAATTGTGATAGTATAAAAATCCTTAATTTGAGAGAAATGGAAATATTCTGTTTAGGAATACTTCTGTTTAGTAATAATACTATTCTGTTTATTCTGCTTTCATCCACATAGGAAGTAAATTTTACTGAAAAAAAAAAAATCTTAAATAATATATACAAATTAGTTTTTAAAATTCCCTAAATCATCAAGGAGAGTACCAGTGTGTTTGAGTGATAGCATTACCAATATGTACTTTGCCAGTTATGACTCCAACCATGAAAGACAACTGCTTTTGTCCATCTAGTAATTTGTTGGATGGCAGCTCAGCTGCTCTATCTTGAAGTAAAATAATGGTACAGAACCTAACTGATGTTGCTGGGCACAGCAGTGCATCCATGAAAGACTGATTGTAAGGCTGTGATTTAGCCCTTGACATAGTGCACCAAAGCAAAGTCTACAACTGTGTGAAGGTAGGAAAGAACTATGAGAAGAGGGCTATCAAAAGCATCTCCTGATCCACAGTTCAATGCTTTCAAAGGTTATGTCTTTATGTTTAATAGCTCCTGATAGGCACATTAGATTTCCACAGTTAGTCTATAATTAGATTTTCTGCTTTGATCTCTACTAATCTCCCTAACATTCAGATTGTCTTTTTAACTTGTCACTGAGAATTGATGTTCTGATGTTCTTTAAGACCCATTATAATTCTGAGGTCTCTTATCTGACTAGCAATAGCTTGTTCATAGCTCATCTTTGCGAATATATAGTTAGGTGTTTTTTTCCCCATGCAGAACACATTTATCTAAATTGAACTCTGTCTCCCATTTTATCATCCACACAATCAGCATGGCTACTTCTTTCTGCAAGTCTCCACAGACAGATTTCTCTATAACATAATGATGTATTTTTTTCCATTCACAATTAAGTTTCCATCGGTGAAGGGATGAATCCAGATATATACATTTTTTTTCACTGACAGAAATTGACAAATTTTGGAGCAGAAAAGACCACAAATGCATGTTTGGCCTATAATAAATCACTGGCTAGAGATAGAGTCTCATGTAAATTAGAGGACATTGAGCTTTGCATTTTGTCTCAGTTCCACAACAAAATTTAAAGAGTTGATTGTTCCCTCTCCTTCAATGACATAATAGGTTCTAGGATTATAATAGGAAGCACAACATAGCTTTAAATGGTTGTATTTTGAACTTGGAATAGACTGATTGAAAATAAACATTGAGAGAAAAGAAATCAAAATAGAAGCCAGACTTTAAAACAGCAACAACAACAACAAAGTAAAAAGCAAAACAAACAAAAAACGAAAAAAGGAAACGGAAGATTAAGATTTCAGGTATTTAATGAAGCTCTTGATCACCCCACATAAGAATCTCCTGTGATCTGCACTGTGATCCTAGGTTATTACTCTCATCAATGTACTTTTTGGTTGTACATGATTTTATTTATTTATTTATTTATTTTTGCGTCTAGTTTGCAGGTAGTTCCCATTTTTCAGCTGAAATTGTTTTTTGAAAGAGGATCGAAATGTTGACTGGTTTTCATTTAGCTTTTTGTCTATGGAGAAAATTGAGCTTCATAAAAAATCCAAGCTGTCTAAGAACTAGCATATTCAAAATGTGTTTTTGTAGGGCCTCATTGGTTGTATGAACACATTTTTCTCTGTGGCTCACTCATATCTTTCCGGACTCCATTTCTATGAGTATTTATTGTCAAGGGCTCCTAAGATTCACAGCCTCCCTCACAGAGGAGAAGACACTGAGCAACACTGTGACACAGGAGGCTCTTGCTGACAGTGACTGGAGATACATGATGTTCTACTATAGCATTTTCCAGTAAGGTCAATTTTTGCCTGAATGTTTATCAGCAAAAATCTATGCTTTTCATTGACACCTGAGATTAAAGCCATTTTTATAACTCTCACTAAATTTCTCCACAAAGACTGAATGTTTACAAACATTTGTCATACAGAGTGGTGGAAATGATTCAAACCAAATAAACTCATTTCTTTTGTCACATCTGTGATGGTGATTTTTTTTTTTCAATGTAGAAACAAGTGAAACAAAGTGAAAACAACCCCCCCCCCCCCCCAGTATATAGTCTTAGGAAAATAAATATGTTTCTCTTTTGTTCATTGACTTCACTGTCTTCTGGCTATCAAAGCTAGTTGTAACTGCAGAGAGATTTTTAGCTCTTCCCAGATATTCTAAGCTTTCAAAAATATTACTGTCCTTTAGTTGAGTTAAACATGTAGCAATTAATCCACACTGAGGCTACAGATATCTCAGTGACTGTTCGCCTCTTTCCCTCCTTAGAGCTTCTGCAAGAACATTTGCATGTAGTGTTAATAGTGAAAAACAGACAAACAAACAAAAAATCCCCTGTGAATACCATTTAGGGTCTAAAAAACTTTCGTAATATTTTTGTTTTAGATTAGTTAAATCTAAAATAAGAATTGGAATAGCCATGGTACTGTTTCCAAGAATTGAACAGGGAATAATTCCAGAGAATACTAGACAAATAAAAGAAATAGACATGACATTGCATAACTAAAAATTATATCCATAAAACAATTATTTCAAGTACTCCTGCACACTACTATTGTTTGGAGTTATCTTATATGACAGCAATATTACAGAACTACTTAGAAATCTTCCACATGGATAATTTGTGTATTTCTGAAGGTATGATATTTCCTTTCATTGTGTTCTGACAGCTACCCATATGATTATGCATTATGATTATTCAGTATTTCAGAGCTGTTATCAGCCACTGCAGTTTACCCATTACCAGAAATCGTTGCTTTCTGGTCTCTTGCCTGTAATTCTGATTTCCCCAAACAGTGTGTGCAGCCAAACAAATCTGTTATATTCCTTAACATTTTTTATTTTTTTTTGCAAAGCTGCTGAGTTATCTAGGTGGATAAGGGGAAATAGGGGAAGCAGGGGGAAGTCCTGAACTATAAGAATAAATTGGATGTAAAAATAATGATAAAAGTTTCATTTACAAACAAGGTGAAAATTAAACATTTTGGGAAAAAATGTTCCTTGTTTACTCAGAAGCCTATGAAGTCTTCCATGAGGGTGCATTTCCCTGACTGGTAAGCTTCTTGAAGGGCATCCAAGGAAATGTTACCATAGTATTTTCTATGTCATGAGCCTGAAAATTGAATTGTGAACCAATCACTTCTCAATGGACTGATTTCCAGCTGGGAAAATTGCTTTAAATAATAATCCAACCAAAGTCAGGGATGGGGTTATGAATTGCCTCCAGTTCTATTGCTATGAGATATGCTGTAGTGTAGGTTATATTATTTACAATAAACACTAATTATCTTTTGCAGCTCATGCAAACTGTCATTCTTTCTTGTAGTGAAGATGTGGCCTTCTGCAGTCCAATGGATTACACTGTTAAGTATTAAAAATGGCACAGAATAAATAAGTGAAAAAAGTTATCTACCTCTTGCTATGCATGAAGTAGAGGACATCCAAGGTAGCAGATGTCAACTGAACAGTATACATAGACTTTTCATGTATTATAGATAGTTTACACTATTAAAATGTGAAACTCATTGCTAGAGGATGAAGTTAAAAGTATTGCTGAGTTCAAAGTATTGTTTATAATAATTATTAATATTGCATCTTTCCATATTTTGAAATGGAATCAGCACTCAGTAGCTATGAAACAAGACAGTATAAATTCAATTTTCAGGTTAGGGAACATCTACAGTGCTGTATGCAAGAGGCTGTGAGTGTGTGCCAGAGAAAAGCTAAATCTGTATATTCCTGGTTTCCTATATATTTTTTGCCCAAGCACCTGTTTCTGGCCACTGATGAAAAAGAAGCAGGGCAAAAAGAACCTTTGTTTTGACCATGTTCTTGTCTTCATATTTTATTTGCTGTATACTGTTAAATAGCCATCTTAGTACAAAATGTTTCTGGAAAAGCAGAGCTCATTTATTTTATCTGACTACAAGGGTGCTGACAGAATGGCTTTCTCCTCCTCATAAATTATATACAGACACCAAAGAATTATAGTACACTTTTAGAGAAGGAAAGTACTGGCAGTGGTTTGTTTGACTGTCTCAAGAAGTTACCAATAAGGACCTAGATTGCTATGTATACAAGAGCATGTTGCTGCTCTCTGATACTGCTAATGTAATGCATGTCAAACAAAACATTCATACTGGGCATCAGAGAAAGTAAAATCATTATCTGACATTTTTAAAGTCCTTGAAATCTCAGTTATTTAAATACTTACCTCTCAATAATTAACCTTTGGACATTTCTGATGTACAATTTATAAAGGCAGACAAGTGAATATTTGTGTGGTTATTCATTTTAATATACAGGACAATTCACATAAGCTAGGTGTTGGAACATTATGAATTTCTGAATTAATTTAGCTTAAAATCATGGTCTGACATACCTAAATTTAATGAAGACAAAAGAAAGCTTTTGCATACACAACAGCTAGTGTACTTTTCTCTTGAATATCTAATTACTTTCCAGCTTTCAAAGTACATATCTTGTACATATTTCTACCTACAAAATTAAGGAATGACTCGACATTTTATTTCAGCCAACATCAGAGAGTGTAGAATTTTTGTAGTTAGATTACTTTTCTCTCTTATTCTGTGGATAGAATTACTAAAACATGTCTAATACTTCAAGTTCTAGATCTCAAATGCCCAGTGATTCACTAGATATTTTGAAAGAGAAATGATTGATTCGCTAAAAAATAACAGTCATTTTCTAAATGTGGCCTTCAATAAGTGTTGCTGTAGTCAGAGAGGTTGTTTGCAAGAAGAGCCTGTCTGCCATCCCATCAGTGCTGCACCCCATCAGCCGTACCCTTTCTGGGTGTCTGCGAGTACCCAACTCACTATGAGCATGCCCAGGACAAGCAGAGCAAGTGCTCATCTCAGACTTTGTAAGCTTTTCCATATGTTGTATACTCTTCTGTTCTCTTTATTACTCTGCAAAGCCATGTAAGGCTCAGGTAACTCCTGCAGAGCCTCAGGAATTCATTACATCTTTTACATTCTGATATTGTTCACCATATTCCTTTCTATTATTTCAATAATTGCACTTGGCAATTGTCCTAGTCCCATCTTAATTCTTTGGGCAGTTTGCACCTATACACCACCATAACGCACCTTTAAAAATGAACTCTAGAAGCTGCTCTTTCAAAATCATCAGGTTTTTAACATCCCCAGAATTTGCATCAATTTGAATCTCACATTCCTCTGTCTGAATTCTAATCCTATCCTCTGAGCTCTGTCAGTTCATTGGAGTGATCAAGTTATCTCTCACAAAATATAAACACACGCAATTCTTATTTATTAAAAAAAAATCAAATTTATTTCAATATTTTTACTATTCATTTGCAGAACCTCTTGACTTCACTCTACTGATTCCTCTTCTAAACTTTCTATGTAATTTAAAGAATAAGAAACAAATACCTTCCACCATCTCTCTCTTGAAAATCCTTTGCTTTCATTTCCATATATTCCATAACATCTCAATAATTACCTACATTTAATCTATGCTTTAAATGTAACAAATATGCTTTGAGTTTGAAACTGGGGATCATCCATGCTTGTGAGGTTGGAAGAATTTGTGCAAGATAAAGCAATAAAGGCAAACTGACAGCACCTGTCACTAATAAAATGATTCCTAAAAAAAAATATAATAAAAAAATAGCAGTTTTCCATTTAATTTCATTGTACTTATGAGTAAGTCTCAATTTACAATGCCTTTTACATAGTTGAAGGACAGAAACTTTTACTTTACAGTGTATTTAATACACTCTTGCTAGACTGTAATAAAATCTATAAGTTGTGTTGATTTATACCAAACAAATTGCTCGATGAGTTTTATTCTGTCAACTGAGTACTTCAATTCAATTGCAGTGTTTCTTCTAAGTACAGTGAGCATAATACTCACCTTTTTTGCAGCTAAGACATTTTTGAATTTAAAATAAGAGCTCTTTTCTCAATGGATAGTGAAAGTTTCGGAACTTATTAAGAAAACAGTATTCCCATTGGGAAAGAAAAAACATGCATTTTCAAGCACTAAAAATGTAGCTTATTTTTCATTTAGTATTTCAGAGAACTGTTACCCATTGCAATATCAAGCAGTAACAAACAAAAGGACAAAGCACAGACTGTGAGTCACAACCTACTTATCTTTAAATTTATTTTTTTCAGCTTTATGGTTATACGGTGATTTATTTTATTTATTTATTTTTTTTGCTGTAGTAGTTGAAGGCTGAAGAGAATTAACCCTTTGAATACTCTAATATATGGTAGATCTGTTAATAATTGTTATTCACAGTCAATCAGATGAAGAAAGGAATAGAGCAGATAAAGATTGTGTCTGCCTTAGAGCCTTGTACACAGAAATGATGACCACTATTAGCAGGTTAAGGTCATGGAAATGATCTTTTTCATAGGAAAATCCAGTGGAGGGGGATAAGCCGGGAAAATACTGAAATTTGTTCTATTTTTTTTCAGAAAGAAGTTCAGTTTCTGTGAAACAAGGTCTCCTACATAAAAGAGAGGGAAGATGTGCCCTTGTACACACATAAGCACTGTTAGTAAAACTTGCAGCATGCCTATCTGAGATACATTCCACCCCCCTTTTTTATTTTTATTTTTATTTTTATTTTTATTTTTATTTTTACTTTATTTTCATCAGTCATTTTTTTCTTCTCAAAGAGCCCGGGGAACAACAACTACTGAAATTTTCAAAACTTGTGTTGAAAAGGCTCTGAGCAAACTGATCTCATATCAAAGTTAGCTCTGTTTTGAACAAGGAGTTGGACTTGATGACCTCCAGAGATCCCTTCCGACCTGTTATTCTGTTATTCTTACCCACATCTAGGATTCATTTCCTCTTGTATGAAATGGTGCAGGTCACTTCACTGCATGGTTCTACATGAAATAACAGGATCACCTGCCAGCCTTCTCCTTCAGTGTTCTCTTTAGGTAACTGGTTTTCATTTGTAAATATGAACACGGGAATAGTTGTTCTGCAACAAAGAAAATTAAGTAAGTGGTTTCAGTGCTAGAGAACACCTTCAAACCAATGTTAATCGTCTGTTCAAAATAAAGGTACAAAAAAAGAATCTGACCCGACAGGTACTTCATCCTTAGACCATTTCACTGCTAAATATTTTCCGTGTTCATCTCTGTATCTTACTCTTCCCTGTTTTGGGGCACTTGGTTCTTTGTGACAATGATTTTCATTCATTTAGCAATAAAAAGGAATTTAAGTGCATTTTTCAGATAAAAGTTCATTACATACAAGAGACATGGAGCAACCTTTCTTGAGCACTAATGGGAGAAATACTGGTCATACCTATCTGGTTTTAAGGTAGAATAGCATGTGGTTGCCTTAGTGGGAAGTGGCCTTGATACTCAGAGGTAGGGATCAGCCCTTCTCTATAAAGACGCTGAGAGTTATGCAACTAACTTTAATGGAAAGGGATTTAGTCCATAATTATTTTTGCTTCTCAAAGTCTTCGCTGAAAAGCTTGCTGCAGTTTTGTTCCCATCATCGGCTGCTCCTGATGCAATGCAGTACTGGCAGATGCTGCCATCTAGTGCCTATAGGGGAAAGCAGTGTGCAACTGCGTTTATGATTTTCACGAATGTCGAAAGAACAATCCTTGCTCTTTACTACTGTGACGGCTTTCTTATTGCCTCGATTTTAACCTTAATGATTTTAACCTTGTAATTAACCTTATGAAAACTTGCCTTCTGTAAGGACAAAATCCTGCCGTACAAGAGTGCGGGTGAGGGGGGGCGGAGGGGTGCGGGAGGAAGGACGCTGGGGTAGACGGGAGGGGAGAAAAACAAGTGGTAAACAAGGCTGCAGGCAGGAGCCAAGCACAAAAATACACTAATAGTTGCAGCTCCCTTGCTGCTCAAAGACTCACAACAAGTGCAGTGGAGTGGCCCTCTTAACTAGAATAAATACAGCTCGGGATGGAAGTGGAGAGTATTGTGACCTTGAGGGCACAAAATTGCAAAGGAAAGAAGACAGAAAAGATGAAAAAGTGTTTGTGCAGTCAATGAGGGGTCTGTGAATTAGCTGGCAGCCTAACAGTAGTTAAATAATACAAATAATTCATATTTTCCAACTAGTACTTTAATAAATACGCATACATTGGTAAAACTGAAATTAACCAAATTAACCAAATCATTAAAGACTGCTCAATCAACTAGCCTCATATCTGCAAAATGACTGGATTCCCCAAAACTGTCAGTGGGCTCAAATGCAGAAAAAAGCCATACACGAGACACCATTCAAAATAAATATGTGCTGCATAGCAAGATTCTCCAGAGTATAGAACATAATTCACATGAAACACAACGTAATTCATTACAGTTACTTATAACAAATATGAAATCAAGTCTTTGAATTCTGATGTTAAAATACAGACATAGGGCATGGTTATCTTTCCCTTACCTCCAACAAACCCCAAAGAGCATTGAAAACAAAATGACTAAGTATTTGCAAATAAATTTTCATTCAAAATATAATTTTAAAAGGCCTTTATTTTTCCCTTGAATTAAAAGTACAGTTTTGATAAAGTAGTCTTTCAAAAATACACACCTGTACAATCCCTCTTGGCAATTTGCTCTTAATTAAAATCACTACTTAAACTTTAGCAGTGCTTTTTATTAACTGCACTTGCTTACAAACCAAAGAATAATATTGATTTTTAATTGAAATTTTTTACTTGTGTTGCAAAATTAAAACTGAGCATCTATTTCTAGATATTTATACTATAAATATGCTTGTAATTACCTCTTTTGCTGAAACTAAAATCATATGCAGACAAAGCAACATATGGTACACTAAGTAGTTTAGAATATTCAAGAATTTGTTATTTTCCTCCACAGACAGGCATGCACACAGACACCATAAATAGAAATTTGTCTAAAGTGTAAATTAACTCGAAGTTCTCAGGCAATGGAAAAATCCATACTGGCTTTTTCTCAGAATATAATTATATTATTAAAAAAATGTGTCATTGTCACTCATTCCATTAGATAGGACATCAAAATGCCAGTTTGAGGTTACAAATGTAGAACATCTTCCTGCAAGTAATCAGAATTTTATACTTCAGTATTACCTTACTGAAATAAAATACTTGGGTCTGCCAAACTGAAATTGTTTTCAAATGAACAACAACAAAAAAATACTTATTGAAATAGAAACTTAGATTAGCAATATTGACAGAGAAATTAAAGAAATGAAAATATGTTTTCCTTAGATGTCTTAGAGCTACCATAGTGCTGTTTGAGGAACTTCTTCCTTCACATGTCCTGGGAATATATATATATATATATATATATACAAACAAACAAACAAACAAAACTGTATATTTGATATAATTTTCTTGCCTATGTCATTTTTCAGAAGATGTCATGTATTATCTGTCTGCTTTTGCTGCTGTAGACACAATTGTTTTAAACTTTCCCCTTTAAGGCAATTGTCACTCACACAGCTAATAAGTTCTCAATAGGAGGTGTAAAACTTCAAAAGTTATGCGTTTTCTTATGCTATAAAATGTCATGAATCAGAACTTTGAGAGCCAAATGGAATGCTGTCTCTCACTTGGAACAGCCAACGGTTCTGTGTAATAATGAAAAAGTGACAGCTTTGCATATGGAAAGCTGTTAGCAAACAAAAACTCAATCATCCTCCTTCTTGAACAAATGTGAGGCCATGTTTCTATTAAAGGTCTTGTTACCACTGATCAGATAAATAACAAGAGATTATTGCACAATCTGTTGCAAAAACTGGTTGCAAAATAACATATCGAAGTCCCCTCTTTCTGTGAGAGGCATTGTATACAAAGACAGTTAGAGTTTCCGAGGCCAACTGAGATTTGCTATTGTGTTACTGTTCTTCCCTATTATTCTTTTTATCCTTCATATAGAGAAAACCTTAACCATGAAGTTGAGAGCAAACCAAAATTGTCAGGCAATAAACATGACTAATAATTTTGAGAATACCCCACATACCAAGCTATGTCCAGTGGAGGGAAATTTAATTAGTTGTGTGAAGCATTCTGATTATTATTATTATTATTTTTTAATTTTTATTTTTTTACTAATAAGAAACAACCCAAACAAAATTTCCTAACATCTGTCTGACTATTAGTCTTCCAGCAGACATTGACACCAATCACTTCTTAAAGGGTAGCAAGAAATGATTCTGTTACTGTTAAAAAACATGCAAAAATCATAAGCTAAATCATAAGTATCTTTAGCTTTTCATGTTGAATAATACTGCCATAAAAGTCTTGCCAGTGAGTTTTTATTTAACAAAGAGTTTTGACAGACATGATGAAAAGGCCTTATGAAGAAGTTACTCATACTCTGTATTAGAACAATCGAATGGTAAGACATAGTCACAGTGATTAAGTTGTCTAAGTTGGCTGCGTAGCACTCATTTTAGATAGCAATGCGATTCTCTAGCACAAACAGTAAAGATAAAAAAGTGGCATAAAAATTAAGATGTTTCTGTAGTTTTAAAAATTAGTTGGTACTACTCTGGCAGATGCCAGAATCTGACTAGAGCTAGAATCTTATATAGATAGGTTTCTTTCTTTTTCTTTTTCTTTCTTTCTTTTTCTTTCTTTCTTTCTTTCTTTCTTTCTTTCTTTCTTTCTTTCTTTCTTTCTTTCTTTCTTTCTTTCTTTCTTTCTTTCTTTCTTTCTCTCTCTCTCTCTCTTTCTCTCTTTCTCTCTTTCTCTCTTTCTCTCTTTCTCTCTTTCTCTCTTTCTCTCCTTCTTTTTTTTTTTTTTTCTTTTTCTGTGCCTATCTGTTCACATTAATTCTATGGACTGCTGAAGGCACTGTACATAATAGAGTGAATAAAGCTTGAAAGCTTATCTTCCCAGAGACACGCTCTCTCTAGACCCAATACTAAAGTCATTGCATTGGCATTTGGAATCTAGCCACAATTTTGAGAATGGTTGTTTTGCTCTTCATTTTGAGGATTTGTTTAGCTCAGGCAAATTGCAGACGGTCTCCTGGTTCCTGATCCAAGGTTACAGAGTTTGCTGAAAGCTCTCCCTTTTTTGGGAGCTATGTGTTTTTACCTCACCTGAGACTTATATAGACTGCTAGAAAATTGTAAGCAGTCTAGCTTGGGTGGTGAACTTCTCTGAGAACCAGAGAACTTCTCTGGCCTCCATGCTCATGCCTAAGATATTGTTGCCCTACCACTTTTGACACTGGGTAACTGTATTTCTCCTTTCTGTCATGTCTCATCTCTTCTGAAAGAATTGTCAGTATAACACCATGCAGTCTCATTTTGATTTAATGTTGCTTTCAAGGACATCAAGGAAATGCTGAACAGATCACTCCTAGAATAATATAGTTTCTGTTGTTGTTTCTTTGTTTTCTGGCATGTTATAAATGATGCTAACAGTATGCTATTTGTTGGGCACCATTTCAGTAACAGTTATTTGCTGAAGACATAGAAGAGATCATGTCGTTTGGTTTTCCATGTTGTTTGGTTTCTCGATTTATTTTGAATCTTAAAAGACCTTTTTTGAAGTGCAAACCTCAAACTTATCAGCTTTAGTCTTAGCAGGTAGCAAATACTGAATTTTTTTTTTGACTAAGTCAGCTTGGGAAATAAATAGAAGAGAGAGTCATTTTTTAGAATAATTTTTCTGCCTGTATTTGCATCACTTTCTGTCCTTTTTCAGAAATCATTTTCCTAGCAAGAGTACAATGAAAGAACAGGTTTTATGTGTAAATTGCAAAAAGCTTACAGACTTTCAAAGAACACTTGCATGTATGCATAGACACCGGAGTCAAATGTATGTCTTCCCTCTATTGTATGTCTCGCCATACAACTGGTTTGGAGCCTGTTTGGGAATCTCTAGGTACTGCCTGAATTTTAGCAGTTGACTTCATCCACAAAGGCAGCAGACATTTTTAACCAAGGAATTTAAATGTGTAATTCTTCCAACTAATTGCTTGTGAATGAATTACATATCAAGAATAATTCACAGACCTTATTCAACAGATAATGATAAATTCTAGAAAATTGCAGTCAAATCACATATAATTCCTGAAGGGAAAAAGAACCGAAACAAATCAGTAAACCAATTTGTTATGATTACTTTCTCCTCTTTCTAACACATGTGAAATCTGTTGTTGAATGTTATTATGTACATTGAAATACATCTACAGTAAAGAGTGCATCTGCTATTTGTATTGGCATTTAAAGTCTATATCTTACACTGATGAAGTATTTGATATGGCACTGAAAACTGTGCCCTTTGGGATAAATAATTGCTTAACTTTTCTGTTTCTTCAAGTTATTTATAATGGCAATGAAACTAGAAATGATCTGGTCTATAGGACACAAAATTCATGATCTGTCCCACTGCATTCTCTCTCATTGCAGCAGAGAACTTTTTGGCAGATTCAGTTTACTACTCTGGTTAAAAATATGCAACATGACCCTAGAACTGTTTCTAAATAAAATGACTTTCAGTAAAAATTACCAAGAATCTTACAGACCAATCAATTTCAAACAACCTCATGGAGCTGAAGTAAGATTGCTTTTCTTTCTAAAAGATCCCAATGGAGAGAAGCTATCCTTGGCATTCCATGGTCATCTCAGAGACCTTTGCATAGTAAGACATTTTTTCACACAAGATGTCTGGCTATTTGGATACAATTCAAAAAGAAGCTTATGCTTCAAAGAGCAGGAAAGCTGCCTTAAGCTTTAGAATAAATACCAAAATCTCTTATCTTTCCATATTTGTCATATGTTATAATCCTTGCAAGAGTGGCCTCTGCAATAATAGGAAAAAAGTCTTAAGATTGGCTTGACAAAATAACAAAGGCATTATACATAAATGCTGGTTAGGGGACAACTATGGTGGGGTTTAAGCTTTAAAAATGATAAATGCTCATTTATATTAAAATGTACATGAATTTCCATTAGGAATGTTCCATGACACATAAAAGTCCTGCTTCTGAGAACTGATTTATTCTCTATCATATATGAAGTAGAAAGTTCCCCCTGGGTACTACCAGGGCAAGGACAAAAAGTTCTTACATCCAAAAATGTTTTTTTAATGTGCGTTATGTTAGAATATTTAAGGCAAAACAGATACATAATAGGCCCTTAACTTTAAACAGACTTATCCTTTTTCCATATTTTGTCTTGCCAGATAAATTGCCAGTGACAATTCTCTGCAGTAGTAGGGAGACATTTCATACTGATACTATAGTTTGGCTATAGGTGCAATGGCTTATCCACTGTTATTAACCTCTAACCTTTTCCCTTCTATTAACTGAATATGTTAGGTCTCCGCGTTAAAACACTAATACTTTACCATAGATTCATACTTTATTAAGATAATGTATTATTTATTTTAAAGGAAATATTTGAGAGCAGTTCAGTTTAGGCAATTCCCTCACCCCAAAAACAAACAAAAAATTAAACACCAGTTATAAAAGGTCACTTGAGCTCCATCCTATTCCCATGCTAATTTCTGTAACAGAACACTTTTCATGTGTCACTGATTCCTAAATAAATGCTGCTTTTGTACAGCATAACTTAGTATAACTCCTTGAGATATTGTCCAAACAGACATCACTGCCTTAATATCTTGCCTCTAAATCCTAGAATTGTGCTTCCTTGAAGCTGATGTACAGAGACTGCTTAGAAAACCTGAGAAATTTGTGACCCTGTTGGGAAAGCAAGGTGTGTACTCCTTCTTCCCAGCCTTTGCCTTTCTCTGTGAACAAAAAGAATACAAATAATTTAGCCAGTGAAGAACTGAGTAGGTAGTAATGAAATTCACTAAATGTAACTTTTATTTCACAATATTTATGTAGTTTTGTTGTTGTTGTTGTTATTATTATTATAGATTTTTTTTTTTTAATGCAAGAATATTTAGGCAAACTTTTACCCTGAACATATCAGGTATAACAATTCCCCATAACTTTTGAAGTGAATGTAGGATACTATTCTTAAAGCAACAATATCCTTTATTATTATTTCTAACATTAGAATGCAGTTATTCTATTCTTCCAATAGATTTTAAAATACATGTTGTACGTTGATTTTCATGTATTATGATACACTCTACAGAGTGCCTACAGAAACTACAAAAAACAGAGGTTTGATGGATGACGTCTCTCTTTTTTCTGCATATTTATTTTTTCTACTCTTCCATAACTCATATAAAAATTATACTAATATTTTCTATTTTTTTAGTGGTGAACCTACTTTTTTATTTCTTTATTTTTTTTTCTTTTATTTTCCCTTTAGGTTTATATCCACAGTTATATAAGAAACATTTTTTCCTGTGATGTTTTCTTTTGGTATGTAACGTCTCACTAAAATGCCACAAAGAGGTGCTCTAAACCCACAGTAGCTATTGAGAACAATGTCAAGAACAGATCAGACTGCTGTAAGCTCGCCTCAAGGTAGGTGTTTCTGGTTTTAGTACTTTTTTTTTTTTTTTTTTTTAATATTTCTCATGGCAGTCATTGCGGTAAAACTTGTGTCCAGCAGACACAGCTTAAGATAATGAGATTCATAGCTGTCACCACATTAACAAGTCAGGTGAGATTTATCCCATGGAATGGATTCAGGCAGAATGCTCAGCTAGCTATCATCTCATTTTTCATAAATAATCTATGCAATTGAATAGAATGTCATTTTCCCTGCAGTAATAACTGTGTAACAAGTGAATTGTTTGGCACTATTTTACAGAGGTTTCTGTGCTGACAACTGTGGTGCATGTGTTTAAAAGACCATCTTTGTGAGTTATTCGTTTGACTGCAGCTGGTTTATTTGCACAAGTAAAGATGAGCATATGTACGTCTTCACACAATCAGGGATGCAGAAATAAATTTCCCTTGAGATCTAATTTCTAAGTCTTCTTTTAATCCAATTGAAATTAGTTTTGTAATCCCAGATTAGTTTTAACAATTTGTTTGAATCCCAACACCATTCTGATTGTCAGAGAGAACAAGTGTGTCTGAACACAGCGTTATTCCTTGTCTGCATTTTCTTATACTAAAACAGATGGGAATGAAAGTTGATTGCAGCTTTTGCAAGAAGTATATGACTTTGATTTATTTAATCAAAAGATTCATGTGCTGTAATGGCATCATCTGGGGGGTCTTCATGTAGGTTTACAATTACATGGAGACTACTGGAGGGGAAAAAGCTGAAATTCTGATTCCGCTTGAAAACTGTACCTATACAAACCATTGAAGATGAATTTTTTCCATTTTGAGTTTGGCAAAGTCTGGACCTTAATCTAGATGGAAGTTTATAGTTCAAGTTTAGTTGGAAATACTATTTGAACAGCCCTATTTTTATTTTTTCATTATTTTTTTTAATATAGTTCAGAAAGCAATGTGCATAATAAAGTGTATGTCACCTTCTGACCTGTGTTCATTTTATCTTATACAGGGTAAACTTTTTTCATTATTAGATTGAGTACCGTTTTCCCTGAAAATCTCTCTACTTATAGAAATATTTCCTTCTCAAGAAAACTGGATTTGAGCTTCAAAATTCAGATCTGTATTTGCATTCCAAAGTGAAAATCTTTGGAGACTTTGGAGCATTTCAATTTGGAAGATTTCAGAAGTGATTTGCATTTTGGTTCCATATAGCGTAAAGAATCAATTTTGTATTTTGAAAGTGTGCTGTCTGCGATAATCTATATTTATAAATGTTTAAGAAAGAAAGAAAGGAAGAACTTCCAAAATGGTGTTCCTGCCAATGTGATCTATATTTAATAAATGACTTTTCAAGCAGGCTTGATTTTCACTTTAACAGGCTCTACCCATCTATAATTTAAATATCACTTGTGCTTGTCAAGGTCTGTATGGTGCTATAATTGTTTTTAAAGCTAAACTGCACTGGACAACACAATTCGGTTTGGGATTGCCAGATAAGTGAGTATTTCAGTTTGAATTACTTAATATAAAATATATAGAGTTACAGTACGTTACAGCTAAACACAGGGTAGATGAAGCATTAATTGCTTAGAGACAAGAAAGGTAGGATTGGAAATATCCAAACAAATTTTGCCATTGAAGTGAAAGAAGATAAACATTGACCTTACATATAGTTTTCAGGCTGCACATATGCCTCATGTATGTGATCACACTGTTAGCATTTTTACCTGGTTACTGTCATAAGGTCTCTTTTTAAGTGTTTATTAAACATTTTCTTTTTACCTTATTTATCTTATTTCCATTATCTTTTATGTCTAGATATTCACTAACTGGAGATTCTTTAAAAGCAATGGTTAATGTTCTCTGCTATTGAAAGCTTAGGCTGCTATCAAGAATACTGCATTGCCTGAAGTTGCATTAAGCAGAGCCTCATCAGCATTCAGCACCACTGCTGCAGCATAAAGCCTAGAAGTGGGAAAAATACCTGCTGAAACATAAGAAGAGAAGATGAAAAAGGGCAGTGAGCAGAAAGAAAAGCTCCTTATGTCTGCTCTGAAGCTTCTTTTTCTAATGGATCCCCCTCCCAAGCAATGTTGCGAGTGGCAGGTAATGTGTTCTGCAAATAGATCAGCAATGTCACTTCTAAAATTGTACCTTTTCGGCATTCAGGTGTTAAAGCCAGTCAGCTGGTAGCCAGGCTTTACCCAAGGCTGGGTAAAGAAAAAGAGTATATGTTAGATCATCTAGCAGCAATTACAGTAAAACACCTCTGGCTTGAGCCAGAATCACTGTTACTGTTGCTTCCTGCAGTGAATTCTGTTGCTATCATATTTGCTTCCTTTTTTCACTCCCAGGTGTCAGTCTTATTTGTCTGGAATTATTTTGCTGGGTTGAGATTGTTCCACAACTTCTCCAGAAACTGAACAATTGTTAGCTCTCCAACAGTTCTGAAACATTACAAATCTTAGTGAAAAATTACAAAGATATATATCAGATTTTATTTTGAAAGGTATTGCAAAATACATTAAATAAATGATAAAATATCTATTGTCGGACTTGTTCTAGTCACCAATGTAATATTTTTCTTCTTTCATTTTTTCCTTTTCTATAACAATCACTGCATCAAGTTGTAAATGCAATGAACCCCCCTGCCTACCTATGATGGAGAGAACACAGGAATTGATTTATGGTATTGTCGTACTGTGCAAAGCTCAGGTGCAGTCATAAAACCTTCCTAGTTTCAGAATTCTCTAGAAAGAAAGGAAGGAAGAAGAAAGAAAACAAAAGAAAGAGAGAAAGAAAGACAGAAAGAGAGAAAGAGAGAGAGAAAGAAAGAGAGAAAGAGAGAAAGGGAGAAAGGGAGAAAGAAAGAAAGAAAGAAAGAAAGAAAGAAAGAAAGAAAGAAAGAAAGAAAGAAAGAAAGAAAGAAAAAAGAAAGAATGAAAGAAAGAAAGAAAGAAAGAAAGAAAGAAAGAAAGAAAGAAAGGAAGAAAAAAAAAGAAAGAAAAAAAGAAGAAAGAAAGAGAAAGAAAAAGAAAAGAATGAACGAACTTTCCCTTCTTATATGAAAATGTATAAGGGAAATATTATATGTGCAGATGCTCTAACTGAACATTCAATTATTTATTATTTTTATTGTTATTGTTATTATTATGCACTTTGAATACTGCTTGATCATGAAATTAATTACCTAAGATATTTGGATGTTACTGTTACTGCCAGTTATTTTCAATACATTTGTAGTTCTGTGTATGGCGAGTATTTATTTTTATCTGTGGCTTATGTTTTTTGTGTCCATGAATAATTTTTAAGGGCTTTCCTCAGAACTGAGAAATGCTTTGTGGAAATTCTACACTTCTTCCATCCTTTCCCAGGCTGTCTTTAAGGGCTTCAAAAGCTGGTGACTGGACCTACTGGCTTGGAAGAAATGTGGGGCACTCAGTGAAGCACAGACTACTTTGTTACAAGGTGACTGGATTAGGTGCAGAGTTTGGATGGTGGTGTGAAGGCTTGCAGATGCAGTGAAGAGACTGGAGAAGAGTACGAAGAAAGAGATTTGTTATGAAAAAATGGAGTAGAGAGGTAATGACAATATTCATATAAAACAGAAAAAAAAAAAGAGCTGAAAAGTCATCTAGAGTATTCCCTCTCTTATTTCTCCACTGTTCTTCAGGCTGAATCATTCTCTTGGTTTCATATCTACAAACATATCTCCTTGCTCTTGATATCAGAGTTATGAAGGCAAAGATCCTTTGCTCCCACCCATTTCATTCCACCAAGTTCTGACATTGTGTAGAAGGCAGAGAACAACAACTTCATTGATCCAGAAAAGTTGCCTTTCATATCTGTAAGAAAAACAAATTAGAAATCTTTGACTTCTCATTTGTCAAAAAGTATAAAATTCTCTGGGAAGCTTCAGGTCAAGTCCTCATGAGGGGAATAGTGATTGCCTATAGGAAAACAATGACAAAAGGAAACAAACCAAACAAAAAACAGTAACAAAGAAACAATAAAAAAGAATAACAACAACAACAAATTTAAAAAACAAACAAACAAACAAAAACAAAGGAAGTAACCATGGCATTCTGGGAGAATGCATTAAAAGATTGTTCTGTTAGCTCACTAGGGGCTTTGAGAGTTGTTTTATCTCTAGCAGCAGTGATAAACCTAATTCTAAGGGAAAGGTCAATCTGACAAAAAGGCTTATGCTGGAATTTAGTGATTTTTCTTTTGTGATTTTCTACTCTCATTTGACATGATTTTCCCATTTCCAACTCATCCCTGCCATTTCACTATCAAAATGTAATTTTTAGGTTCTTATCCGTGTAGGAATCTAGGACTTGCTTTTTTGATAAGTAATTGTCAATACTAAAAAGAAATTTCATCCTGGTCTGTGCTCCTTTATCCATGGTTTGAGATAAAGACAGCTTATTAGGTAAAGCAAAAGCTGTGCACACAAGCAAATCAAACTAAGGATTTCTTTCACCCTTTCCAATGAGGAGGCAGATGTTTGGCCATTTCCAGGAAAGCAGGGCTCATATAATGGTCACTTGGGAAGATAAACACTGTGTCTACAAATGTTTCTGTTATATGACAAGGGTTTTCTGAATAATTTTACATAATTCTGCATTACCGACACTGTTCGGGTCACAAATCCAAAAACATAGCACCATAGCTACGAAGAAAAATCACTAACTCCTAGCAAAACTGGTATGCCTGTAAATATTTTCCTTTTAGCTCTCTGCAAGGAATTTATATATATATAAATTAGTTTTAATTAGGCATAGAATGAAATAGAATCAAACTAAGAACTTTAAATTCAAAAAGCTTTAGAGATGACATTTTGAGTTTAACATAGTTTTAATGACTGATGAATTTAATGACTTCTTGTGTGGTCTGGAATCTTTCAGGCATAGGGCAACTACACACATGAAGCGTCTGCAAGTCTGTCAGAATCTATGAGGTGCTGGTGTACGAATGAAATTTCAGTATTGGAGCCATGTGTGATAAGAGCTGTTCAAATTAAAAGCTGATAACAGTGAAATCTAAAACAGTTTTTTATTCACACAGAAATTTCATTTTACTTACTGATAATAGTGATTCTTTGATCAGCCATGACATTCTTTCTTATGAGGTTATTTTTGGATTGGTGGGATGATACAAGAAGATTGTTCCCTTAGCCAAACAGAGCACTGCTTTTTAACACTATTATATTAAGCAATTTATTTCTATTCAACCAAGATCCATTAGAAAAAATTATTAAATCTACATGCATCGTTTGATACAACAGAAATGAAATCCCAGCAGTAGAACACTTGCTTAGGAGATGTGTTTCTCAGAGTATCTCAGCATTTACTTACATTAGATATTTGTCTTCTCCGTCTAGATATGTTAACAACAGAGTACTTCTATCCTAAGACAATGTCTTATATTCTTTTTTCTTTTTCTTTTTTTTTTTTTTTTTCTGTGAATTTTAAAATATGTTTGTTAATAAACATATTAATACTAAAACATGGCCTGCTAGGTATCTAAAAATGACCAACACATTTTCACTTTCACCAGTGTGTGAATCTAATGAAATATGGATGCCACTCACCAAAAATTCCACTCTGCATTCAGGACAAGTTTATGTTTCAACAAGTCTGAACTAGCCGAGGGGACAGGAAGGATGATGCTCTCTTTATGATGTCTCTGCAGTTACTTGAATCAGCACACTGAACATGGGACCTGCACCTCTCTAACACTTGTTCAGTGTTTTTATCCAGCTCAGACTGCTGATCTGTGGAGAAGTAGAATGAATCCTTTAATCTCACTTCAAATTAATGATATAGATATTAAAGTTGACTACTACCACTCTTTGAATCCCTCAGAACTATAATTCACTTAGACTAGGCCTTCCTGGATTCCTATATTCCTATTATCCAAGAATGCTGATAGGAAAAGGAAACTTTAAAGTTCAGTTCGCCATGATGAAGTCATATTACGGCATTAAAAATGGGCCTAGAAAAGGACCTCACAAGCCAAGAAACTTTGAGTTTTTATTTGAATTTTCTATTCTGATTCTTTTTTTTTTTTTTTTTTTTAATTATCAATATTGTACTTTAGTATCTTCCAGAAATGTATTAAACAAAATGGTTGGCATAGGAAAAACCCTCAGTTTAAGTCAACTAGGTGTTTACCTCTGATGAGGAAAATATAGCATGTCTATATTGATCATCAGACTCTGCCAGTGGAGGAATCAGAAGTTTGATCCTTCATAACAAATTATCATGTCATTTGAATTAACATATTGACATATTGTCCTGTGTTTACTTTGTGTTATTTCCTTAAAAAAAAGGAAAGCCTAAGGAAAAGATGGGGGGGGGGGGGGGGGAACGACACATGACGTCAGACGGCACAACACGACTCCGCAGAGTTTTCCTCAGTTCTTACTGAGGAAAGCTTCCTCAGTACTTCTTAAGTAAGAACACCTTAAGTATTTCTTGAGTAAGTACTTCTTAAGTACTTCTTAAGAAGTAAGAACATCTTACTGAGTTCTTACTGATTCTTTCTAATGTGGTTTACTATCAACCTCAAAAACTCTTTGACACAATAAATAATTAATAATCTGCAGAAAACAAGTTTAAGGAATAATAAACTTATTTATACTAACCATGATACTGCAACAAAGTCCAACCTTAGGGAGATTTCATTTGTTTTCTAAAGGATGATATTAAAAAGTCAATTTCTTTTAGGTGGAACTAGCCGACATCTCCTTTTGTATTCAAAATCCTGAGTTATTTCCTCATCAAGTGTAACAAAACCCAATATTCAATCTGATTTTTAAGTTGAAGATCTTTTTTCCAAATGAGTTGTGTAGAAAAAGGTACAAGTGAGCTATGTGTGAAAGATTAAACATGTAATATACATTAATAAAAATCCATTTTGCCCATCAGCTTACTTAAGGTAAATACATGTCATCATATCTTGCCCCCATCTTTGGATGTTCTCTGCATTTTTTTTTTTTTCTCTGCACAACCTGGGAAGCAGGGCCTCAATGCCCATTGCAGTTGTTTGGGAGGACAGATATCATAATGAGAGCTCCCTCCTCTCCTTTCCCTTTCTCACATTTTATTGCTGAGTATGAAACCACATGGCATGGAATATCCCTCCGGTCAGTTTAGGTCAGTTGCCTGGTGATGTGTCCCTTCCCCACCTCTTGCTGGGCTTTTGAGGTGGGTGGGGGGGGGGGCGGGTGTTGGTGCGTGGAGGGAGTCCTGATGCTGTGTCGGCGTTGCACAGCAATAGACAAAACATTGGTGTGTTAGCAATGCTGTTCTAGCTACAAGTGCAGAGCACAGCACTATATGGGCTGCTGCATGGAAACTTAATTCCATCCCACCCAGACCCAGTGCAGAGTGATGCTTCAGTCCCTTACTCATCTTGGTGGCCCTCTGTTGGACTCTTTCCAGTATGTCCATGTCTCTTGCACTGGGGGCCCCAGCACTGTACACAGCACTCCAGGTGTGGCCTTACCACTGCTGAGTAGAGGGGAAGGATCACCTCTCTTGACCTGCTGGCAGTACTTTGCCTAATGCAGCCAAGAATTCTATTGGTCTTAACAGCAAGGGCACATTACTGACTCATGTTCAGCTTGGTGTCTACCAGGGCTTCAGGGTCCTTTTCTGCACAGCTGCTTTCCAGCTGGGTGGGCCCCAGAATGTCCTGGTGCCTGGAGTTGTTCCTCCACCTGTGCACTTCTCTGCACTTCTCCTTGATCAACTTCATGAGATTCTTGCCAGCCCACCTCACCAGCCTCTCAAGGTCCCTCTGGATGACTGCACAACCCTCTGGTGAGTCAGCCACTCCCCCCAGTTTTGCGTCTGTGAATTTACTGAGGGTGCACTCTACCCCATCATCCAGAACATTAATGAAGATATTAAATGGGATTGGACCAGGTATTGATGCCTGGGGTATTCCATTTGTCACTCACTAGCCCACACTTAGGGGCTAGTGTTCATTTTTGGGTCTCTGTTTATAAGAAAACAGGGTCAGTTTACAGGAAAAACATTACTAGATTTCAGAGGGCCACCAAAATTATTGAGGTCTGGAGCACTTGTCCTGGGAGAATACTTGAGAGAATTGGGTTTGCTCAGCTGAAGAAGGCTTTAGAGGGAGATGATAGCAGCCTGCCAATACATCTGAGGAGGAGATTGAGCAGGAGACTGGATTTATGCAGAATTTACTTCCAGTAGGAAAGCCATAATGTGAAACCAATGAACTTGTACAGTATGGTTTGTCTAACATAACAAATTGAATATACAATAGTTTACAAAATTATTGTACTTTAAATCTCCGCTGACTTTTAGGCAATTTTAGTGTCTGGGGAGTGTTCAGTTTGCTAATAGTTTGGAGATTCTAATTTTCATTTCTAAGAAATCAATAGCAATCTAAAATAAAATGAAATTGAAAGAAGCCTTAGCAAAATTTTCATATAGATATAAAATTGTTTCTCATCTTTTTTTCTTTTTCTAATAGTTCAGCAGAGCAGCAAACTGTTTTCCAGCATAAGTAGTAAGACTTCTGAATGACTGAGAAAAGAACTTTAACTAGATTAAAAAAAAAAATCCATATCCACTATGTCTTCATTTAATATTCTTGATGTTAATAAATTATTTCAATAGGATGTAATAACAGTAGATTTCTGTGTGACAGAAGCAAATTTTCATTTAAAGTAAGACCATTCATTTTAATCAGGGGCAGGGTACTTGAACTAAGGATCACCATTCAGTTAAAATAAAAAATAATGGAAGTGACATCTTTAATAGAAAATGTCATATGGATACATGACAAGTGGTGCATATTCAAAATGTTTTCTATAAGTCATGTGTGCAATTTGGGACCTTAGAATTTAAAAAAAAAAAAAAAAAGATCTTTTCTGCTTCTTAGTTACCATGGGACTCTACAACTATATTTTTATTTGAGACGTAATCCATAAAGCTTTTTAACTGTATGCTTTATATGACAATAGACAACCACTGAAACAAATATGGACTAAAACCACAAACAGTAATTATAAATGTAAGAGGGAAAACAGAATATAAAGCTATAATTCACTCTAGGGACTCCTCCAATATAACAAATTGAATTGAGGACTTTGAATTGTCTATGAATAACAATCTGAACCCTGGAATGAAATATCAAAACCTTGGGCTCATTCAGAAAACAACAATAAATTAAAAAATACACATCTGTTCCTCCATTATCTGGCACAGATTTGTAAATGAAATCATGCTTTCTCAAACTGTTGATTTTCTGAGCCTAGCATAGTATTTTACAACTATGTGTTCAGGTTTATGGAAACAGTATGATTCAGATCATAAAAGTTTATGAAGAAGAAAAAAAAGTACAAAAAAGGTACAAATACTTAGTCATATTGAGGTTGGTGGTGAAGCAAAAAAGGTAGGAGTATTTATCAAGGTTTTTATTTGTATTTGTATATTGATCATATTATACAATCTTTTATATATTTATTTCTCATTACAAAGAGGAATATGAATCACCAAAATTAGTATTATTTTTAATCTGATTCCTTTCCTGCCGATAAAAAGACCCCCAAACTTGTTAAATCTAGTGCTATGTTCTTTTTCAAACACAATATACAGAATTATTATCTTCCTTTAAAGCAGACATATTGACAATTAAATTAATTAGTTTTTTTAAGAACAAGTGTGCCCACCATATATTCCAGTACCTGTTGGATTACCAGTGAGTAAAAGAGAACTAATGATAATTCCAGAGATGCTCAACAGATATATTACCTCTTTCTTCCAGAAGAGGATATTTAAGTGAGCATTTGAGAAAGACAGATTGGGAGATAACACAAGGACCCAACAGCATACATTAAAGCTTTCTATATAAATGCAACAAGGAAATTGATAGACTGGTTTCAAAATAGTATAATGTCTCATTAAAATATATATAGGAAAACTTTAGGGTGGTAAATACATAAACTAGCTTAAGGAAAATGTTAGATCCTGAGTAGAACAGTTTAGTAAACCTTGTAGAACAACATAACTGCTTAAAATGATAATGAAGTAGAATTATGTAAGTACATACAACATGATAGTAAATTCAGCACAAAACCACAAAGCTTCTACATCTTATGAAAATTTTTAGAGCATATTGACAAAAATTGCTTGAAAAGGCAAATTGGGTTTTCTTATTTGGCTCTTAAAATAAATCTTTGGTATAGATTCTCTTATGGAAGGTGATTAAAGAAAGTGATGAATGCCTACAATGAGAAGTTCCAGCATGGATTAAGATATAGACATCAGTAGAAGGCCAAACAGTTATCTGCAGAAAACAAGAATCACATTAGAAGTCAGGAAGTGTTCCCTGTCTTTGCACTCAGGCCATACCAACCTGAAAGCACACACAGAATCTTAGAATAGCGGGGGTTGGAAGGGACCTTAAGGATCACCAAACTCCACCTACCCTGCCATAGACAGGGATGCCACCCACTGGATCGCGTTGGCCAAGACCCTATCCAGCCTGGCCTTAAACACCTTCAGGGATGGGGCATCCACAACTTCTCTTGGCAACCTGTTCCAGTGCCTCACTGTCCTCATAGTGAAGAATTTCCTCCTAATGTCAGGTCTAAATCTATCCTCTTTTAATTTAAGACCATTCTGCCTTGTACTAATCCCATCTAATCAAGTTTCGTTCAAATACAGTACACTGAGTTATGAATATTTAGTATATTTGCACTCATCCTCTCTGAGGATAGTATCTAGTATTTAGTGTCTACTGATACTATATTTTATAAGCATGTGACATGAGAACTATAGCTGTTACAGTATTCAGATTTCTCTTGCTTAGCAAGAAAATTGTAAGCCATTCTTTGGATAAAAATGAAAGCAAAAAAAAAAAAAAAAGAAAAAAAAAAAACATAGCCAGATGTACAGGCTGGCATGATTCAGACACATAAAGCTATCTCTGATTTGCTTCAAAACCTTATACATGTTCAGGAAAGCTGAATTCATTCTTCAGGTGATTAACAAGACAATGGCAACTTCAAAACAAGCAAGGAAAAAAAATAAATAAAGAGAGCATGGACAATTACAACACCATGTAATGTGTTGTCCAGTCATTCCTTCAACAGACTGATTAAAAGTTTTATTAGCATTTTGTTTTCCTAATTTGGCACCTTTCTCAGCTGTCCCTATTGAACTGACATTAAAAGTAATTATTTAAAATCAGGCTTGAAATCTAGTGTTAAAAAAAATAAAAAAAATAAAAATTCCATGTTTATTTGTGTCCAGATAGAATAACTCTAGGTTTCACTCTGTTACGCTTGCAAAGTTAGAAGCACCTACTCAACATGGCACTTCTTCATGGAAATGTGTGATTACGTTCTTACAATTGTTATGATCTTTATTTACAGATATAAAGCTCTGATTCAAATATTTTTTATGGAAAACGTCATAGATAAATGTGTTTAGGTTTTGAATAGAAACTTATCCTTATATTTAACCTTACAAAAATATGGTGTTAGAAATGTATTGTTAGCATTGTACTATGGCATGAAGAAAATATTTTATTTCAATTTTTTGAATAAAGAACAAAAGCTATGCTAAACTGGGATATCACTTAGGAGAATTCCCCATTTAAAGCATAAACACCACTGTCAAACCTCTCATTTTCTCATTCCTGTATCCTAAAGTTTCTGAAAAATTGGCTCCTTTCTTTTGGCACCATTGTTTGTGGGTATGCTGCTGATTCTATATCCTCCAGGCTGTGGGCTTCTCTGAAAAATCTGGGGAGAATCCAGGAACACACAGCTTCCACTGCAGCCAAGAAGGGAGAAAATAACTTGTCACATGCATATTCTTTCCTGGCTTGCTTTAGGCAGGATGTTGTAGTGTTTGGTGACCTTCTCTCTGCACCAGCAGCTTCACTTTCCTAACATAGAGTTGGATAATATTTCCATAGCTTGGGTCAGGTTGTTTAGGAACATAAGGTCAATCCTGATGTTCAACAGCAAGATCAAATCAAGGTGGGATTCACAACAGATACTCTACTCGGGACTGTCCTGGGTGTCAGAGGCAAGGGGCAAATAACTCAATGTTACCATGTCCCCAGGCATCTCCATCACTTGATTTCTACTTTAAGTGAGTTTGAATGATGGGGTGAGAAAAACTGTAATCTGCCTGTCAGACTCTTCTTAAAAAAGTTTTCCATCATAAAGATCTGCTATCATTCATCATTTAAATATTTAAAAGTTCATATCTTTAATCTTGGCCTATTTGGATAGATTTCAAAAACTGTTAGTGCATGATGTCATATTTACAGATAAACAAAAATGCATCAACAATAACACATTTTTGATCCTGTAGCCTAACAGCTAGTACACAGTCAACATAAAATCAGAAATAAAAAGTTATTTGTACACATACTGTAGAATCAAAACATCACTATTGTTGGGATATAGAGAAGATTAAGCTGGTAATAACAGTAAATGTTTAAAATAAAATTATTCATTTTTATGATATTTTACTTCAGATGTATAATTTTGTAATGTGATTTAGACCTGACTTCATTTATCTCACAAGAATTGCCCATTAGATATATTTTGTTGGATTTCCTATTGATATAACTCCCTCTGCCCCCAGTTCTAGCTTCTTAGAAATGTTTGTCTTTTTGTTCATATGAGTAAAGTATTACTTGGGCTTGAGAGGAATCTTATCCATGTATATATGTTGGCACCACCCTTGCAGTGCCCAGGGAAAGGACGAGGGGCAGTAGGAACAAACTGAAATACACAATATTCCATTTAAACAAAAGAAAAACTTTTCCTTACAGTGTAGATGGTCAAGTACTAGAACAGGTTGTCCAGAAAGACTGTGGAGTCTCCATCCATGGAGTTACTCAAAACCTGACTGGACCAGTCCTGGGCACTAGGTGATCTGAGGAAGTTCCACTGAATTTATCAGTGTTTCTGTATTTCTGTGAGTGGTGCTAGAAGTTACTGCATGTTAAAAGGAAAGAAACTGGTTTCTGTCAAACCTTTCAGCTAAAGTACTTAAATAAAATGCACTTCATTAAAAGTTTAAACTAGAGAGGACTACATTTTGTAAGTCATCTGCTTTTTAGCCAAACTGTTTTTCTGAATCCACAATTCAGTACTTACAAGGCCTAGTTAGAAGAATCAAACTACTAAGTATTAGTATATGCTTTTTAGTTTCTATTCAAGGTGACAATAAATAAAGCTTTTTCCTTACTTAGGACTAAAAGCATAATAATTATATTAATCCCAAAGAGCAAATAACCTTCTTATCTAAGAGCATCAGCTTTCTTGTCTTAAATACAGCTGCTCATCTGTGTTTCATAGTCATTTTGGACTAGAAGATCTTCAAAAGTCCCTTCCAACCTCAGCCATTCTGTGATTCTCTCAGTTGTATACGGTGACAGGTTACCACACATGAGTTTATTCCAGTGACTTTCTGATAAAAGAAGTGTCAGAACTTTTCATTCATCTTGTTCAGAACCACAGTATATGATTTTTGGTGTAATTTTATTATGTCCAGATGCAATTGAAATGGTCCAACAAGTACTCTTTCATACTATTAAAGCAATGTATTTTTAGAAAATACAATATAGAATAAACTGTTAAAGACATCAGTTGGATTTCTAAACTTGATTGTTATTCTGCAGCTTGTTACATCTGTCCTATTTAATGTGATAAACAGGTGATACAGCCCTTGAATGTTATAGGAAACAATTTCAACTGCCTGTGTCACAAATATGCTAACTACAGCCCCTGTAAATAGGTCTGGTTCCAAAGTTTTGTTATTGATTAGTATTATAATTATTACAATAATTATAATAATGCCTATTATAGTATCAATAATATCAATAATAAGGATTATGGATATAATTTACAGATATGGATATTATTATAGCCTGAATAAATAGAACTAACATACTAAGTGAAAGTTGCAGCATCGTGATTGCAAATTATTCGTACAAATCATAGAATCATAGAATCATAGAATATCCCGAGTTGGAGGGGACCCATAAGGATCATCAAGTCCAACTCCTGGCACCACACAGGTCTACCCAAAAGTTTAGACCATGTGACTAAGTGCACAGTCCAATTGCTTCTTAAATTCAGACAGGCTTGGTGCAGTGTGTACTTCACTGGGGAGCCTGTTCCAGTGTGCGACCACCCTTTCCAGTGTGCGACCACCCTCTCAGTAAAGCATTATTTTTTCTAGAAACAGTTAATAGTTTTTATAATGTGCTGCCTTGATCTCAGCAAGAAACAAGAGTGGAAAGAAGAGCCATTTTGAAAAAAAAGAGTTCTGTATGGAAGAACCTAAGCTCTGAAACATAGAAGTGGAAAATAATCTAATCATAACAAAGAATTGTGTAACTGTAGCCTTTGAATGATAATTGGAGTCTGACTTACAAGAAAAATTGGCAAAAATTGGTCATTTATTGAAGCCAAAGGTTTAAAGAAAGACCCAAAAGCCAGTGGTGTTTTTCCTACAGAAGCCATTAAAATACTAATTTTAACTTTTAGATTTTTAGTTTTAAGATAAAAGCCTGTTTTAGCACAAAGGTCAATTCAACCTTAGTCTTGGACTTCCCATTTGATACCTTCAAAATACAAATCAAGGCTAAATGATTAGTGTATCATCAAAATTCTTCATGATCAGAATGTTGCCAGGCTTACTTGACTACGTTCCTTATTTCTTGTTTCCCTTTCTATTATTACACTACTTCTTTTCCTGTTACTTCTCGGTTGGTTTGGGAGAATAAGTTTTTGAGGGAATGCATCTATATCCTGTAAATAAATTACCAGACCTACACTAATTTTGACTAATGTAGCTTATTTTGAGATTCTGATGTTTGGTGTGTGATTTCTTTAATGTTTCAATTAAAAAAATCTTTCTAAAATTCATTAAGCTGGTTCTTAATTGATTGCATTTATCATAGTTACATTTTCACTAGTTCAGAAAGAAATTTCCAATAATTACGCAGAAGCTCCTTATTAGACGATAGTTCCCTTATGGATTCTTTAGTTGCATATTGTAATCATAGATAGCAATAATTGTTCAAAAATTACATTTTAAAATTATATTTATGTTCTTATACCTAAGAAACTTATACCTTATCCATATATGGAGTATAAGCTTATTTTCTTATGGTATTGCAGTAGCTTTCATATTTTTTTAGTGTATACATTAAAAAGGTACTTGAATAAAGGGAAGTCTGAATTGAGTGACTAGTACTTCTACTGTTAATGAGAAACTGCTTAAAAGTATGACAAGAAAATTGTTTTCAGATTTGTTAAGAGTAAAGAGTTTGAAAATAAGATTTATTTATTTATTTATTTATTTATTGACTAGACTGAAAACAGATATAGTTTTTCTCTGGAATTCTACTTCCCCAGATTCATTTAGATATATTTTTTTTGTTTATTTATTTAATTATTTTTTACTTTAATTCTTGTTGTTGTAATTTAGGAAATGATTCAAATAATGCAATCTACTTCTTCCTATTCTACACATTTTATTATATGCTATCAGGACAATTAAATACTCAGTATAAATTCAGGAACTTGAAATAACAAAAATGTTGCTGGTAAGAACAATGGAAGAAACAGAAAAGCAGAAAAAAATAAAGATAATTCAAACTGTTTCATCTGTAAATAATGAGAATTTAATGAGGCTCATACACAAAAAGTCCCTCACTTCCTAGAGTATAAAATATTCTTTTTTCACCTTAATTTTCTGTTTAACAGAAAACATTCTTATGACACTACTTGGAGATAAATGGTTTTGTGAATATAAGTAGCTTTTGTCTCCACCACTAGTTTTGCAAAGAGAAATCAATTCACTTATGGACTTCAGCTTGTTGGTGTGGTACGGAGAGGAACTTTTCATCAAGTACCTGATCTGTCAAAAAAAATAATTATTTCAAAGCTCAGGATATTTGCATGCTTAAAAAATATGCTGCATGTGCTGCATATCTTATTTGCAAATCTGAAACTATCTAAAGTCTTGTGACAGAACACAAATAAGTTTTGTAAAATACCATTATCTAGAATCAGCAGACAAGGAAGAAAAATGGGAAAATGACATTATGACATTGGTCCACGCTCATTGAACAGTGATATTTCAGATCAAAATTTGACAACAATTGGGAAAGTGTTCAAGCTTATTATTATAATAATTCAAGCACACAGAAAGCAAAGATAATGAAAGAAGTGTTCCATCTGCCCTAGATGTTTACATTTAGTGAGATGAATTGTCCTCTGGAGGTACCAGACTCACTCCACTTGCCATAGAGAAGTCTCAATAGGTAGATTAAGTGGAATGGTCAGCTTTTAGAAAGGAAAAGTCAGGTAAATTGAGTCCCAGTCTGGAATTGATTCAACTGCATGGAACATCTCCTAATTATTTAATAGGTCAAAAAGTAACAGCTATGTATACATTTGTATGATGAACTGGAACCATGTGTACCTGTTTGTGGGACATGAGAATATTCGTTTCAGGAGTTTACTTTCAACTTTGAAAGTATTTCTGTAGTTTATATTTATTATTCAATATTCTTTGACAGCAAATGTTGGTACAATTTAATATTTTGCAAGTGAAACAGAGAAAAAAAATGCAAAGGAACAAACATATCAGGAATTATAATGAGAAAGAAATTACATGATCTAAGATTAATAGCAAAGTTAAAGTTAGAGGGGAAAGAAAAATAATACTCCGTAATGCTGAAAAAAAATGGATGTGGAGTACTGATGCACAACATCAGTACTGATGCTGAACATCTGAACAACTATCTTGGTTACCTCTTTGATGAAGAAGGTATAGTGCCAACACATCGCTGAGGGCTGCAGTTGAGAATTCCTAGAGAGAGTTTAGTGTTCAAGCAATACAGAAATATTTATTAAAGGGAAAAAGATTTATTAAAAAGTAAATAAAGGGAAGCAAGACAGAAATAAATGCATACTTCAAATAATAGAATCTTTAGGGCATGAAAAACATTTTTGGTCTAGAAAACAAACCAAAGTTTGGCAAACTATGTGTAAGTATAATGATTTCTATATATAATGACTTATACAGGTGTTAAAGGGCTGCATGGACCTATCAAAAGCAGGAGGATTTTACAAGAGGTGAAGACAAATTTACCATCGTGCTGCTACAGCAAACACATTTACAAATCAGTGATGGGAATATTTCCAAGCATGGCCATAAAATCATATTGTTGTCCAAGACAGCTAAACACAGGAGGAGCTTCAAATTTTATTATTTGAACATAACCCCTGAATCCCAAAGGACAAATTCAAAGCAGATAAAATTTACAAAATAGAAAAATATTATTTAAAAAGCAAAGAAACTCTTGTAACTACAACCACACAGAAGAATGTGTCATATTAGTAGCAAGAAAAGAAAATAGTGAGATCATAATCTTGATCAGTCAAGACAGTTGAGAGTTATGCAAAAGATAATTAAAAAAAAAGAAAAAAGCTAGCTTTTATTTTTCCTTTTTAAAGAATGTTTTATGAATGTCTCTTGAAAAGTAATTAACCTGATTGTATATTTGCATTGTAAATAGATTTTAAGTTGTATTTTTACTACATAAATGTTTTTTTTTTAAACAAAACAAACAAAAAACAATAACTACAACAACAACAACAGCAAACAATAATTCAGGATAGCTATCAATAGCTACCAATAAATGAATGCTTCCAAATTTCTTTTCTTTTTCATTGTTTACATATACGGTAATATATACTTTAGAGACTTGGAAAGTTGTTCTCATGAAATTTGTTTGGAAAACAAATAATGGAATTATACAAGCCTTCCAAAATGGAATGTTTCATAGTTCCCCAATATATTATCAAATAGATCATTCAAAGGATATTTTGTATTGATATGAAAGTGTATTCAAAAGTATAGATTGCTATGTAATAAAAACTATTTGGTAAATAGATTCTGATATTTTGGATAGCAGTTAATGAGTTCAAAACAAAATAAAAAATCAAATTTTTATAGAGGCTATTTAATCTTCTTGCTGAGACATGAAAAATAATTCTACTTACAAACCACATTTGATTAACATTATAAAAATCCCTAGCCCAGAGGTAGGAAACAGACAAACAACAACAACAACAAAACTTCATCTCAAAGCAAACAAAAAAAAGACCAAACCCTCACATCTACAATAAAAAAAAAAAAAGGGGGGGGGAGGGGGGACATAGACACCACATTCTGAATGACACATATATATAAATAGATAGTCTCAAGTATCAAACATAATAGTCTCTGAAGGCTGATACAGAAGCACATTCACAAAACAGAATGTGTCAAAAATGATTTGACAAAGACACATTTTCCCACTGCCACAGAAAACACTTATAGATACTGAATAATTAACACACAACTTAAAATTGGAGCCATTTTGGTTCACAATACCCCAGCCGATCAGCTAAATGCAGCTGCTTCTTATTTTTTTTTCTCATAAGAACTTACTCGTCTTTTATTTTTGTAGGGCAAGATCTTCCTCACCTTTTGATATAAATTTGTTATTGAAGCTACAGAGCATAGATATATACCTAAATGCCAATGCATTTTACTTCAAATGTGATTATATCTGGGATACATTCCACTGTCTTTAAATATTAGCTGAAGGAACTCCTACTAGCCTGGAGCATTATGGAAAACAAGCCATTCTGTTAATGTGTAAGGAGGACCATGAATGCATTAGGAAACCATCAGGGAATCTACATAGAGGAAGAAAAGCAGAAAAGAAGCCTGGTAAATTAGAGCATGCTATTGAGTCAAAACAGCTTTTTAAACTGTCATTTTTCCTTACAGTTTGTGATAGCACAAGTCATTTAAATCCTGACTTTGGACTCAAAAAGCAGCTTTATATGTATGTGATCCATGTGGATTAAGTATAAAATCACATCTGCTACATAAAAGGAAAGAAGAAGCATCAGCTACCTTCTGCTTTGAATGGGTGGACCTGGTATCTCCAATATTGACTGCTTTGGTTTTCCTTTAATACACAATGGTTTTACTTAAGGTTTAGAAGACATATCATTAATTATATTTATTGCTTTATTTTCAAAACTAGCATAAACTAGTAGCAATGCATGATGACTGAACTAGAAATACCATGAAGCATCACCTGTGTAATGGAATGCCAGATCTCCTAGCTTCAGATTTATTGGTTCTATGTGGTCTAGAATAACAATGTCTATATGTCATCATTACCTACATTAAGTCCTAGAATTGTAGTTCTTAAAGTTAGAAGTGACCTTTATGATGAGTCTTTCTAATATGCTACATAATAAGGATCATATAAAATCAAATAGCAAGGCATATATTTAGCTCAATAGCTTATACTTCAGCCAAAATTATAGCTAATGAACTATGTTAACGTGAACTTAAGATCTGAGTTAGCTGGAACTCACTAATTTGTTTATTAGTGGTTGCCTTTTCTTTGTTTCAAGGTTTTTACATGAAATATTAAACATCACAAAACTTACTGCTCTAATGCTGTAAGTTTTATGTTGATACAGACAACAGTTGTCTTTACCAGTAGATTCAAGTGGGAAATTAAGGAATGAAAAAAATGGTGTGCTTTCTTGACTCTTAGGTTTTGGAAGGTAAATTTTGACTGTTGACAGGAAAGCTAAGATGAAGAACTCAGCGACAACATTCTCTGAAAACCTGACAGCTATTCATTCTAGACTTCAAGGGTAGATAGAGATGTGAAACCTAAATGTGTGAATGAAGAAATGGTATAGACTGGAGTGATATAGGTTTGCTGAGAACTGGAAAATTTCTCTGTAGGAGGAATCTGCACAGGTTGCATGGCCTGAAACCAGGCACTGAGAATGAAACATTATGAATAAATATTTTGAACAAGGAGAAGAGAGAAAATGGGGAAAAAAAATAACAACAACGACAACAAAAAATTAAGAACATCTGACACAGAGTGATGAAACTGCAAGGTAGAGGTAGCTTGGGAAATAGAGGGACAGGAAGGATATGTGTTACTGGAATAACTGAAGACAAATAAATTTAGCCTGTGGCTATGGAAATTCATAACAGGGAAAACATAAAGAAAAAGAAAACTGAAAAGGACAGTCAAAATCCATGAAATTTACTAATGGATTGAAATTCATTACAAATTTTTGTATCAAAAGCTCAGGTAAAATTTATGCTTCAAATCAAGAAGAAAAATATGTCCAAACACCCTGCCCCTTAACAGCCACAACATATTGAGAAAAGAAACGGTTAACAAAACCATCGCAGGAGGAAAAAAAAAAAAGTCTTTTAGGAAATGGAAAGCTTGCATGAAAGAGATCAGGAAAGGAAATTAGAAGGGCTGAAAAAGAATTTGAAGTGCCAGCAAAGAATGCTCAAACTGATCTTAAAGACCTTTCAAATCAAAAGCAGGAAGCCAGCTAGGGAATCAGTGGGACTATTTGCTGACAAAAGTGTGAAAGGGGCACTTAGGGATGATAAAGTAAAGAAGCTCAGTGAACAGTTTTGTATTAGTCTCCGCTGCTGAAGATATTTGGAGAAATGTTGGTGTTATTTGTACCAGGTAAGATGGAGGGGCTAGAAAAATATGATGCAAGTATATAGTAAGTTTTAGAATAAACAGACAAGTTAGATGTCAATAAGTAACCAGGACTGGATGACATTTGCTGAAAGTCAAGTCAATAAATCAACACAACCAGATGCAATTTGCTGAAAAGCTGGAAATCTTCAGTTTGGTGAGGAAAAGGTTGCAGGAAGATATTACTGAGCTTCACAAAAATGCATGAAAAAGGTGTTCAGCAGATCGTAAAATGCAAGACCTGTGGGACAGTCAATGAAAGCAGTAGCAGACAAAACGGGTAAAAGAAAACACTTCTTTGGAAAGCAGGCAATTACAAGTGAACTTCTGAAACTTGTGCTGCAGGAGGTTGTGGAAGCAGACTAGCTTCAGGTTCAAAAGGGGATGAAGCAAATTCAGGCATTCAGGTCCAAAATTCAGACTACACTCCTAGATAGAGATGTATGCTTTAACATTCCTTATACAGCAGTTTGGATGCAGGCATTTCAGGAAGGCAAAGGCAGACAGAAAGTGATCACACTCGTGCTTGTCCCTTTGCTAATGGCAGAGCCAGAATGCAGAGCTATGTGGATGATTGATCTGACCAAGTAGGGCTTTTTTTCCCTGTTATCCTATAGACAATGTCTAGAAGGTCTGCTTGAAGCACATTAAGTATCCAATAAAGAAAAAGGACACAGTCCTAGGACAAGGCAAAAGCACCTCTAAAGGGATTATGGTACAATACCTACATTGCATAAGCATACTAAAATTTTTGAGTAATACTCAGAACTTACAAAAAGCCTTCAAACTGCTACCTTGGAAAGCAACTAGCTCAGTGATACCTGAAGTCCAGGTTCTCAGTGATTCTGATGGCCCATTAAAATAAGATTTAATAGCTGATTTTTGAAGAAAATCTTATCATTATTTTTTCAGATGGTAGACACAAAAGCATCTGGTGCTTTTGCCAATAATATGTGACCCACACCAAAGCATTGTATATTTTTCCCAGGTAGCATAATTTTGTTAACCAAAAATTATTTTCAGACTCTAGTCTTTATCACAGAAGATGCACCAAATCTAGTCTTCAACAGCTCCATTGCATGTGGAACCAGAATTGTTCCAGAACACAGAACAACTGAGACACTGTTTTATGAGGCACCTTTGTTTTCCCAGCTGACTGTGTCAACAGATATTTCATGCTTTGCAGCATCTGAGCAGCAAAATGGGAAAGAAGCATAAAATAGATCAATCTTATACTTGAGTCTTTTGACTCAATGGTAGATAAAGATAAGATTCTTATGAACTTGGGGTTAATGTTCAGATCCAAACTAAGACTCTACTCAGAAAAATCAGTTTGACTTGTGGGGCTGTTTCTTGCTTAATTTTAGGTAGGGAAAGGATGGGTCAGTAAAGCATTCAGGCATATGGAGAATACTGTATAGTTTAAAGAAACAATCTGTTGAGTTATCAAGTCCAGGTCCCTGCTATCATAGACGACATCATCTAATCCCTTTCTTTAACTTATCTCATTCCATTTAACTTATCTAATTCCATTTTAGCTACTATTTTGGCCCACAATCCTTCTAGAGAGCTGTTCCGGAACATGGTTAATAAACTCAAAGCTGTTAGCTATTTGAAATTATATGAATTTATGAAATATATTCCTATGAATATATGAATTTATAACAACATAACACTGAAGAGGATAAGAGATTAAAGGATAAAATCAGGATAAAATGTAAGAACCTTATGGCTTTGCCCATGGTGAAGACTGACATGCAAGCAACATTCACACATGTTGTATGTTAAAAGACCACAACACAATAATAACTTCATTAAGATATGATTAAGATTAACTTTACAATCTCATTTTGAAAATCCATTTATTCCAGGCTTCTTCTGCGATACAGTAGTCAGGGATTTTACTGGTTGTACTCCATATACAATAGGCAGTGGTGTGTGAACCAGTGGAGCTACTTTTCAGGTATAGGAACAGCTTCGGTAAAAAGGCTCATTTCAAGGTTCATTAGGAATATATTTTTGTTGTTGCAAATTACTCAAAAGGTTCTTCTTTCTTAGTATTAACTGAGGCTTTGAATCAGTCAATAATGTGTAACTTTTGAAGCTAGAAAGTCAAAGGAAAATTGTATTATAATCAGTGATGCAGAGAAATGTTACTAAGGAGCCACCTTAGACCTATTCTGTTGTCGTCCCCCACCTGCTTCCCCCCCTCCCCCCCCCCCCAGTTTAGAGTTAGTCATTTTTAACAATATCTAATGATGTTGCTTTCAGCCTGGAGAGTGGATGGGAAAAGGAGATACCAATTACATCATAGGAGAGTAGAAAAGCATCTTTAGTCAAAGAATGATAATACAAGTTTTTGAAAGTCTGAGAGTTCTACTGTGGCTCACACTGAAAAATGCACAGGTGCTGTGTCAAATTGTTTTACCAACCATTTTGCAGTGCTTCTGCAAAAATCCTTCTTTGATTGGTCTGCATAGGAAAAGAAGCTGTCATTTCCGGAAGCAAGTAGCTCTATATAAGCTAACCAAAACAGGACTCATTGCTTCACAGTCAAATGCAGTACTTTTATTTTATGTTATTATAAGTTATTTTATATTATGTTATGTTTATGTTATTTTATTTTATTTTATGTTATTATGTTATTATTTTATTTTATTTTATTTTGTATTTTATTTTATTTTTCTCTAAAGCTCATAAAATAATTGAAAACAAATGACTTGCAAAAAAGCTCATCATAGGTTTCAGAACACTGAGATACCAACATCTTTTTGGAGCAGTGCCTAATGTAATTTGATGTTATCATTAACACAAAACGTTAATATTAGAGGGACTAAGACTCAAAAGAACTCAAATGTAGAAAATCTTACAGGCTGATAAACAGATAAGTTTTTGGACAAGATATGGTGTTCATTACTTCTAATTTGAATCATTTTCATACAGTTTTATGTGTAAGCTCAACCGACTTTTCTTGCAAAATACATTATGGGGAATGTTCTATTTATTAATACGAACTTCCGCATTTCCAAATAAAAAGTAATTTGTCTGCTTGAAAACCAGGTACAAGCAGTTCTAAGGAACATTTTATGGACTGATAGGGGGGAAAAAAGATTATTTATTGAGGGTAATGTTGTCAGGGATAGTACAGTTTTTACTGTCTAAGGCACTGCATCGATTCAGTACTGAAATGCTTAAAGGGTAGTATTTATGAACCCTTTAAAAAAATACTGTATGGCTGTGCCATTTGTTGAACCTGGTCCTTAAAAATAAAATAGTAAGGTGAAATTCTGAATAATTTACTAGGTTCTGGATAATTTAATAGGTTAGTAACAGTATTTTAAAATGGTATGAGTATTTCCAAGTAATAAGCGAAGAAAGCTCTACTAGTAAAACAGTTTATGTTGTAATCATTATAAGTCTTTACTCTTTCTTACAGAAACTAACACCTGTATTATCAATATTACTGCATATGTAATCACTGTATTCCTTGATGTGTATGGGCTCAGAAATCGTACTGATTTTACTACACTGGTGTGATCTCCCTGACATTTTTTATCTGACTTATGAGTGTTATCTATTTGCACCACGCTGTGTTCCTTTGTTAGAACTTTGCTTATGTAGATTTAGGTGCTGCAAGTTTCTGACTTCAGCCAGCTAAAACACTGATGAAAATCAGAATATGTAATGATAATAAAGGTAGGGAATTTACATTATATTTTATGATTTACATATTAAATTAATGTTTCACACAATCAAATACTGTAGGCTTTCATCTATTTTAATAAACAATATCTTAATTTTCTAACATGTTTTTTACCCCTAACTCTCATATATGCTTATCTTACAGCTTCTTATCTCAGTGTTGTGTTGCACTGGGATCTGGTGATGAAAAATGATTTGATCACTTTGGAGACATCAAACATTCCACTAATATGTGATTTCTATGGACAACACCAATTCAACTGTCTTTGAATAACAGGTCATTTATTTCAAATTAAAAATTAGACCCTTTTCTGAAATCTTCATCTTATCAGGATGAATTTCTTTTGGGCAAGAACTATTAATTTGTCCATTTTAGGATAATGTCAATCACAAGGCTACAAACTTGAATAAATGTGTGGTTGCAGCTGTAAAATACGTGTTCAAAAAAAAAAAAAAAAAAAAGAAAAGAAAAAATTGTGATCACCTGAACTAACATAAGAAATTCGATGCATGGTTGGAACAAAGGAAATTGGTGAGAGCAGAGAGAAACTCAAGCAAACAATAAGTAATGTATGAAGACTATCCTAATCCTACTTTCTCTTTTGAAGTGTTAATAAATAATGCTAAAATTAATTTCTTGCTTGTGTTTTACAAATTGCCACATGGTTGTTTCATTTACATGTGGGCATAGTCTACGTTGCTTACACGGTAATCAGAAAACCCACAAACCAGTTGTTAGTCATTCTGCTTGCACCACTGTGGCCTATTAGAGCTGTGTCACCAAACATTGGACAGTATTAGGATGTTATTTAGTCACTAAGAAGAAGTTCTTGCTGCTTATTTAATTGACAGCTTAAAGCATAAATTTTGTGTAGCTGACTGCTACATATAAAAGGCCAAACTTATATTTCATTTCACACTATTGCCTTTAAATTTATTGGCTTTCATTGTTGTCCTTGGGGAACCATTTTGAATACAAGGAACTACAGTTATAATAGCTAGAAAGAAATCAGTGCTTACAGGGGAGGTGATCAAACAGTAAATAAAATCACCATTTAGGGCTGTTTTAACAGTATGCCTTTATGTGTGCTTGGAACTGTATCTCAATAAAGCACAAGCTAAGCTTTAAAAACACACAGTTTCAAAGGTAACATGCAAAACAACTCCATTCCTTTGCCAGGCTCCACCCTGAGGGTAATGGCATGTATCAAAATATTGCTTGGGTAGGCTTTTATTTCTGACAAAAATGATCTTCCACCAAATTGTTCTGTTCTGCAGCATAGCAGCACTAATTCATAATTTGTGCTTCAGCTGCAAGAGGCTTCTGTCTTTGCCTCTCCCATTTAACATTTATACTTAATTTATTTCCTCCCCTATTTTATTCTAGTTACTGTAGCAACTGCATTTTTTTTGAACTACTTTAAGCAAAATTAGAGCCTAAACAAGGCACTAGAAAAAGAACAGCTAAAGAAAAGTTTTTCTCTGTGTCTGGTGACAACATGTTTAGGGTATAATGATACTGTGCTGAGCTCATAGATTATGTTTTCTAACCAGAGATCTCTGAGCAGTTTGCACAAAAAGAAAAGTATCTGCTTTGGTTTCATAGATGGAGGGAGAAAGGGGAAGTAGAAGTAGAAAAATTCATATCCATATATTCTTGAGCACAACACAAAGAAACAAGTTCTCTCCATGTCATTTTCATATGCACTGGACCAAAGTGCAATTTTCCTTAAAATGTGCCAGTTATACACTTTATATATGGCTTGGGGAGACTTTCCAACCTTTTGGCAGAAATGTGGTAACACACTAGCAAGTGTAAGAGCTATGATATGGGTAATCTCTCCACCAGGAACTGGAATTAAAGCAGTAATTCGGTAGATGCAGACTACTGAATAGCTTAATTTGGCAATTAATTTTGGTCCTTTTTGGCCTTGCTGGATTAAAAGCAGGAATGGAGCAGCTGATGATTTGCCATCATATAGCCTATCTCATGTGTCATTCATTTCTTGAGTATACCTTTCCTCCCTAACAGCTGCATTGTCACACGTTCACTCTTCATTATCACATGCAATGCCATCATCTAGAACTTCTTATCAGGGCATTGTCACTGGGAAAAATAGTGCACATCCTCAGGATCAAAGAAGTGATTATGTTTAAAGTGTATGTTACCTAATCTGTAGCAGGAAGGAATCCAGGGGTCAAGTCGATACTTGCCTCTTCAAGGAAGCAGTAGAAGCAGTTTATGCTCCTGAGTATCATTTTCTTTCTTATCAGCATAGCACTTGCTGTTCTCCTTGTTCTTATAACTCTTCCCCCCCCCGCCCCCCACCCCCCCACACCTGTTACAGAGTTTATTTTGTTGTTTCTATATTGCTTGGAGGGAAACTAGTCCACACTTTACAACCAAAGGAGTAAAATGCAATAGTAATTTGAGTTGTTTCAGTAGATTAATTACTTTTTGAGAAATCTATTTTATTTAATTAATTTCAACTTATAGTTCTTATGTTCTTATAGTTCTTATCTTGAAAATATTATAAAGCCATTCATTCAGGATTATGATCAGATTCAAATTTTATCAGAGTGCATGTTTTTGATTCCTGTTCTAATTCCTGATAGAGGGTGACAAGCTGCCCAGACACCTTGTCTTCTTGACTTAATTATGTTTTCTTAACTTATTTTATTTGCAACCATTTTCAAATCTAACATATACTGTCTTCTTTATATCCTGCATAAAATATACTCTTCATTGCTGCAGATGGAAAATATTTATCTTTATATGTTGCTGTTGCCCAGGAATTTTAGTATTAACTAACCTAGAAATTCTGGGAATCACCTTACTCAGTTCTCATCTTCCATTGTTTTTTTTGCTGGCAGTATATCTGCACTGAAAACTGTTTCTGTCCTTTGTTTTGCATGCTTCTGGGCATCAGCATGCTAAAGGCATTTGCTTACTAGGTGGTAAGAATAGGAGCACTAACCCATTTTGATAGATGATCTTAGTTATTCTTCACACCTACCTCTTGTTTTATTGATTTACTGAACAGAAATACTAATTCAAGTTTACATCCTGTATATTTTCTCTGGTTTCACCATAATTTTCCACCCTCCCCTGAGATTAAAAAAAAAACGTTTTATCTTTGTATCTACCAGCCATTGTGACAGTCAAGTAACCACCAACTAATAAATTTTATTACAAAACTAATTTTTACTTTAAACAAACCACCATATTTTGTTGACACAATTAAATGATTTCAGTACTATGCCATATATCTAGCATGCACCCTAGGGAGCAGGTAGAAGCTACTGCAGAAATCATGACACACATGATTCTGCATCAAATTAAATGTTTTCCCCCTAATCCTAACACCAGCAGCTGTTAGGCATTGTGGCTTACTGCATATGGCCTATATAATGAGACAGATTCAGGTAGTTCAAGTTCCTCCACTGAATGCTGAATAAGGCCCTTCTCTCCAAGGACACTAAGACTTATTGCTTTTGAGACAGTTCTCCTCATGCAAATGAAAGCATTTAGTATTCAGGTTTTATGAAAAGGAAAAACAGCAGTGTTTTTTATTACCATAGAGGGAAAAAGAAAGAAGAGGAGTGGTACCGGAAATGTAGTAAACCTTAAAAGAATTTGGTTCAAAAACCCTTGTTTTCTGTTAAAATTGTACAAAAAGGAGTCAAATTAATCCTTTGCAATAACTAAGTTGTTAGTAAGCCTAAAATTGGAGATAGCTATTTCTATTCCTGTTGATAGCTATCCCGGAAAAAAAGTCATTTACCAAACTGTCAGCAGGTAGGTACTACATCTAACTGACTTTTGGTATTAAAAGCAGAAGTAACTGGTTTGAGCTCCATTTTATTTATCTCCCATTGCTTAGGAGTTAAGGGCGCAAGGTTAAGGACGTTCCTTTCAGACAGCCTGACAACATGAGGACAACACTTCCACATTTGAGCAATCAAATCCTTTTAGAAGGACTTCAGGAACACCAAACAAAACATTCTAGTAAAAGTAATCTGAAAATATCGTCTATAACAGAGAACAGAGAAAACAAAACAAAACAAAACAACAAAAAACAACAGAGCACTGATTGCAGCAGTATGATGAACATGTCCTACTGTAATGCATGCTGTTGGACTTCTTTACAATTATGGCAAATGAAGGTGGTTTTTTTTGGACTGTTTTGGGGTTTTGCATATAAAAGCAGATTAATCTAAACAAAAAGAATAGTACTGAAAATTCTAAGCTGGGTTAAAATTAGTTGTGGCAGTATAACTGAAGTTATACTACAAACTTGAGCTTATAGGGCCAAATATTTTCCCTCCTGTGTAGCCAAAATAAACGAGTTGTTCAACAGAGGTCAAGGTTTAATTGAAAATATTTCTACAGACCATGGAGTATCTGTAAAGCCAGAACACAGCTGCTGTGATACATTTGTGGCATCTCTTCCAACTACTGTGGCTTGTACCTCACATGCAAGATTTTTTCTTTCCGTTGTTCCTCTAAACATGGACAGGACTTTCAGATGACAACTATAAATCTACGAAGTCAGGTCACAGATCTCACTAATAAAGTGTTCAGATGTAGAATTTTCCTTGTTGGAAAGATTCTACTGATCTATCTGGGTTTACAGAAATTAATACCATTACAGAATGTACCCAGGAATGGTTACGGGAAATTTAAACATTCAGTATTGCTGAACTTCCAAACTGATTATACTTTTTATCCTTCGGTGGCACTTTCTTGCCTTAAGTACAAAAATTTACATGCAAAGGATGTCTCTTGCTCTGCAATAAACCTTAAATTTATCCAAAATTTTGCTATTAAAAAAAAAAATATATATATATATATATATAAATGAAATGGGCATATCTGAGGTAAATATTATTACTATCAATTCAGTTCAGCAGTGTGGTTATATTTACAAATATATTTACAAATGTCTTTGCTAGTTTGTGGAACATATTGTGAGATGCACTTCTCAGGATGTCAGTATTCACACTGTTGTATGAAGTGGAACAGAATGAATGAAGCTGCTTTTGAAGAAATGTTTTAAATGTATAACAACACTATAAAAGTGATATTTCACACATTCAATAAGATAAAATATGCATTTGTTTCTTAATTTTCATTTTTTTGAATCAAAATCTCAGTTGGGATGGACAACTAAGGAATACTGAACTCCACTAACTATGGAGTTCTAGTGACAAGATATTTGACCTTCTTTCCATGTACCAGGTAAGTCTGATTGTTTTCAATGTTAGGATATTTAAATCAGACAGTTAACTTCTAGCCCTGGACTCATAAAAAGAAGTGGTTAGATGACATTGCCCTTTCTACAGGCATTTAAATCCATTTCAGTCATTTACTAACTTGAGTACGAGAGCAGTAAATAATAAGAGAAAGTGTTTAGGCATATATGACAGTATGTCCAAATTTAAAAATACAAACAAAAATACAGCCTACCTCTTCTCCTACAACCCTCTATATTTTTACCCAGGATACAATGGGACCTGTCAGTTTTGCAGATCAGCATAGGTGTGGACAGGAGTACATACTGAAACTGGTGTTTCAATGCTTATAGTGGGAAGCACTGCTTATATATGGGAAGCTTATTATGCTTATATATGGGAAGCTTATTATTCTTATGTGTGGAAAGCTTATCATTCAATGCTTATATATGCGAAACACTGATCTCTTCTCTCTGGTGACCAGTGATAAGACCCAAGGGAATGGCATGAAGCTGCAATAGGGGAGGTTCAGGCTGGTTGTTAGGAAAAGATTCTTCACTGAGTGGGTGGTCAGGCCCTGGAACGGGATCCCTGGGGAAGTGGTCATAGAACTGAACCTGCTTGAGTTGAAGAAGCATTTGGACTTTTCTTTCAGATATATAGTATGATTTTTGCTTGGTTCTGTGTGGAGACAGGAGCTGGACTTGATCCTTGTGAGTTCCTTCCAACTTGGGATATTCTATGATTCTGTTTTGAGTAACTAACTTTCGTGTGCTAAGCTTTACTCTGTCTACTGTGTACTCCTTTATCTTTTGCCAGGGTATGTGTTAATAAACTAGTAATTGATTTTGATTTGTTCTCAATTTTCCTTTACTACTGCTATGCACACACACACACACACATATATGAGTGTTGTTACTGGGTCAAGTATCTGGAACTACTAGACTTCCGAAATACCTATACTTGAATATGGAGCTTAGAGTGTCTCCTTCCTTCTCACTTCAGCGACAATTTTACAAAAGCAAAGCCAGCATGAATATTGCATGGTTTGGACTAATCTAATTTGAATGCTTTAAACTGTCAATTCTTAAAATAGTTCTTCAAAGTATTCTTTAAAGCCACCTGGACTTCTTATCTCATACAGTGCTCAAAATAAAGCTGAGGTTCTGCAACCATGGCACACAATATTGTTACAATTATGACTGCTACAAGAATGGGTTAATTTGTCTGGTATGTTTTCCATAATGATCTTCACCACAAGAGCAGATTAATCTTTTGCCATTTTCTGTTTTCATTACAGTCTTTGTCATATAAGTGAGGCAGTAAAATGTTAATACCATATATTGTCTCTGAAACAGAGTAACATTCTCCATAGTTTTGACCTTTCGCAGTTCTGTTTCAATTTGATCTGGAAGTTGATGATTAATGATAATTATAATAATTACAATGAGAAGCTTGAAATATAATTGTCAAATGAACTAGAAATTTTGTCAAATGTTTTGTGCTACTGTAGTTCACAAGTTTTCTTTTCTCCTTCATTTATTTTTAATATTTTTCTTTTCTTAATAATAGTAAATAAACTAGTAAATAATAGCTATAGATAGACAGCTTTAATCTAAAACCATAGATATGACCATATCTGATCTGAAGGAAGAAACTGCAAAATGTTATATCTTAAGTCTATTATAGAAAACATTGAATGAACTGCAGCAAAACAAAACAAGCAAAAACAAAGAAACAACCCCCACAAAACCTTGTGATATGTGAGCCATCCTGTATAAGTACAAAAAAAAAAAAAAATCAATTTTAAAATCAATAGCATGCTCTTTTACCCAAACAGCTTTGCTTAACAAAGAGTGAGCATTCCATAAAACAAGGCTTGGCTTTGGATTCAGATCATTAGCTATGATTCCCATTATATTGTAGGTGCCACAGGGAGAGGGATATATACTTGTCTTTTCAGCTTTGCTTTAGTGGTTTTACATTTGGGAACCTAAACTTCATATCGAGTTGGCTAACCAGTTAACAGCAGTGTTCATTCATCAGAGATGAAATGGCAGCTACATAACACATGAATGCCACCACTACCTCCACCCCATGTTTTAGAATCCCTTGTTAAAGTTACTGCTATAATGATGCAGAATTTTGTTTTCTTTTTATAGCAAGTTGTATTGGTTTGGGCTGGGATAGAGTAATTTTTTTTTCATAGCAGGTCTTATGGTCCTATGTTTTGGATGTGTGACCAAAACAGTGTTGATAACACCTATGTTTTAGCTATGGCTGAGCAGTGCTTGCACAGCATCAAGGCCTTCTCTCTCTCTCATGCTGCCCCCAGAATGTAGTCTGGGAGCATGCAAGAAACTGGGAGGGGACACAGTCAGGACAGCTGACCCAAACTGACCAAAGGGTATCCAATGCCATATGAACGTGTTCAGCAATGGAAAAGCACAGAGGGAAAAGGGATGTTCGGAGATATGTCATTTGTCTTTCCAACTAACTTCTGCGTGTGATGGAGCCCTGTTTTCCTGGAAATGGCTGAACATTTGTCTGATGATGGGAAGGAGTGAATGAATTTCCTGTTTTGCTTTGCTGGCAAGTGCAGTTTTTGCTTTACCCATTAAATTGTCTTTATCTCAATCTACAAGATTTCTAACTTTTGCTCTTCCAATTGTCTTTCCCAGCCCACTGAGGGGGAATGAATTAGCAGCTGTGTGGGGTTTGGTTGTCTTCTGGGGTTAACTCAAAACAAGAGTCAATGTATATACACTGGATGAAGATTCCATATCAGGAATTTTTATTTTATTTTATTTTATTATATATTTTTTATTTTATATTTTATTTTATTTTGTGGGTTTTTTTTTGTTTGTTTTATTTTTTATTTTATTTTATTTTAAGTTAAATTCCACTTCATTTTTCACTGTGGAGCAGATTCTTATAAAGAATAGAACATACAAGAAGGTCAGAATCCTGCAGAATTAGGTTACTTCTAATACTTAGCTGTTTATAGTGAAACATGGGATTAGAAATCAGAGAGTGATTGATTAAGAATGAATATGTAGGCAACACTCATTGCTTAATATGTGCTACATTTGCGATGTACTGTGCCTGTGCTGCGCTTAGGCCTCCAGATAACAGGAGCCCCTAGGACCCCAAGAACCAGATCAAACCAACCTTATGGTTCGGACTTTGACCAAGGGCTCAGAGATAAGGAGGACTGTTCACAAAAGGACAAGATAAAGAAGGTCAAACATGCAAGGCCTCGAGATAACAGGAGCCCCTCGGACCCCGAGAACCGGACCAAACCAACCTTAAGGCCCAGATTGTGACCAAGGCCTCAGAGAGCGTGCGCAAGGAGATGAGGTGAAAAGTTCAACCCTGATGAAGACATCTTACTTCATCCTCATGACCCTCAGCGCCCACCACCAGAAGGCACTGCGCAAGCGCAGATGGGAGGAGTTTATGGAAATGACTTCTTGGAGCTAATTTTAATACTAAGCGGGGACAGGTCATGCGTATGTATAGGCGTACTGGGAAACTTCATGCATATGTAACTCTTTACTGTATATAACCAAAGCAATATGCCGCGTTAGGGCGCGCACGACTTTGGTGGTACTATCCCCCAGGCCGCCCAGCGCTGAATAAACATACCTACTTTACAATCTTACTGATTGTGGAGTCAGCTTTCCGCGAGTCAATAGAATCACCAGGTTTCAATTACCATTATGTAAAACATTCATCCTATTCTGTTATCAGACCTTTTTAACATCTTATATTGTAGATAGCCCTATTTCTGTAACTAAACATATTAGATTGGTTGGTTGGCTGCTGTGTATTAATTTAGCTCCATAATGCATACTTCGTTTGATCTTGAAAGTATTTATTACTCCTGGAAAGAGAAAAGATAGCTTCACTCCCATGTGTCACTTCTAGATTTTGTAATGTTCATATTTTGTATTATTTTTAATAATCCACTCCTGGCTGGCTTGAGATTCAGTAATTATTTCCTAGGTTGTTATAATTACTATCAGAATCCCATCACCCACATACCTGTGGAATGAATCATGTATGTTACGTGTGTTTTAAATATCCTGTATGCACTAGTAAATGCATTACTTTATTACCGACTTGGTTTTTTTCAACTTCCTTTCATCCAAATCATAATAGCACCAAGTGGAAGGAAATTCAGTTAAGACAAATGTTATTGAATCCAGTTCTAGGACAGCATTACCTGAAGTACAGAAAAGATATTTGTAAGAGATAAATATGACATAAAGGTCATGTTGGGCAGATTATCTTATTTATGATTAATACATACAGGGAGTTTGCTTCTGTAGAACACTGAGGAGAGATTAAGAGAGAAAAAATCACAGATACTGAAATAACTTGGTAGAATAACAAAGATGGGTAAACACCCTCAAAATGTTCTTCAATAATACGAAAACGTGGGAGGAATGTAAGAAGCACCAGGTCTTAAGAAGTGTTGGAATGACACTTTGAAATGAAATTTTTCTGTGAGTAAGAGGAAGCACTTTTCAACAGAAGAAAAACAAAACAAAGCAAAATGCTTCATTTTGTTGATTTTAGCTCTCCAAGATAAATCGAGGAAAAAAAATGTCTGCACCTTAATGGATGACCATCGCTCTTTATCTATCTGTCTGTCTGTCTATCTATCTATCTATTTAAAGCTGCAATCAACATATTAATTAGTTCCAAAGAAAGAGGAAGCAGCTCATTTAAATTGTTGACTACCTGTTTACTTTTCATAATTTCACAGGAACTTGATTTACTAAGATTTTTTGTTGTTTATTTTTCAGGTATTTGGGAAGTATTTTTTACAGGCCATTTTCCATTTCCTATTTGTGTTGAATGCTTCAGGATTTTAATTCAAATACCTTTAAATCTATCATTCTTAAATTCCTAACTCTGTATATTCCTAAAGTCAAACTTGACATGAGAGCTAAACTTCCAAACACTGATACTTATTTTGCCTATTGGAAAGATGGAAGAGCCAACATTATCATTGAATCTCCTGTAATATTCATAAAAAAAAAAAAAAAAAAAGTGCTCTGCTTTTAATAAAAACACTGAATACTTTTCATATCTAACCACCTAAAGGCAACCCTATTTTCCAGTTCCTGGATCCTTTCTGTGTTCTTCACAAAAGTACTTTCACTTCATTACTAAGCTAAACTCTACTTTTATCCAAGTTTGTTTTATTTTGAAATCATTACAGGGCTGCTACTATTAGTTTATCCTTTACCGTCTTTCTTCTTCCTCCCAGACAATTTCATTAAGCTTTAATCAACCTTGTAAGTTCTGTGACGTACCGGAGTTGTTATGCCCCGTGTTCTACAGAGGAATTCACCTGAGCTATATGTTGGCACATTGATCTATAAACATTTGAGATATTGTCATATGCCAGTTAATTAAATTATCATATCAGTTTTTCAAGATGCCAGTTATATTATCTCTCTGATTTTATTCCCTATTCTTAAGCTGAAGAATGGAAATAATATCAACTTATTGTCTTTGTGCTGTTTGGTGGAGCTTTTCATTTACCGGCAGAAACACAACCTGAATTTGTTCAGTATTTGCCTTCACAGCACATCTTATGTTGCTGCTTTTGGGACCTAACCGTCACAATGCAGCAGAAGGGCCCATTTGAGCTATTATTTTTTCCTAGTGACCTGTAATTTAGTGTTTTGTAATGTCCAATCTTCAGTATTACACCAGTTAATAAGTTTATTGTTGGCCTTACTTTGAGCAAGATGTTGAACCTGATGACATATTGAGGTCCATTCCAGTCTTAGGAATGGTACAAAACAGTTGTGAAATCAGAATCAGAAAGGTCTTATATTTGCAACCTGCAAATATTTGAACTACTGAAGCAAGTCAAACATTGTTCCAACATTGCTTATATTTTAATTATTTCTAACTAATACATACAATGATACTCCTTGAATAATTCATGCTTGCTAAAAAGAAAAGGCAGGCACACATTAATTTCAATCTGTTTGTGAGTTTCACTGCTGTTCAAAAAACAAACATGTAATTCCTGATTCTATTTCCTATCCTGACTTTTCCTTTGATTGCAAAAGAGAAGTTTTCATTGATGTTGCTGAAAAAGATATCTGATTTAAACGATTATTATTATTTGCAGAAAAGTGTGGGAAATGCAAAGAGAAATATGAATTCTTAGACCTGAAAACTGAAAATTTATCTCTCTCACTTTTTTTTTAATATATTAAAGTAAAACTTTCACAGAAGTTATCAGATGTCCTGTTATGTTTGTTACAAGATAACCACAAATTTTGAACAAGAACATCAAACAAGTTATCTCTGAGGATATCATGGCCAAATCACCCTAAGTGCAGTAAAAACATTATTAACAAAAAACAAAACTATAACTGGCATTCAAAAGAAATTTTTTGAAAGACTGAGAAGACTGGAACATACTATATACTAAGGACTAATAACTGGGCCAGATAAATATTAGTTAACCTCTCTTGCTATCCCTCTCAAAACAAACCATAAAATTATAATCAATATAAGCTGAAGATGTCAGCTGAATAGAAGAGTTTAGGGAGTTTTAATCCTGTCTTGTTTCTCACTGCCTCTCTAAATACTCATTTCAAATTTTGTGTTCTGGCTTGCATACACAATATTGTCCATAAGGAGGACACCGTTTCTCTTCTTCCCATAGGCGTACCAGGTAGAAAAAGAGAGAAATAAATTAAATAATGCTTCCACAGCACCAATTCCCCTTTTCAGGAGCTCCCAAAGATTCAGCAGGTGCCCATCCAGATGGAAGGGTAAGAAAAAAATCTCTATAACTGTCTTCTAGGGAGCTTCAGGTTTCCAAAACTGTTGCAGGGGGCGATTATCCTCTCAGATAATTTCTTCTCATTAGACACACCCCCTCAGCAAACCCTTCCTGTAGTGAAGAATATTTTTCAAACCTCAGGGTAGGGAAAATTTTTCTCCTTCCCTCCCTCAGGGAATTTACTGCTCATGAAAGTGCTGGCTCAACAGTCCTGAGGTTGAAGTTGTTATCCACAACATTAATGAATAATGCAACATAGCCTCTAAAACTGTTTCTGTGAAATGAATGGGGTTATTTGGGTCATATCAGAACAGCTAAGCAAATTATAATTTTTATAGCAAGAGTCCTTTCTATGATGAATACTACTAGATAGTAGAATAGAAGGATTTTTTGTATTATTATTATTTTTTACCCTTATATATCTGAGAACAAGTTTTCCTTGCTGTGATTTAGAAAATATATTGTGAGACAGATGATACATTTATGAGCATTTTTCAAAGGTAGATTATATTAACGGTATTGAGATAAGAAGCAGTGGTGGTTTTGTAGTGTTTCTATCTAGAGTGGAGACAACACAAATGCCTTCTGCCGCATTGCAAACAGGTAATGCAGATACAATTGCCACTCAAAAAAAAAAAAGTTCTCACAGTTGCTGTGTTGTAATGTAGAAAGTACATAACTATTTCTAGACCACATGTAGTTTCTCCTGGGAGGTTTTTGTAAGTGACCCAGGAGAATCCACCTCAGCTTTTTTATGGCAAGATTGCATAATTGCATATTCCTGAGAGATTTTTTTTTTTTTTTTTTAAAGATTGTTTAATAGGAGGAAGCATCAACATTGTAACTCTGTTGATGTAGAAAAAATTGCATGTTTGTCTGATATGGCAATAATTATGATGTAAACAATTATTTCTTGTTTTTCAAACTTCCAAAAACCAAAATTCAAATCTTACTTTACCCCAAATTTGCCTACATTAAATATCCTCTTCGCCTCCAACACAATTCAGAGAGTAAGTTATTCCTGACAGTTATGCTATTTCTCCCATTCAGTTTTGATAAAATTAGAACATTATCATGAATGAGAAATAGGAATGGTACCCTTTTGGAATAAATATATTCCTGACATAGATAATAGTATGTTAATTTAAAAGGAAAGAGAAATATAAATTAAACTTAGAATGACAAACCTGACTAATATTCTATTCATATCTTCTATAGAGAATTTCACATTGAGTTTAAAGTTTTTCAGACAACATAACCCTGAAGGCAAATGGATAAAGTGGTGGGAGATAAACGTATCTGATTTTAAAGGAAGAAAAATTTTTTTTTTGCTTTAAAGATGGAGATCAGGAGAATAAAAAAGAAATATCTGGGAATCAATATCATGCCAAAATAAAGACTTTCAATATCATGCCAAAAATATGATATCAATATCATGCTAAAATAAAGAATTTCGTTTGTTTTACACAATACACATGAAAAAATGTTAAGATATATTCTGTCTCCTCCTCTTGCTTCAAGAAGAAAAGAAAAGGAACTCTCCCTGTTTACCTGTAAATGACATTTCTATCTCAAGGTCTTCAAGAGCTATCTTTGGCTCATCTTTAGCTGTTGGTAGTCAGTTCAAACACAGATCAAGGTGGCTATGGCCCCCTTCTTAGTTTTACATTTTTAAAACAAGTGCCTTTTGAAATTAATTGATGATGTTCATACCTAATTGGTAGATGACAACACCTTAGAGCTCCCAATATTATTTAGTATTTTAAGATATGCAAGATGCTATCTGGAAAAACCGCATCCACTAACTTCAGAAGTGTGAGGTAAACACATCTGGGATTTTAAAGCATGGTCAATATTTTTGTAAAGCTCTAACATTAAGATTCATGTCCCCCGACTTAGCAAACCAAAGTAATAGTAGGTGACTGAAAATCAATTAGCTGCACTTTAGTTGTAGCAAGGCTGTGTCTAACTAAACCTCTTCATCCTCAGAGGGCAGTTTCTTAGCCAACTCAGATCTAAGGACAACACATCTTTTCCTCTGACATCACTGGGGGAACTTAAAAACGGAATACCTTGAATCATGCCAAATATCTTTTTTTCCCTGCCATGCCACAAAGCCTCCCTTGTTCATTATACCTGTTACGTTCCCTTTTAACAACTCCCTGAATGAACACTCTCTCCTTTCACCTTTTTTCTTAATATTAAGGATCATCTAGGAAACAGTAGTGCAGAGGAAGCACAGGCTAGCCTGGTCAAGCTGCAGTATAAGCTAATATAGCTTTTGGACTATAAAAAGTGTGACTCATGGCAAGACATTATATTTCTGCTGAATTTCTCTCCATTTTAGCCCAGGATCAACTAAAATAATACACTTCGTTCTTTCCAGAGTATCAGGATTGTTAAAGTGTCAACTGACAAACATCTCAGTTGTTTTCATGGATGTATGTTTCCTGTGCAATGTGCCCTAGGTGACCCTGTTTGGCAGGAGGTTGGATTAGATGATCTCCAGAGGTCCCTTCCAACATCAACCATTCTGGGATTCTGGGATTCTCTGACATGAAACAATATGTGCATTGGCAGAAGTTTTCAGGGACTAAAGGGCTGCAAAGGCCAGGGTCAGTAAGCTTCAATGGGTAAAGTGTGTCCATGTTACAGAACTGTACTTTAAGTTGGGCAAAGGCCAAAGTAAGTGTCCCACCTCTCCTCAGACAGCACCCACAACACAGACCCTATCTCACTTCTCTGTACTAATTAGTAAGCCTCAAAAACGAGAAAATAGACACTTAGGACTCAAACAGAGATATTTTCTGACAGACAGACACTGCCTTTTTTTTTTGTCCATAGCAAAAGCATGTTCATGTCCTTTGTATCAACTTGCTACGTAGCTGTATCATAGCTACAGAAAACAGCTTGGATCACTCTGCCTTTAAGATTGTTCCTAGAACTGGAAAAAATGCAATCACCGAGAAACTCTGCAACATGAACAACAGGCTAGAAGACTACTTGAGCTATTATTGGCAGATTTCTGTACACTTTCCTATCTTGCACCTTAAGTAAATTACAGTCCTAGTATGAGCATACCTTACCTATGGAAACTCAAAAATCCAGGCTTTTTGCTAAAGTTCCTTCTTAGTAAGAAAAGTGGGATGGGGAAAGAATCTTCCTGAAAGGGAAGAATTTCTTTTACTCAGGATAACAAAATGCAGGAGGAAGTTGCTAAGGTGCAAGGTACTTTGCTCCCCTAGGCAGTTGGGCTCAGGGACAACTCAGAATAGGTGTGTGGCCTTGGAAAGAGCTCTTTATGAAATATCTACTCAGTAGCCCCAGTGAAAAATTCTCACAAATGGCTCCACTAAAGTCTCAGTGCTCCCCTCCCTCCCACAAAACACATGCCTCCACACAATTTTTGATCAGAAGATAAAGCTCTGCAAGTAAAACAAGCATTGACCCAAACGGTCAGTGGCTTCAGGGTAGAGATATACAGGCTTTTCTTATTTGGGTTAGCTGTTGAAGGATGCTAGGAAATTAATAAAGTGCAACAAAATGTGTTCCAATAGCTATCCCTGTAGCAAACTACTTTGTACCAATGCCATGAGATTGTCCTTTGTCATCAGTTTATGATGCCTATTGCCAAAAACAATTCTGTCAGCTGCCTGTTCTAAGAGTGGTAACTGCCAGTCTTGACTGCAATTATGGGTTTTCCAGACAGCTGGGATGGGATTTACTTGTTGGCATGATGAAATGAACTGAAATGGGGCATAGATAGAGAATAAACTGGCATAATTGTATCCTGCATGTGAGCATCTTAACTGCATCAAAATATGCACGGTTATTGAATTTGGAATTTGGTGCACAATATATTCTCATGTTGAGTGGAGTTTACAAGATAAATCAGAGATCAAAACTATGCTTAAATTCTTCCTGGACATTTATATAAGTCTTTTTTTTTTTTTTTTTTTTTTTTTTTTTTTCCAATTCAGTTAGAACCTGAAATGGAAAGCTTACTAAAGAATCTAATCTAACACCCAGGCACTTCCTGAAGGTTGGTACAGACTAATTATTCACACCTAGCAAAGGTGGTTGCCATACAAGCCAGCATCAAGCTAATACCCTGGACCCACTGAGCTCAGTAAGAAGGCCACTGTAGAAAAATTGGGTTATTTCAATGTCACCTGGATCCCAAATCCAAATCTGTATAGAAGAAAACAACCACAGAGTAAATAAAAGCCTTACTTTTCTAAAGTTAATTGAGCAAAAATTTAAATAAAATTTCATTTATTAAAATAACAATTATCTATTTAAGATTATATATAGTATAAATATTAATAACATTACTATATATACAAAATCCATAACTCAGTCAGCGTCCTGTCCTCATACACACTGTTTATGTCTTTAAAGGCAAACAAATTTGTGTGTGTGGAAAAACAAATTTAAAAGTGATTACTGATGACAGGTTTATGTCTCTGCTACCAAAAGGATGAAGACCTTGGGACATGAAGCCAAATATCTATAATATGCTTACAGTGCATGTATCTTTTTCATATCCCCTAAACTAAAACTTAAGTAGTAAAAATAGATGCATGATGGAAAACTCTTCCTTTAAGATGATGAGATTTAGATGAGGATGGTCTAGATGGTACAGGCCAGTAAGGTAAATATGATTAAGAAAAGCAAGTGAAAATGCTGCACAGGAGTTGAACTTGAAAATAGGAGTATGCAAAAGTTTATCACACAGCTGATTCTTGTATCATAACAATGCATAATTTGACAGTTTTTTCAATTTAGTATCTACTTGACATATCTATTCTGTCCTTCCGTATTAAATTCTGATCTGCTTGGAACAATACCTGTCTCTTTGACCTATACTGACGTTTCAAAGGCTGAAGAATAATTATTGAAATAAAAACCTCATAATGACAGTCTAACACCTTCACACGCTGAAGGTGTTCTTGAACAAAAAAATGCTTCAAACTATTGGTGATCTCTCCCCCTTTCCCCCACTCTCCTTGATATGCCTGGGCATGAAAATGATTTGATAACTGTATCATACAATTTGAATATTGGTAGATAGATGTTCCATCAAACTCAATTACATTTTTACTGTTAGATCATTTTTATGGTCAAATAGGTGAATGTTCAAGTCATAAAGTCTTTAAAAAATAAAAAGAAAAGGTGAAAAAAAAAGTATTTTTGTACTTGATTCTTTAATTGCATATATGTATAATGTACAAGATGTCTATTAAATCTGAACTGAAAAACTTACTATTCAGAATTCCAGCTAGTAATAGCTCAATGTCAAGAGAAAGGTTTTAATTTGTTCTATTTCAAGACTTCATGTAAAATAATTGAGAAGTTAGAAGAGAAAAGTTATAGTATAACTTTATCTTCTGAAGAAATAATTTTGATTATACTAGGTATTAGTTAATAATATAAAAAAAACACAAGCTATATTTTGAGATTGATAGTTATTATTCATTTATACTATTATGTTTTTAAGCCACTGAAACAATTCAGCACTCTCCCCTCCTTTCTTTCAGGCTCTTGAGATCACTTTTAAGGAGTTGATACCATACCATACTGATTCTATAGGCAACATCCTAGGTCAGAGTTCTTCAAAGTCTTCCAATATGCGAACATAATTACTCCTTAAAAAGAAACAAAATTTTATGCTTACATATAGTTCTCACAATAGAAATGTGAGAAAAAATAATTCCATGTGCATTCAAAATATTCAAATAATCTAAGGAATATTTTGATATATTTGTAAAAAATAACTTTAAGATCATTTCTATTTCTTTAGATATTTTTTTGACTGCCTCAGTGGACAAGATTGTAAAACTATGTTTCCAGTGCATTACTATGTAAGTGCTTGTTGGTCCCTCTTGGATTGATTGTCCCTCTGGATTTGAGCAAAAGATGAGGGAGCTTAATACGCATGCATTTGTAACCATTAAGAAAATATTAACTCAAAACTTATACCACAAAAAAAAAAACACAGGAATAATTGATTTTTTTGTTAACTTCAGGTATTCCATGATTTGGGTGTTCACTGGATACAGATCTGATTTACCAAGCTAACCAAAAGAAGAGTGCCTGCATGTCTGCCTCTGAACTCTATTAGCATCAGTGTGCCTGTGGAAAGATCATCAAAAGATGCAAAGAAAAGTGATTTACTGCTACATACATTATACGATACTTTTTAAAAACTATGCGGGAAATTCAAGTACTACGCAGATAATAAAGGTACAGGGTTTCATTTGTTTTGTTCTAGCAAACAAGCTTCCCAATTTGCTCTGTTTAGCCTGGTTAAAGGTGACTCGTTGCAGCCTTCCACTCTAAAAAGAAGGTGGTTACTGAGAAGATGGTACCAGATTTTTCTCTTCTTCTCAGATGTTCAAAGGGAAAGAAGGAGAGGTAATGGCAGTATAAGATCTTGTGGTACAACTTGTAGTAAGAGGAATTCTGACTGGACATACAGAAAATTATTCATAAAAAATGTGGATAAGAACTGGCAAATGTTTTCCGGCTGTGTTTTAGTATCTTCATACACAGATTCTCCAAACTGTTGAAGAAGGCCCTAGCAACCTGACCAAACTTCGAAGCTAACCACGCTTTGAGCCTGAGATTAGACCAAATGACTGCCAAGGGTTCATTCTAAACCAGGTTTCTCTATGATTGTCTGATGGATTTGAAAATCACTTGAATCTGTAACAGTTGTCAGCTAAGGCTCCAGATCATTAGAAAGAACTTATATTGTTCTGGATCTCAGCCGACTACTATAACATTATAATATATATACACACAGTGATGAAGTTTAGTTAAAATGTCCTATCAGGTGAGACCGTAGTACCTCTGGATCCACAGCACTACTAATCTGGATAGACTGACCAAAGACAGAAATCGATCGCATCTTTGAAAAAGATCCATCTTTTCTAGAACAGTAACGTTTTGCAGTTCTCAGCAATGACAGGTTTATTGGTAGTCAAACTTTCTTATTTTAAGACCCTTTTGCTGCTTTTCCATTGATTAAGGTTGACTGGAACATCAACCTTCTTTACATTTTTAGAGGTGTTTATATTTGCTTTTAACCAACATTTATGATGGTTAAAATATATTTCATTGTCCTTCTGCACCTGGAAACAATCTACTAAACCACACACAAAAAAATAAATATTGCTTGCTGTGTAGCTAGGGATTCGAATTAGATGTCTAACTGCTCCTGTCAGAACCTATCTGTCTGAGGAAATACTGGGTGAAAATAGGATTTTTATTTGATGGAATCTGTGGGAGTGAACAGGTCACCATATGAATGGGGATGAAATATTTTATGGTAAAGCACGTACAAATAAGGCTGTTGATCTGGTTGATAATATATCCCTGGTATCACTTAGATTTTCAAGAACACCTGCAAGGATTTGGAGGTTTGTTGTCAAGTTTCTTTAAGCTTGTGGTCTAAATACATAAAATACCATTCATTTCAGATACGTGTTCGCCATAGTTTTAAATGAATCTCTCAATTTTTCTTGGTTGTTTCTAACTTTAAACAGGTTTCATGGTAGCTAACTCATATTTTTCTGTGATTAACTTCATTAGAATATCTCCCTTTAGATAAGCCTAAGCAATTTGTCACCTTTTAACTCATTCACCTACCTTTTAATCCCACATGTAGTTGGGCATTCTGTGAGCTTCATAGCACAGACTCCTTAACCTGCCAAAGATCATTGTTAACTAATCATAACTGTCATCTACATGTGGACTTCTTATATTAAATATCTTTTTATGGTCATGCATTTTCAAGTTCATACATTATGGAGTGTTAAAATTCTTATCTAAAGAAAATTAAACCAAGAATAGAGGACATGTCAGGACCATTATACTTATTTATGTGTATGACAAAACATAAGGGGCAGCATATAGTTCTTAAAACTACTTCAATTTTTATCTAGTGACTATACAATAGAAAGCATATAAATACTTTGAAAATTTTCCCTTCAGATTCAGGAATGTGAATCAATTGTTATAGAGTGGTATTTTTTCAGCTCAATGAATCCTTTATTCTTTGAAGTTATACAAATTCCATATGAAGATTAAAGGTTATCACAAGACTCTAAGGGATTACACATTATGGGATATAAGGATTCTTAACTGCTATCCCCATTTTAAGGTGAGTGGAGTCAGAGGTGGATTTAAATTCAGTTTCTTTACATCTTAGGAAGCAGGCAGATTCTCCTCCAACAGTTCTGTTTTAGGGATACTGTTTAGAATACTTGTAAATCCCTGCTCTCAGGTGAGTACAAAATACTCTTTAGCTGAAGAGGTACTTATATTAGTAAAATCTGTAAACTGTGGGAAAGAGCTAGCCTTAGAAAAAAAGAACTGAACATAGAAAGGAATCACCCTGCCCAATCCAACAAGTTACACTTTACAGATAATATTGGCTTCAGCTCGATACAACTGATCATCTGAGTTGTGCTACATACGCTCATTTTTTGATGAGCTCCCGAGTGATCATGAAAGGTAAGAACAGTGTTCACCTCTGATGAAATCTGCAATAAATACCCACCAAATGTAATACTTCTTCAGACATATTTTCGCTTGCCTTGTTTTAAACAAATTTTCAATTGAAACATGAGTTGAGTTTTTAAGCATGTAGACTAGACAGAAGTATGAAATTTTATTTACACAGGCCCTTTCAAATGGACTGGATGGATATTTTTGTCTTACAGCAATGTGACCTCAAATTCAGGTTGTGTCACTGAAGACAAAGGGAGCTTAAGTCTTATGAAAAGCAAAATATTAAGTAAATAATACATATAAACACTCTTCCATTCTCCAGAAAGAAGAAACACTCAGTTAATTTCAAATTTTGAACATCACTTTTGCAACATAAATATAAATCAGATGATCTTGAAATTTATTTATGAAATTCTTCTCACTGGAGTTCCTCCTTCGTTTGATATCTGTGATTCTCCTGGTCTTCTTTAGAAGATGGGTAAGTTTACATTTGGATGATCTGGTTTTGTTAAAATTCAACAGTTTACAGTATATTGAATCCAGTTAGATATTTTCAGACAAAAGTCAACATTTAAGTCACATACTCCATGAGACCATTACATTTCCTAAAACCTGCCAAGGACTTTCATGAGACAGATTAAAAAAAAACTCTTTGCAATCTGAAGAAAGAATTTCCCCAAAATTTCAACTTTTAGTTGCTGTAAATAAAGCTTAGCTCTATGGGGACTGGATTTGAATGCTAATATTTAATAGTTCGTCACATCAAATACTTGTCCATATGGCAACATTATTGCTCTAAGACCATGAGCTGATTGGCTGTGTGCTTTTTAAAGCATAGTAAACTACACTTAAGCTAAAAAAGGGAATTTAACAAATAGTATTTATTTAAATACATCTAAACACTTTTGAGGTTTACACTTTATATGCATAAATAATGTTTTCTACAAGGAGATGATTCACTTAGAATTCATCAGATAAGCTATTATTTTACACTTTCTGAATTATTCATTTAAAAAGCCTATTTTTCCTTAGGAAAAGTACTGAATAAATAAGAATTGTTTTAGCAAGCAGTGAAGACCATGATTAACAAGAAATAGCAAGACAAACTTAAATCTCCCTAAGCTGAGTCAGATCTCACAAAGCTTTTTTGCCCTGTGAGGACAATTACATGATGTGTATGGGAAAGGTACAAAACCAGAAATAGAAGTGATCACATCTGGGATTGAAGCAAGATGCAAAAGGTATGAATAGCCACTATCGTAAAGTATTGACAAAACTGGAATGTAAATTTGCAGCATTAAGAGCAAGTACTTTAAGTATTTCAAATACATACAAAGGTCTAAAGGTAACAATAATGGTAAGTTGAACAGTAACAGATGTAATATCTATATTGTGGGGCAGGATGATCTGAGTGACTACAAACCAAACATCTTATCTCAGTAACATGCAAATATTTGAAAATATATTCTAAAGGCAATAACTAGAAGTACACACTAAGTCACAAAGCTGTAGACAACACAGCATGAGTTCTCTAATAATTGATTGGAATGAGATTTTGGATTTAATTAATTGGTTAGAATTAGCTGTTCTTAAACAGAATCGTACAGGTCTGGATAATTTTTATATAAGAGATTTCACTGTGGTAGCTGAGCCCTATAGAAATGTCTACAGCTAGAATGATTTGCAAACAGGCTGGGTACAATATCAGTGCAGCATGAACACTTCTCACAATTCATTTTTGTACCGAAATAAGTTTTGTAACAGATGAGTGCCCTAGAGACAGCTGAGAATCATAGCAAATAATCTTTTGCTATTTCAATGGCTAAAAAAACCCCTCAACCATATTTGATACATTAATGCACTGACATTTTGTACTCTTTGGCTGTACTGCACACTTTTAGTCTGGTTGGTATCTGTGCCTGATCTGGCAAGATTTTGTGTGCTTGCCATACTAAATATACATAGCTGTTTTTTTCCATTGATGAGAAGAGAAATCACAAAAAGGGCAATGGAAAAGTAGAATCATGGTCTGTATCATGGTCTAAACTAGTGCATGACCTCAGTAGAGAAAAGAAAAGAGAGCTCATATTTTGAAAAATTATGTATTAAAATAACCAGAACACTGAAGCAGCTTCTTGTATATTTTAAAGTCTAGCTAGATGAAGTGAGATATGCAACATACAAAGAATGAACTTATTAAAATGAGAAAGTCCAAAATAAGAGGATAAGGAAAAGTATGCCTTACCTAATATATAAGGAGAACCAAGTTTTGAAAAGGAGACCATTTTGCCCATTCAAAAATACACTTACAAACATGCTTGCACCGTGTTTATATGTTGTACCATAAGGGTAATGCAGAATAATTCTGTACACACAGTGACACTTCAATGTCTACAGGAAGTTAAAGATACATATATATATGATCTTGGTAGATATATCTGTTTTCAAAAGTGAAAGAATCACATCACATATCAGCTATATATCTATGCAGTCTTTTTCATTCAAAAGTTATTCAAATATAAATGCCCCAAAATGACAGATTCTGCAGTGCTTTTGTTAACTGTATAAAATCGATAGATAAACTTAAAAAGAGAAATCAAGTTTAACAGCAAATTTACTATATGGAAGGAATGTAAATATGACTTTGTGGAAACCATGTATAAAACAGAAGGGACAGTGCAGGATTTCTGTTAATCCCTGGCTAACTAGTAAAAATAAACTTGCTAATGAAAGCAAACAAAAAAATTCATTTGATTTTTTGAGTTAAGAACAACAAAATAATAAGAAAGTTTGTTTGCCATTGTCATGTGGCTAAAGACAATTGGAGTATACTTATAATATATGCTCAGAATATTGGATGGGACAAACTCCACAAAGTGCTGGGGGAGAAAGAGACTTCTGTCATGAATTTGCTCAGTCCCATAAAAGCTGTAGGACAAGACATACAAAAGATAAAGGTCATAACCTCTCTGCTTTTTTCCACATTTGACTGCATCTAATCTGAGCCTTGCACAGCTGATTGACACAATCATAGACTCCCTCCCCCAATATTTATTAAAAACAAAAAACAAACAAACAAAAAAAACACTTTCCAAAGTGTCAGTGTGAAGTTAGCTGTAGAAATACAAGTGGATGAGAAGAGAACTAAAGAAATGGAAACCAGGGTAGAAGGAATAGTGCATTTTTGCTATTTGAAAGAACTGAAAATCCATCTGACTTGCTGAGAAATAAGGCTTTTGATAAACTGATAAACTAAATAAGAGAAATACTAACTTACCAGAATATCAAGGGTATCCATAAATGTGGGGAAGAAAAAATAAAAGCTATTTTGATCACAGAATGAATAGAAAACTGTTTGGAGACATATCTAAAGCAGCTAGAGTGGACACCTGGGACAAGAGGACATGCAGGTAGTATTATAAAGAAAGAAATAAGTAAATAGTGCACAATGGCAATAACAACCTAAAGAAGAGTAAGTGGATGAAAATTAAATCCAGGAAAAACTGGAAAGACAGTGAAAAGACTAAAGCAAAAGAAATGTTCTAGGAACTATCTGGAAACTGAGGCTGATAAAAAAAACTTATTCAGAATCCAGTGTTGCTAAACAGGCCTGGTAGTCCAACCTAGAAATTCATGCTTAATAACGATAAAAATGTAAGATGTCTGAGGAATATTTCCCTAGTTCTATATTGTCATATGAAATATATTTTTAAAGACTTGCTGCGAAGTCGCAGGCAAGCTCTCTCCATTTGATATGCCTGCCAAGCTGATCAGGTGTTTCTCCTCTGCAGATGTACACGTTCCCTAAGGTAGACTGAGTAGATCAGCAAAGGAACACCCTGTATTACTTTGGAGTTTAATGATGATTTAGATCACTGAAATCCAGGAAAGAACTTGTTATTTCAATAGTTTATTCAGTAGAAGTTTTAGTACCAAGTGAGACTACTTTTAAAGAATGGAATAATACATTTAAGACATAGGACAAATGCATTAGGCATGAAGGCAGATATCCAAGTCACAGTCACATTCAACTTCATAGTTAATGAAGAACAATACACACATCACCTTCTAGAGGTGTTTATTCCTTTTTATTGAAAAAGAGGAGAACCTAACAGAAGTTCATATCTAGATACCCAAGGTGCAGCTGAGTTTGATGTACAGATTTGCAAAAACAGGTTGCAGACTAGACACAGTAGGAACAGCACAGCAAATTATTTTACACTACACTGTAAGAGATTTTGAATGTTACAGTGCCTTATCTAATTACTTGCCAACTTTTTCAGACCAGAAGTAGTACTGCACTTAATCTGTACTTTTCTTATTCCTGTTGTTCAAAATGGCTACTGAAATCCCCTGAAACATTTGCCTCTCACTCTTCCTGTTTACCTACCTCTTACCAGTGGAAGATCATATGTTGATAGGAAGGGCTACCTTAAAGAAGAAACAATGCCATTAACATGTATGCTTTTTTTGCTTCCTAGGAACTTTGTATAAAGTCAACATATAAATAAAAAAAAATGTTGCAAGGATTAATTGCAAAGGCTTTACAATTATCACCCTATACTCAGAATTCTGTCACTCATATGACACTTCCTATATTGTCAGAAACATAACAATTGGATGGTTGAAACATAGCTATTTAGCTAATATTTACTTTAGTCACTACTTTTTTCAGCAAACCCAGACTAAGACTCAGACTGTTTTGCACAACAGCTAATGCCAAAGAAAACATTCAAGCCTCCATAAATGAAGACCACAGATTTTGCCACTGTGGAAATCAAAGACTACAGAAGATTATACGAAGATTAAAAGAAAAACAAACAAACCTTATATTTAGGTGTTCAGCAGATTAGTCCATACTGCATCATCAGATATAATACATAAAAATATTTTAGATGGCAATGTATTAAAATGTTTTCATGTTCTTTTCTTTTATATGAAAAAATATTTATCAGAATACTAAGGTATACTCACACTAAAGTAGGAAAATTACATATATAAAATGTACTCTAAAACCAATTTTTGTACATACTAAAAGGTAAAATCTCTCTTGAGCTAGTTTACATGCAAGGCTGAATGCCTTTGGCAGTTAGGAAGTTCTGACAGGGGAGGCAAGGGTACTCATTACTAGCATCGCACGTTTAGAGTAAACACAAAGTATGAATAAGAATCTAGCCTCCAGAATATTTCTTTCATTCAACTGGATCCCATAATATCAGTAAATGAGAAAGTATGCCTTAGCCTTGTTAATATACTTCTGATAGGTAGGACAGTATCACCTTCTTGACTAATATAGCTTCAAAACAACCTGCCAGGAAGGCCATTAGTAACATTGATTACACTGAGTGCAAAAAAGCCTCTGTATGTCTCTTCTGAACCTATTTTTCTTTAAAATCCATTCATGTCTCCTCTGATCTTTTGTGCTAAAGTTGAGAAAATAACCTAAGGAGGTATTATCTTTTCTATTATGATTTCTACAGTACTATTGTGGTCTGTTCAATTTTCAACCTTTTCCCATGGAAAAACAAATGTTTTTGTCCCATCCTAAGATTCCTTTTTTTTTTTTTTTTATCTCCAGAAAAGTGCTACATGACACCAAGACATTAGTATTATTTTTATATATATTTGATTCATCTTACCTTTATGCCTTCAGATGGCAAAGTAACTCAGAGCCCTGGAAGTTTTCATTTCAGTGCAACTCATCTTAAATCATCAGATCCTTTTTATTTGCTTTTGACTACAGTTATCCTCAGTTTTGTCAAAGTTCTTGTGTTCCACTACTTTTGTCTTTGTCTTCTTGAACAGAAATTGTGTTAGGGAAAGAAGGTGTGGGGAGAAGTTTCTCATCTCTTAAGCATGGCAGTAGCAAACAAAGCATACTGGATACTGAAGGTTTCTTTTGTTTGTTGGTTTTTGTTTTTTAAATCTATTGGTGTTACCTGTTTCCTCAGCTACATTAGAATTATAAAATGCATAAACCAAAATTGTCTTTCATGCTCAGTTCAGGAGTGGTTCTTATGCTATAAAAGTCTAAAAACTGTTCTGTCCCAGAGAGAAAACACTGGTTGTCAGGAAAATTTTTGTTTGTCAGGATTTGGCTGGAGCATTTTGTTCTCCAGTGGCTAGTCACAGAATCGCAGGATTAAGCAATGAGATTATTTTGACCTTGACTCCCTTCACGACACTATCTCCTGAGCTGTACCTCTTAGCTCAGAATTGTCATCAGCCCATGTGTTGTTATTGACAAACACTTTAATCATTTAGAGTTGTTTTCTTTTGTGCAGTGCAGTACACCCAGTCTCCTGTACTGTGCTGACAAGCATTGAAATGAGCTGCATTTATTCAAAGAACATTAGCAGGCTTTAGCAGAAACTAATGTAGCTGCAGATCAAGCAGGGCTTAAACCACCATTTCCCAGCTCCTATTAGACCTACCAAGACCCCTATGTACTTCCACAACATGACATCCCAGGATGGCTGAAAAGACCTCTAAGCAAAATTAGCACCTTCACCCATGATTTTTATGCAGCTTTTTTTTTTTTGTGCAGTTAATATCTTCTTCCCTAAAGGCTGCCAAAGACTGCCTCATCTGTTAGAATTATGATATTTTCTGAAAGGTTACTCCCCCTTCAGCAATATGATAAATTACTTTTATTTGCCCTTCCCTCTCCCCTCTTAGAACACACTAAGCCTTAAGTCAGTATGGAAAAATATACAGCAGTTTCCTCAACTCACTGATTAAGCTAGGCATAGACTTGAAACACAATACAGGGTTCTCAGAATATTTCTTGGAATTCTTTTGCTTAAAATTTTCCATAGGAGAGACGTGCCAAGTTAAACTAAACCTTTACTGGGAAAGTATTGCCAAGCATGTAGTCAAGATTAATTATCACAAATGTGGTATAGCAAAAGTTATCCTCCCAACACTAAACAGGGTAAAGCTGATGATCAAGTTCTTGCAGCCAATTTCATCCCTGTAAAAAAAAAAAAAAAAAAAGTGGCAGAATCTGACTATTGCTTACTCCTAAGTACTTATCTACGTCCTTGCTTACTCTCATCCTACATGCATAACAGAAAAATAAAAACTACCAATATTTAAGGAGTTTCCTTGGTTGTTGAGGACTGCAATGTTGATATTGCACATACATCTACATGTATATTGTATATATACACGTATCCCAGGAAAAGTTAGTGAAAGACACAGAAATAAACCTCACAGAAATTTTATAATCTTGAACCTCAATTTATCAAAGATTTAAGTTGTCTTTCCTGACATTAAGGTGCAAGGCCTTGGAGAAACCAAATATTAATTTCTGTTTTAAAACAAAGTATTTTAATAAAGAAATCTAATACTTTTGCCTCTGCATCTTTGTTTCTCCCAGCAGTCTTGACAGTTTTTCACTCTGGGTCATGATAATTTGATGATATAAGCTTTAGAAGGGTTTACACCTAAGAAATAAAGATCTCTTTAGTGGTACAATCAGTTTAATATTGAGCAGCAATAAATAGCCTTTAAGTTCAGCAGTTGATTTTTTTTTGTTTGTTTTCAACCTTGAAAGAGAAGTAGCTATAGATATAGATTCCAGTAGTTTTCTAAGCTTCTTCCTCTTCACCTGTGTATTTTTCTATCTACTGCCTAACTTCAAAGAATTTCTTCATATAAAAGGTGGTTTGACATTGGAACAGGCTGTCCAGGGAGATGGTAGAGTCACCATTCTTGCAGGTATTTAAGAGATGCCTGGATATGGCATTTATGAACATGGTTTCATGTTAGACTTGTAATATTAAATTAACTGTTGAACTTGATCTTGAAAGTCTTTTCCATCCTAAATAATTCTATTTCAGAAATAACATCTTTCAAAAAGCTTTGTAAAGGGTAAAGGTGATTCTGTAATTATTTATTAGAACTCCTTATGATATTTCACAAAATTTTGTGTAGTCATATATAAAGCCAATAAAATGTGATGATAATATCTAATAAAAATATTTTTCATTAAATCACAGGAAGAAAAATGAACAAGTATCTCACACCCTAACTCATGTGTTTGAAAACAGTACGTAAAATTCAGAGAAGGTACAAGTATTTTCTATCACAAACACGATTCATAACAAGTTACCTTCTAATCACAGTCAACTTTATGCCAAATTTGAAACAGAGCAAAAAAGTTATCAAGCTGAAGGTGTTCATTAAGAACTGAACAATATTAGCAGAAGTGACATCAATTGGTAACACTTTAAACAGACTACATTTTCATTGCTTACACATTTGCTTAAAAATCTTGTTCTGATAAGAGAAGGAAAATACAGTTTAGTTAAACTGGCATTTTAGTACTTAAGAATCAGAAGTTAACAATATATAACACAGCTATATTTATAATACAGCTGTGTTAACAACACTACATACAAGTCAGGGGACCAGAAAATTACCCTAGAAATAGCAGAGAAGCGCTCAAAGAACCAAGAAGAGGTGACAGAAAAGCATGATTCCTACTGCATATTCCTGATATTTTGTATTTGTATTAGTGACAAAATTATGTATCTTCTCCTTGAAAGGTGGGAGGGCTTGAAAACAGAAGAATAACTGATATACAACAACTCCTACTTACCATTAGGATTTAGATATCATAACACTCTACATAAGCACAGTAAGGTAAAGTGCAGTTTTAACTACAATATGGCAAGTCTTTAAAACTAGTAGTTACTGAAATGCTTACTGTAAACAACCATCCTTTCTCCTCTCTCCCTTATCAAACTTTCCTAAGCAGGTTTCAGAGGTTACCAAGAATTTGGCATGCATGCTTTGGAAAGTTATTTTAAGATCAGCATCACATTTAATTAACCTGTTACATCTCCACAGATTTATGCAAACATTTTGGAATGCGAAAATATCAACAAAACACGTTGTAGAATTATAAGTGCAAGCAAGAGTGAAATTCACATTTCTCATAATGCTCATCTGAAAAAAAGCCATAGAACTCTAACATTAACAAACTAAATAATCCCCCCCGCCCCAAAAAACAAAACAAAACAAAAAAAAACATATATAGAGAGAGAGACAGAAAGAGAGAAACACTAGTATCACAAGCTTGTATCAGCCATTTTTAGTGCCTGCGAAATGTAACTCTAATTATATGCTCACCAGGATTCAGTAGTTCTCACCTTTTTCACATTAACCTCTAAAGCAAACAGGCTTGAAAGTTAGGTTTTTACCCTGATCAGAATCAGGCAAGGCCTCATGATCACCTGATATCTGTCTCTTGATTAGCTACACATTGGTTTTAATTATCCACCTGCTTTCAATTAAGTACCAGGAAACCCACCCTATTAACAGTACAAGCTAATCACCCTTGCACGTATACAGAAGTCCTTTTTCTCTCAGGGTACATCTAAAGGATAAAAATAGTTAAAACAGTCTTTTTGAGCTTATAGCCTTCTGGCTGGTAGTGTTAAAAATACTCTTGTTTTAACCTGTTTTAGAGTCTATAGGTAAATGAGTTATGAGCTAACAATAACGTCACATCTTTTTGTGAGGGTATGTTGAAACAAAGGGTCAATTTTGAAAGCAATATAAAGCTGGTATGCCATCATACCCTAAAATCCAAACCCTGCCCCCAAAGATATGGATGTCTTTGTTCCATATGCTGCTTTGCAAATATGCGTTTTAATGACCATAAGATCATCTGCTATAGCCAGTTGTGTGAACAGCCCTGATATTCTCCAGATGTGTAAAATACTTCACATCTGTATACCACAGTTTAGAATCTAGAAATTAAATATTAGAGAATAGTTTTAAAAATCATATAGAAGCCTAAGAAGCACTGAAATATTATCCATGGCTCACTGTTTAGTGCTTTTACTGTGAAAGGATTTCATTTCCTTGACTTCTCTTGAAACGCTGCAGAAAAAAATAAGAGTGCAGACAATTTGAAATAATAAAGAGAAACTAAAGAAGACTTAAAGTAGCATTATGTAGATGAGTATATCTTTAATAAAAATAAACTATAAGTAAAGAATAACTCTAGTGTATTTTAGAAAAGATATAACGAATTAAATTGAAAAAATGTATTATGCATTTGTATTTAAATAGACAGCATAGCTTTTTGTCTTCAGCGGAAAATAAAAATAGAATAAAAAATCCAGCATTAAAAAATAAAACGACATACAATAAAAGGACACTGAACTGTGAAAAAGATGTATTTTTACTGTCATGCTAGTCAAAATGCAAATTGCTATCAGATCATATGTAAAACAGTACTAGTCACTGAGAATCCTGTGAAATCATGTTTGGGGTTTTATACCTCTTCTGGAAAATAACTTCAGAGAAAAAAGACATGTTATTAATTTTTGACATTCTAAGAATGTTTACAGGACAGTGGAGAAGATGACGTATAGTGTGAAGGTATTATACCTGATGGTTCTTATATACCGGATGTAAGAAAGCCTGCCGTAAGATCTAATTATCCAGAATTGCCTTTTCTGCCCCAAAGCAATCATTTTGATGACAGTCTTCTATGCACTGTAAAACAAAATGGGAAGCCTGTGCTATATAAACTGGCTCGGCGCTTCCTTTTACTTCCTCTGATATCAGTCTCCCCATCTCATTTATTTTCCACACATTAATGGTAGCAGTCACCTTGAGCTGGTGATGCAGAGTAATTTTCACAGAAACCTTGATCAGAAACCATAAATCAGCCTGATGTGCTTTTATGGTCTAATAACATTGTCTGCTCCTAGAGGCCCTTATGTAAAACTGCATTGCGGAGAATCCCTTAGATTTTTTTTTTCCACTCCTCTATGCATCTGTATCTGTAAAACATAAAATAGGCGCAACACAATTAGATTAAGATACTTTGTTTAAACCTGTAGACATCAAAACATTCAAGTGTCAACCTGTAAACATGAAAACACTCAAATATCAACCTGAAATTTTCACTGCAGATTTTTTCTCTGCTTGACTGTTGCTTCCTATATTAGGTCACAGAAACTAAGTATTCTCACCCTGCTCTTGCAGACGCAGTGCATCAACAGGAAGAGCACAGTAAAGCCGAATGCTTTGTCTAGATTAGAAGATGCTAACCTGTATAGCTGCATCAGCAAATACACCAAGTGTGGTTGTCTTGTGAAGGTGAATCTTGTCTTTAAGATTCTATCCTCATTTGTAGAAAAGTTAAAGTTGTTTTATAATTCAAAAACTTACAGAAAAGAGAGATTGATTTCATTGTTAAGATGATCATTTTCTTCCCCAAAGAACAGAATTAATACCTCCCTTTAACAATGCCTTCTTATATGATGTACTCGGACTATTGCAAACCATAATGATTTTTACTGTATACCCCACTTTTTTTTTTCTCTTTTTTTTTTTTTTTTTCTTCCCATCCCTGGTTTGAGAGGGTGAAACCTGATTTGAAGAAATACTTAGCACTTAGCATTCCCAGTTATGTGATTTATAACATTAAATACACTGAAAAAATAGTGTTCCAAATACCAACATCAGTAGATATATTTACTATTAATTACTGTGTGCCTCAGTTCCTCTACAGTAGAATAATTCCACACTGTACCCCTGCAAACATGATGTGAAAATAAACACACATGCATGCACGCACATAAAGACACACATATAGGAATTAATTACTTCTCTTTTACACAGGTTTGTGCACATAATACACACAAAAGCTCTGACATGCTTAGTTTATCATAACCACGTAGATTTTTTACTGAGTAGATTGGTCACCATTTTTGCTTCCTTTTCTTTGCTTTGCTTTGCTTTGCTTTGCTTTTTTTGTTTTTCTTTGCTTTTCTTTGCTTTTCTTTGCTTTTCCTTGCTTTTCTTTTCGTATTTCTTTTTTCTTTTCTTTTCTTTTCTTTTCTTTTCTTTTCTTTTCTTTTCTTTTCTTTTCTTTTCTTTTCTTTTCTTTTCTTTTCTTTTCTTTTTTCTTTTCTTTTCCTTTCTTTTCCTTTCCTTTTCCTTTCCTTTCCCTTCCCTTCCCTTCCCTTCCCTTCCCTAAACTTCCCTTCCCTTCCCCTTCCCTTCCCTTCCCTTCCCTTCCCTCCCTTCCCTTCCCTTCCCTTCCCTCTCCTTCTCCTCTCCTCTCCTCTCCTCTCCTCTCCTCTCCTCTCCTCTCCTCTCCTCTCCTCTCCTCTCCTCTCCTCCCTCTCCTCTCCTCTTCCTCTCCTCTCTTTTTTCTTTTCTTCTTTTCTTTTCTTTTCTTTTCTTTTCTTTTCTTTTCTTTTCTTTTCTTTTCTTTTCTTTTCTTTTCTTTTCTTTTCTTTAATTACCTTTTCTTCTATTACGGACAATAGTTTACTTTTTTTACTATTATGACTTATTTCCTACAGGTCTTATGAACCCTCCCCCAGTCAGAAACATATGCAGCTGAATGCTGCAATCAGTGCACCACCAAATGTCTATGATTCAGAGCATCTTTCCCATAGGGTTCACAGATAAATCCACAGCACTCAATAGAAAGTACTGGCTTGTAAAAAGCACATTCATCTTTTCAGGACTTGCAATTTTAGTATGTGAGGAGAAAACAGAGCATGGGATGGGTAACTTCTCATCTTGCTCTGATACCTCTCGCAGTCTGCACATAAATGAGATTCGTTGTCTGTTTGCAGAAGGTTTTTGCAAACAATCCAATTTGTGAACAGAGTACACAGGATAGCAAGGAAAGAGCAATGGAGGGAAATGAAATAAAGACATAATGCTTTTGAATCAGATTTGCTGATTCATGGCTGTGAATAATGTGGTGATAGCACTAAATCAGATATAAACAATCCAACCTTAACATTCAGTCATTGAGAATGGTCCCTTATATACAAAATAGCTGCATTTCTCTGCAGCACAGATTATATAAAATTCAAATTAAGGAGGAAAGTACCAGATTAAGATGAACTGAATGTCAGTTAAAACTACAGTAAGAATGGTTACAAGTTGTGATTTTTTTAAATCTAAGCTTCCACTACTTTAAAGAAAAATAGCGAAATGTAGTGGATACTACCCATTTTATCTCAAAGACTCATCCTCCTTAGTTCAGTACATGCTGCTTTAGTATGAAAAACAGGAGTTATCCAAAAAAGTGATATTCTACATATATACATATTCTGTATGCATTCCTTTATTGTTTCATTGGTGATTTTCTAAAAAATGATTGTGAGGTCTTTCGACATTAATTTCTATAATGACATCTGTTAAACCCAGCTTTTCACACATCCACTCATTTTGCTAACCACATGACAGTTTTTGTGTTGAAGTCAAAAGGCATTGGGGGTCCTGTGAGGCCTTGCTGGTAGACAAAAAGGAAGTGAGAGTAGGAACAATTTGTCTTGCACAGTTAAGAAGGCATTTCATTTTTGTTAATTAGATACCAAGGCAATTAAACTTTAGGGTCTGATAATTTGGGGGATTGAAATGTGCTTAGACTGGGAACCAGGTATATTTTGATAGAATGTCTGTGAGTCTGGGATGTTTTGACACTAAGGAATCTGTTATTGTAAGGTATTTGTAACCCTTGTGATGATATAGATACCCAAATGATGTAGGTACAGTTTAATCAATGGAGAAATACCCAAGTGTATTATGGGATAGAAAAGGATATGCAAAAGAGATGTTTTGAGGATAGTATGTTTTTCAAAACTTTTATCCCAATGCCAAATATTTTCTATCCATTGGCAACAACTGGTTTTCTGAGCCAAGAGAATTCTGCATAAGAATACTATGAGCCATGCTTACCAATTTCTGGCACTTCTTTAATTCTAGTAAGAATATTTCCAGTCCTTCTGGACTTCTGATGAAAGAAATGCATATCTTTCTTAGGACTGTCCAAAATGGAACCTGCCAAAAGCAGAAAGAATTAATAGGTTTTATCTCATTTTAATTTCACATAACTTATGACAGTTTTTGTGAGGGAGTAATTTTTTTTTCAACATCATTGCAGCAGAATGCATTTTCTGACCTGAAAAGCACTGAACTGGAGTGTATGTGCATGTGTGCATGTTTGTAGAATATACATTCTACATATATCTATTGTGCATATAACTGAAACAATGGAGAATACCAAATATTTTGGCTTATTTTTTGTTATAAATCATGTTGAGTCTTCAGTAGTTTCCTCTCTCCACAAAATGTAATCTGCCTTGTAGTGATTGCTGTATCAGTCACCACAGCTTTTGTTTTTGTTTCTGCATTCAACCTCCTATAATTTACAATACCCAGTGTTCTGCAGCTGTAGAAATTCTTTTCTTGGTGGTGGCCAGTGCTTCACAGATGATTTAACTTGTCAGGATTCTACACATGGACAGAAATGAGATCTGAACAATACTTGCCAGAGTTCTGTTTATTAAATTATTTGGGCTAAACATTCTTTTCATTTGTTTGTTGATGTACAGATTAAAGATGGTAGTTTTGCCTTTGCAGAATGTCATGGTGTAACATTGATATTTTCTAGTTGTTCACACAGTGACACAGTGAAAACTCAATAACCAAAGTTATTAAGCAGGTATTCTTTATTATGGCACTTGGTGTGTGTGCGGGGGATTGCTCCACCTAACACACACACCAAGGGTTCCTGGCAGTGTGCTTGTATTACTGGGATATATACATCTTCATTTCATTTCCTGCAAGTCTCTTGCATATTCATCAGGTCTCTGAAGAATCATTAACATAGGTTCTCACCCCTGTTCGCATGCGTACTGGATTACTTAGATGGTGTACTCTGGTGGTCTTTTGATGAAGGCCAGAAGTCTTCCTCGCTACTAAACTTCTGACCTTTCCTTTCTCTTACAGACTTCAGCAGTCAAGCCAGTTCTTGCTGGTTCCACTATCTATGCACACAGTTTTTCACTCCCTTATCTTTGGGGTTGTCCTGTCCTTGTGGTTAATGTACAATTGTGTTAGCTAAGACCTACAGAATCAACATCCTTTATCCTGTTCCCTGTCTCACCTGAAAATAACTGTTCAGATCTTTTTGTATATACTGAGCAGTTATTTCAAGTTTCACATTTATTCTAATCATCACATGTTTGGTAACCACTTCTCAGAATGAAGGCTGTGATTTACATCAGTTGCTTTGACATATATCTAGTTTCTCATGCATTTGGCCTACTGGAAAGGTAGGCTGAAAGCTCCCCTTAATATAATTTAAATCCCAATTTTTGCTGTGTTTTGTTCAACATCTTTCTTATCAAGAGATTCCTCTGCCTTAACCATCTTTCTGATTTTGGGGGTTTTAAGCAGAAAGTGTCATAAAAGTGACCATGGAAATATTTGTCTTGTGGTGGACAAGCAAAGTGGTGCTGATTTTTGATCCTTCAGCATTGGTTTCTTTTATTATTGTAAAGTAGAACTTGCCGGTTGTATTGTTCACCCACTAACAAGGAATGGGAACTGGGATTAGACCATAGTGAGACTGGTTACTGTTTCCCTACTGATGATGTGTTGTTGCAACAGTCTATTTTTTCCTTAAAGCTCAATGACTGATCTTCAATAGCCTCCCTGTCAATAACCCCCAACCACTCCCACAGATGAATCCCATGTAAATAATCCCCTTCATTATTTTTCTAGTAGTAAAACACGAATCATACAACAATGAGGTTTTAAACATATGCAAGTGGCCAGAGCAGATTTATTGAACCCCTGTGGATGGCACCAGAAGCACATTTGTTAAAAAGGGACTACTAAGCAAACAAGTTGTATAATTCTCTATTTAAACTATTTATTTATTTATTTATTTATTTTTGTGTTAGGAAACGGAATAAAAGCAGTTTCAACAACAACAACAACAAAGGCAAACTATCTAGCAATTAGAAGCTTGCCTGTCTTGTTGATACTGTGTAACCTGACAAATATTTGAAATTTGTTTTCTTGTCCTGATTTGTTATAACTGAGCATAGAGCATACTATCTGTCTTGGCTTCATTATCTTAACTAACTGTAGCTTCCACTTTGTTATGTATATTTTAAGTTTATTTTAGTTTAGTTTCTAGCCCTAGTCTAGCAAGCAGTTTCTCTCATTCCTAAATGGGAGTAAAAAGCAGGAAAGGAAATTATGTCAGTGCCTCATTGTAGCCGACTTCTTCAAAACTCTTCAGAGCATTTTTTCTCTATAACAACTATACCTTCACTGAGGAAGAAGTGTGAGTCCTGTGGTAAGTGAGGTTCCATTCAGACACGGATCTGCAAAGAAGACTGGCAAATGATGATGGAAATCCCAGGCATAAAGAGCTGATCTGCTGCTTTTGTTCTAGGTATTGCTTATATCTAGAGATCCGCAATTCTGGCAGGTGATCATTGCCATAGTTTTCCTGCTTTCTAGTCCTCATTACAGTACTCTGTTCATAAAGATGGCTAAAATCCAATGTGGTATTCCCTTGCTGGGTGGTTAGTGACTCTTGAAAGAAACAAGAAAAGATTGGATGTTGTATTGCAGGGTACAAGCTTCAGTGCATGCTATAATGTCCAATGACATGCTGAACTGTGGAGACCTTCTGAAGTTCACCCATCACTAATGCAGATGCAGCTCTGTTGTAGATGGGTAGCACTTTGGTTTCATCTAATTGTATTCAAGTGCTCATCAAAACTGAGACACATTCCAGTACTCTACATATCTATAATGGCTTGAACTGAATTTAAATTCCTTGGGGCCCCCTGCGAATGGTGAAGCTTGCAGACTTCTATCTCAAACAACTTCTTTTATTTCTTTGAAGTGTTATCATTTATCGGTAAAGTTTTGTCTATTCTCCATTGTGCAGGTCATGCTCTAATTAATCCAGGCACTTTAAAGGTGAAGAATAGACACATTTCAGGAAACACAAGAGAAGCTCATTTAGTAGTTTTCTGGAAAAGAAATAATTGAAATTAAAAAATATTTTTTTCAATTATAAGAAAAAATATAAAATTATAAAAATAGTACTGGTCCTTCTATGTTTTTCTTCTTGTGCTCAAAATAGAATTGTATTCATAAAAGAATAATTATGTATCTTCCTTCTCTTTTGAAACTGAAATAATACATATTTATTTATTTATTTATTTATTGCTTGACCTCTCTTCATTATGTCTTTATGAAACTGTAAAAGGAAAGATTAAGATCATTCAAACAGGCTGGCACTCAGTGAGTAAAACACTGGCTGTTTGGATGTCTGTTAACCACTATGCTGTTATGAAGTGTAAATCTCAAAGGCAAATCACAAGATAAGGAAATGCCAGGCTCCCACTGAACTATTCTGAAGTTTCTGGGTTAAATATTATATCACATTGCAATTTCACTCATTTTTAACTGTTTTATTTTCATAATAAGTATCTGATAAAATATTTCTTCTTTAAAAGGAATAAACTTCTTTCTAGTGTTAAGTTATTAACTTTTCTAATATAAGACAATAGTTCTATAAGATAAAAGCAAATCAAATTTAGCTGTCATCTTAGATGTCAGTTCAGGCTAGTAAGGTATATTCAGCTCGGATTTGAGGAAAAAATTAATATTATAATTAAGCTTGCTACATGTATTTCAACAGATGATGAATGGAATAAAGGGTGTATTCAGCTATGTCTGTCTGTCTATGTCTGTCTACTTTACTGGATCTTGAAGGTCTGTAAACGTAACTATGTTCTAGCATAGAAGATCCACATTGCACACCATACAGAATACATTTACTAAACATATATTGTGCTAGCCTAGTTGTACTCTTATAAAAGATTCTCTCCATGTTTTCCCTCATGCCTCATGTCTGTTCCATATATAATTTCATGACCTACACAAGACCTATATAAGAAAATTTGCCTGTTGATGCCTGCTGTTGGTTTCAGTTTGTTGAACATTCTCACACTTTATATATAGTACATTTCAGGCAGGAAATGAATAGGAAATGGAGGATCCAATGACATATAGTCAGGAAGACTATATAGTCAGGAAGACTATATGTCAGGAAGACTATATAGTCAGGAAGACTATTAATGTCACTAAATCAGAAAAATGACATCTAAAATACAGACAAACCATATTTTGGGCATACAAGAAATACTAAGTTGGTGGAATACCTGAAATCAAGTTCACATCAGTCACCGCTGACATTAGTCCAAGGTGCACCATGACTAGCTCCCAGATAAGTCTGTCTCCTCCAAAAATGAGCAAGGATGCTTCTGAATCCCTGAGCTGGGTCAGCTTTCCAAGCAGCAGCACACCGATCTCTCCTGACAGGACTACTACTGCTGTAGACAAAATGTAAGTAATCATACTGAGAGAAAGCACTTGCTTGCACAGGGGTCTTCTTAACATGAAGGTCAGGGGGTTTTGACCACAGTGGTGAGGTGTCTGACCGTTGTTATAGCAACAGCAAAAAGAATCTGCTCTCTGCCTCATGTAGAAAATCAAACCAATTGAAACAGAAGTGTGTGAGTGGAAGTAAGAGGGCCTATAGGCCACAGTTTCCACTGAAAAACACATCAGTCATATTTTGGCACAACTCTCTGCTTTGCAGGCAAGTCTGCCAAAGGTGCAAAAGAAATTCAAGCATTGGGCTGTTAGGACATTTTCTGTGTTGGCTTCTGGCAGATTCTTCGTGCAACAATGAAACATCTTTTTGGCAGAGCAAACAAGTTAAATTCTACGTTCACATGTCAGGAAGCAGACTCATCTGGTTGCCACAGTCACTACCTGTAATCAGCAAGGATTGTGTCACTGGCAATACAGATAGGTATTCTTATGTTGTGGTTATCTGTATCATCTAGTAACAATAGGATCTACAGTCTCATAGAGGTCTAGGGCAACTATGCTTAAATATGATGTTATGAGCTGCTCTGACACAGAAAGATAAAAAACTAGTGTTTTCAGCTCCCCTTGCTAAGTCTTCACAATGGCAGATGAGCATCTGGTATGACTAAAAGTATCAGCAATGACTTCCTCTGTCCCCTCCTCTGCTATCCCCTACTCTGCAAGTAGAAGATTGCAGATTCCTATCATCATCAACTCCAGAGGTTCCTGCTGTGGTTCTGGTGAGGCAACAGTAGCAGTTAGGGAGGCAGCCTGACTATAATGAGAAAATACATAAAGTGGCTGCTAAACACCCCAGAGAAAATGTCTGCCAGTCTGGGAACTCAGACTGGGAACTAGGCCAGGGAACTTGGCCTCCAGCCTAGGAGTTTGGCCTGGGAAGCAGGGACATCCTTGATGGCCGCGGGTGGCATCCTGAGAACCACAGACATCCTGAAGATGCCATCAATAAGGGCAAAAGACAAAACTGAGGAACAACTTACCATTTGAGAAAGTGAAAACTGCTGTGAGAAAATTTTGTATAAAAGAAAATAAGAAACATCATCATGTATTGACTGTCTCAGGAGGAAGGTAGAAATTAAAAGCATCTATTGGTTACCTGAAGTGGTGGTGTCTATGTCCTCTTATGTCTCTCTGTTATAAAAATGGCCTGCTTTCTACCCAAAATGGAGCCTCTCTCTGAGAACTTCTGGTGCTGCATGAACTTTTCTTTCCTACATGATTTCCTAATCAAAACCAAAGCTTTGATGGTGACACTTTGCTGACTCTGGACTCTGTGATTTGGATTGCCTTTGAAGTAAGACTTTTTTTTGTTATTTATTTGGTCCCACTCATGAATCCACTTCTAGTGATCAGTGTCTTTTGAGATTTTCCTTAACTGACCCATTTTGAAGTTTGACACCATCCCCAGCTCTCCACCATTCACCCTTCCAACACCCATCCCCTCCTGCACTTCTGGTATCTGTTTGGTACATTTTGCACTAGCAATTTCATGTAATATATATACATAAATAATGTCATAAGTGTAGTCATTGCTCTAACATTGATAAATTCATAATCTGTAAGTATACTCACTGCCATAGTTTTGATGTTTGATGAACATACAATACTAATCTATATTTGCTTCTATATTACTGATTTTTACTACATCCAATTGCCTTCCTAGTTCTGCTAATTGCTCTTACTATTAATTAGTGCTATCCTGTTAATATCTACTACATATGTATATATTTGCTTCCTGGTAATATCTGTAATAGCTTTTTATCTATATACATTCTTGCCTTTTTAATCATAGTATATTTGTTAGTAGTGATTTGTGGTAATATGTACTAAACAGTTTTTAAAAAATAAAGACTGTGTCCTTCTGTATGAAGGACAACAGAATTCTACAAACCCACTGTTGTGATTTCTATACACCTGCAGGGAGGGTAACCCTTTAGATTGTAACATGAGTTAAGGAGGGTCTTGTGACTAAGATAATTCTGGTGCAGCCTTCTTATTGCCAGTAGTTGACTTCTTGTCATTTGTCTGTTAAAGGCTGTACAATCTTTCCTTTTCTACTCTGCTGCTACAGGAGAATGTGCATTCAAAATGGTAAATGATCAGGCAAATAAATTTTAAATTAAAGCAGGGACAGTGCCAGTCAAACTCCAAGCACAATAACAATAATCATCATTCTATGTATTTCTAGGAAAACAAAAACAAAAACAAAACAAAACAAAACAAAAAGCAAAAACAAACAAACAAAAAAACCACACCAACTTCAGTAAGATGGTGGAATCTTGTAACTTCAGAAATACAACCCAGTGTATGCGGGGAATCCTGTTAATCTGTTACTCTGTGAGGCATTGCTTTTGAAAGTAAAATGTACAATGGGGTTTAACTTTTACTGTTTGTAAGTATGAACAGATAGCAGTAGACAGCATTTTGAAATTATCTGTGTTTGCCTTTTTGCTTAGTTTAGTGTATCCACATGGTGATATTCTAATACAGGAAAGAAAGCACTTTAGCTTGCAGCAGAAACATTTCTGGTCTGTGATTATAAGCATAGTGCATAGGCATATTTCTGTGATAATAAAAATCTTGAGGAAATAAAACCCAAGACATTTTGTTAGTCTTCAATTTTTTAAAAATTCAAATCACAGTAGCATTATTCTTCTGTATAAGTAAATGAAAGCAAAATTGATTAACAAAGAGTGACTGACCAGAGATGAAACAAAACTTAATATTTAATACTTAATTACCTTGCAAAAGCTATAATGAATCTCCTAATGAAAGCTATTTTAATTTCTTTGTAGATTCTTTAGTGCCGTTGGGAATAGAAAGGAAGACTTAAAAAGTTAACCCTTCCCTTAGCAGTAGTCCTTTTGTCTGTAGGAGTCACTTCTTCATTGCTAATTGTGTATACCAAAAGTTTTATTTGGATTTGCTTCTATATGAGTGAATATTGATTTAATCATGCATGTAAATAGAAATGCTTTCTAAAGCAATTTACAGTACTTATGTAAGATTTACTATATGACTTAAACAAACAAACAAAAAAACACAAAAACACAAAAAGTCCAAGATGATCTGAACTAATTAAGATGCTCCTGATTTTCTAACATGACTTGCACTGATACTTCTGTTGCTCTGCTAATTTACTTCACATATTAATTATAAATGTCTAAAAACTATTCCAGAAGAAACAGCAATATATGCAGAAATATTATTCTCTTTAATATTCTAGGTTTGGAATACAGAACCATCAGATACCAAGGCTATTCATGAATGTTTGTTTACATAGAAGAGAAGGAAAGACAAAATACGTACAGTGTCACTTCTGTGGGTTTTTGTGAATAAGTAGGATGGCAGGCATCTCACCCTTTCCAAGCACTCATTATTCCCCAGATCTCTTTCTTTCTTACCCCACAATATTCATTTTATTCAGTCCAGACTCTTAATTGGGCATACAATAGAACAGGGACAGCACCACTGTTACAATGATATTTCGCTGTTTTTTTTATTATTATTATTTTTATTTTTAATATATACCTCTGTGGAAAATGAAACCCCAGAAGTCAGTTGTTCAGCTTTTAGAGTGAGAATTTGTTAAAATTAATAACAGTAAGTTTGGTCTCCTTTCTGCTGCTGATGCTTCATCAATGCTCTACCTTCAAACTGACTAAACTTTTCTCCTGTCTCCTTCATGTCCTGTAGACAGCTACGTGACACTCTCAGCATTTGTGCTATTTGTTTACCTTCATTGATATTTTGTCTTACGTGTGAACAAATGAAAGTTTTAACACTAAATTCAAAATAAAAATAGTTGAGCATACTTTTCTAAACACACCAAAACAGAGATATGATGGCTAGAAATTAATATATAGATCCTAGAACTTAGAAAAACAGAGTGAGTCAAATCACTCTTTAATCATTTTCTGGACTGTACAGGAAGGTTGAACTATAATGACATTTTGGCAGGGTCTATGTTGAGCTCCATCTTATTAAGGCTACATTATTACTAATAAATGGCTTTGATAATTATAATAACAATTGTGTGAAGGTCATTCCTGCAGTTTGGGATGTTTTTGTTGTTATTATTATTTTGTTTTATATATATATATATATATATACACACATATATAATAAAATATATAAAGTAATAAAGCAAAGAGAAAATCAGGGATCTTAAGAGTCTTTGTAAATTCAGCCTTGATTTGACTTAATGTTTGTAATTTTGCATGAGAAGCCAGAATCTATATCTGGCACTGCTGTACTACTCTATGAAGCTGCCCTATATTCTACAGTTGAATTATCAAGTCTTTCTATTTCTTTCTTATAAAATTGAAGATCATGCTTTGCTTCTCTATGGCAGTTATACTAGAGAGTACTACTGGGAGAGATTGAAACAGTAATAATGGCAATCTAGGCAGAACATTCCTTCTAATAGGAGTAATTTTCTCTGCCTACAGGATTGCATATTTGTTCCAGATGTCTTAAACTTTTTTAATTTGCTGCATCAGTGGGTCAAAATTAAAGTAATACACTTTTTTTTCCAAGACCTATGAGATCTCTACACCTTATTAAGAGTGCACATTCACCACATGAAGCCAGATTTTATTTACATGCCTGCTCATATTCATGTTCAACTACATTTAATAGCATCACTTCTAACTTATCATGTTCAAGATTCATTATTTATTTCAATTTTTTCTTGACTACCAGCAGAAGCTGTATTGCCACAGAATTTCTTGATTTATTGTATGACATGCAAGTTATTTATTTTCTTTGAATATGTATCTCCATAATTTGGACAAAAATGGTAACAGAAAAGCAGACACAATAGTTTGATTTTAGTTTCCTCAGGTTTTGATTTGTGTAAAAAGCCTTTGTCTTGATGTAGGAAAACAATAAGCATATCCCACTCTTTTGGGGCAGTTCTTGTCATATATTTTGTTAATATATTTTTTTCTGTTAAAAAAAAAAATCTTAAGCTGTTTCTAGAAAGAGCAAAGAGCACAGTTTAGGAATCATTCCAATAATCTCTTTTGACATTTTTCATTTATTGATAAGTCATAAATGCTTTAGATATATTTGAATAAGCAGTGGGATATTAACATTCTTGTCTATATTTTAGCACTTCTTGGTTCACCAGCAGAACAATATAAAAAAATTAAAATAGATGAGATTTTAATTTCTTAAGAAGTATCATTTTTAAGTATTATATTTGCCTATTATAAATAAAAATAATACAATGACTAGCAACCTAACACTAAAGATATCGCATAGGATATGAGTTAGAGCATTGCTTGAATATCTTAACTGAATTGGTTATGTGTGAAACCTTTCTACTTCTCATTGCCATTTATGATGTTAGAATTAGCTTTTCGTTCCCTGAGTGAATCCCTATGACCAGTTCACAGATTGTTCTGTTGATGGAGATAAAGAAAATCTTGTGTTGTAACTGGTAGCTAGAATCTGCAGCAGGTAATTGAGAAATTTTATCTGGTTTGCTTAGAATGCCTGTTTTTTACTTCCTATATTGACTGTTTTGCATTCTCTTAGATTTTTTACCTTCAATACTGATTTTTATAAAATATTTATTCTTCTGAATGCAGATCTCTTTCAGATCCGAGATGATCTAAGATGCTTTGTTTGTGGTTGTATTTCTATAAAATTATAGTTTTTTAAGAATGTTTTTTTTTTTTCTGCACTGGATGAACTGTAATTGCAAACCTGGAGGCAGAAGAAAGGGAAAGACTAATTTATTCTTACTCTTTTATTTCTCTTTCTTCAACTGTGTTCTGCTGTTTCTTAATCACACATTCTCAAAATACTGCTTTCAATGTTGTTTCCATAATTCATGTGGAAGTGCTATTAAGTAATGTCCTCAGAAACTGGTATGTTTTACTCAGAAATCTGTAAAAATGGACATAAATTTAACCTCTCCCTCTCTCTCTCTCTCTCTCTTTTTTTTTTTTTTTTTTCCCCCCCACAAATGTATCTACAGGACAGGATCAGATCAGATACTTCACATTATTAGATCTCTGTACAGAACTTCATGTGAAAAATACATGTAATAAGGTATAACTTGTGTATTGGAATCAAACGAAAAGCAACAACATGTAGTATTTGAGTCAGATTAATGTCAAGAAGCCTGTGCTCCTTTGTATCTCAACAAAATGCAGGATTACAGGTATGAATGCCTACAAGTGATACTCCACTTTCCTCTTCAATTTACTGGAGAAGGATTACTACCAGCTCACCTTTAACTTCAGCTGGAAGTATAATTCAGTCCAGATTTAAGCATTTTCCCTTAATTATTTATTAAAAATAACATACAGTCACTTTCTTTGAACTGATTTATACTTAAAATGGTGCCATTTAACTTACTGTGTTTTCCTCCTTCCTTTTGTAAACAAGAATAATTTGAATAACATTTACATTTTTATGCCAATTTCTTGATCCCTCACAATAACAGGATATAACTTTTATTTAAGCAGTTGGAACACATTCTTGAGTTCTTTAAAGACTCTCAGTATTTTTGTATAGGAATGGACTTCAAATTCCTCAGTAGGACTTGGTCCACTTCACAAAATTTTTATCAGATCCGATTAATTTTCCTTGTTTCACAGAAATGCAAACATGTCAGCTGAAGAAAAGCTGACATATGAGAAAAAAAAAAAAGAGGAAAAAAAGAATGTGTGCTTTTATATAATATAATAATAATAATAATAAAATAACAACAACAACAAAACAATAATAATAATAATAATAATAAACTATAATATGTCCTTATATCAGGGTTTCTAGTAATTTCTCTTATCTCTTTATGTAGTTTCAGAGTTAAAGCAGATAGCGTCTGTAATATCTTATTTCTTGTTTTTGTTTAGCAGGTCCCTTTGATCGCCTGGTTTCCTTAAAAAATATTTGCTTCTGCTGAAACTAAGGCAGCTTAGTTATTATGACAACCTTGGATTGCTACCTAAATTTAAGAAGAGAAACATATCTATGCGCTCTCTCTGTGACATGCTATTGATTGATCACAATGGTTTTTGAGTATGTTCTAAACAGTTACATAAAGCTCCTTTCACACTGTCTGGCACTGCTGTACTGCATATATATCTCATTTCCCTGGTCTCTGCACAATCAAACTTATTTTCTGCACTCTCTCTTCCTCCTGTCCAGATGCTCTACTTACATGTATAATTAAGTAACATGACATGACTAATCACAAGCCCATTCTCAATGTTCCTCCTATTCCTCTGTGAATTTACTTTTAGATTTCTCTTTTCTTGTTGCACGTTGTTATATCACTGAAAAAATACTTTAATTGCCACTTGCCACTGTAATAAGTGAAGTTAAAGAGCTTAGAGAATTCCTTTCTCAAAGAAAATACAAAGGAATTGCAAAAACTGCAGAGGATTTAGGACATGGAACTGCTTCCTTAAGAGGAAAACTAAATAAAACTAGGACACAGTTAATCTACCTGTACTGTTTCCAGGATAAGAGCTAACTCATTTAAAATATAAACAAACTCTGAGGATATCATGGTTATCAATTCTGCGGGCTTTATTCTCCACTAAATTTCACAAAAATATGTTAAATAAATCTAAAGACAGTATTGTGTCTTTCTGTTCTATATAATTGAGGCAGACAATCTGATATTTGTCTTTTTCAAGTGTACAGAATGCTAACCACTTGTACATGCTATGTACAGAATGGGCTTGGTTTCCATATATTTTGAAGCCCAAGAATATGAAACTATGAACTCTGCAGAATCTCTTCTAAAACCTCTCTCTTGTACTAGTTTTGTTTACTTAATATTCTGCTTCAATACTTCTATAGTCTGTGGCTCTAAACAGTAATATATGTAGTTAACAGAGTCACCGAATAAAAAGGAATTTCAAGCTGACGCTTGTAAGTGATATGCAGCTCTAACTCGTTATATTTTCTGGCTACATTGATGAGAATGTTATTTTGCCCTTGGCTTCAACAAAGAGTTTCAGTCATAGTACCTTTTGTTATGTTACCACTGTATTGATTAGCCCCTTGCTGTTTTGCTTCCCTTACGTGGTTTCTATGCGTGTATTTATTCTCTGGTGGAATAGCAGGTTCAGATAGGGCCAATAAAAAGACAAAAATTAACCACCACCACCACGCCTCCACCCTCCCCCCAAAAATAAAAAAAATAAAAAATAAACAAACCCACAAACAAACAACAAAAAAAAAAAAAAAAAAAACAAATTTCTACTCCCTTCTTATCTCCTAAAACAGCTACATAAATACAGTTAGTGACTACAAACCAGCCTAGAAAAAATTGCTCTGGCCTGTTTAACAGAAGGTCACAGTAATTTTTTATGGTTCCTTGCACTGTATGCTTTGTAGTTTTGAAAGATTTTGGTGTCGATCAAAGACAAATCTGTTCCTTTGCTTAGAAATTATATTTATACTTTTTAAATTTTTTTCTTAAAGCAGAATTCAATTAATTTCATAATACATTGAAAAAGGAAAAAATTAGGCAATGGATTTGAGTTCCACATGCCTAAATAAAAAATTATGAAGCTGTATGTTTATGACACACTCAAACCATTAAATTGTTAACTATTTGTTGATGGTATCCTTTCATGCTCCCTAGTAGATAATAATTGGCTTCAGGAATGAAAGTAGGGCAGGAATAAGAAATGGAATCTGTGATAAGGATTATTACTTCATCTTTTCTTTTTTTGGTTTAAATCATTTATTTTTCTCTCTCCATCCAAACCCAGAAATTTAAGTTGCAGAATAAAATTGTATTGACTTCTGGATTCGAGCATATAATAGGTATTTTGTATTCTAATTAAAGGTAAATTTGCAGGGGCATTTAGAGCAAGTCAGGGAGCATGGTCTATGAATTAGCCTATTTACATCTTCTGACCCATATTAAAAACTTTTTCAGTCATATGGTCTGTTTTAGGGCTGATGGTCACTAGAATGCATTTAATGAATTAAGAATGTTTCTTCATATCTGTAGGTAAAATACAGAATTTGTAGACCTTTTGTTTTTACTGAGGAAGAACTAAAAATGTCCTGGATGCTAGACCAGATTCTACTTTGCTAGCAATGAATGCAATGGTAAGCAGCCCTTTCTTTCCCTACTAAGTGGGTAGCTCAGCTGTGTTCTAAAATTCTTCTCTAGAGTCTTTCTGTAAGAGATCAGAGTTCTGTGGGCTTTTCTAACAACTCAGACCACTATAGTCTAACCTCCTGAAAACATATGCCTTGTTCTTTATTTCCACTATTCAAACTACAAATCCATCTATGTTTTAGTTTAATCTTTTCTCACAGTGTTACTCTCCATGAGTAAAAGTACAAAGGCAGCTACTTGTATAAAAGGAGAGGTTTGGTACAAAGATCATAACAAATAACTATTCCTCTGCCCTTTTTGTTTTCCAAATCAATAACCAAGCAATGAGCTGGTGTTCATACAAAGGAAATGGAAATAAGGCAGAGAAAATCATGTAGGAAATGAGCTCTGAAAAGTCACTGCAATACCTGTGGCTCAGAATGATTAGTGTTCTAACAAACAACTAGAAAAGTTGGCAGATAAAAAGTAAGAGGGAGATCTGACTATCATTTAATATTTTCTTTTGTTTCTAACATTGCTCAGTAGAAAAAGTCAATTAAGAATAATTTATTATAAGACTTTGATTTTATTATTGTTTAATTGTTTTGTAAATAAAGCTACATTTTACTTTTCACATAAAAGTTGCATTAGGGGTTTTAGCTGTTTTGGGGTGTGCAAAGAATGGAAATATTTGGTTTTGAATTTGCTTAGCCTTGCTAGTGGGAAGCAGTCATTAATACAAAGGAGATAATGATAGAAAATGTTAATAATAACAATTATATACAAATGCAGATGCCCACTTTGACATGCTAAGCCTCTATATAAGTGACTACTATGTACTGCATCAAATACTAATGATGGAAGAACAGGAAAGGTTCAGAGTTTAGTTTTCTGAATAACTCAGATTTGCAAAACAGATGTCTTTTGTCCATGAATTTAGTAGACTTTGCTACTGACATTGCCCTAATTCTTCTCCAAGTCTATAAAGCTGTGATCAAAAGGACTAGCTATCAGCCTTGTAATTCTGGCTGTGGAATTTCTACAACTTGTGGATCATGATAAGATCATGTCTACACCAAACATGATTTAAGAAGGGCACGTAAAATTAGCTATGCTCTCAAATTCCTGACTGAATACCACTGTTGACTTCTCCAGTCTTTAAAACACTCCCTCGAAAATATTTTCATGACAGCAAAAGGGCACAGTGTCACTTCACAGTAACTGAAATGATTCTTAGTACTATTCACTTTTCTTGTTGTACAGAATAGCTGTGTGTGTTAAGTACGACTGATTTCAATGATCCCCTATTTTTTTCCCCTGTATTAAGATGTAATGGATTATTTTCTCAGCCTAATGGTAATAAAGAAACACATTTGCTGATGCCTGTGTATTCTCAGCATACTTATTTTGGTTTTATTCCATATTTTTTTCAGGTCTTCACTGACTTCCCATAACTGCTGATTCTTTGAAGTGATGTCAGGGAATTCCTTCATTGGCCAGACAGACTGTTCCTTAAGATTGCCCTGGGGCTTCGTACAGTAAGCATCAATATTAACAATACTTCCAGTCCCCTATTTTTAGGGGGGATCTTTATTGGAAACTGGATTTTACACGAAGACTGAGGCACATTTGGAAAGTCACATTGTTTACGAATGACCCTGCTCTGAATTGTGCTTCTGACATGTCATCATGGACCAAGCTCAGAACATGGTCTAGGAGTGAAGCATCTATGTATGAGTTATGTGAGAGAATGTTCCTGCTTTATTCTTCAGAGTTATTTTGCCAGCTGAGTTGAAAAAAATAAAAAAGTTCTGGGCAGACTGGGACCAATGCAGAATTGTGAGATGCATGCATAAAGGAGTATATTTTGTATGCAAACAAAATCTAAAGGGATAATCCCCTTTTTGATTGCTTTTATTTGTGCGCCAGTGCTGTCCTTCATATTGGCTATGAGCGGCACTGTTACTTGTTCCAAAATAAACAGTAAGAATGAAGACTAGGAGGAAAAGAACAAAACAGGAAGTTGTGGCTCAGCAGCCATCAAGGGGTGTATTGGAATAGGTGGCCCAGGGAAGTGGTTGAGTCACCATCCCTGGAGGTCTTTAAAAGATGTTTAGATTTAGAGCTTAGTGATATGGTTTAGTGGAGGACTAGTTAGTGTTAGGTCAGAGGTTGGACTAGATGATCTTGGAGATCTCTTCCAAGCTAGATGATTCTGTGATTCTGTATTTCTGCAAGATTTTATATGCAGGCATGTCATGATTTACAAGTTTACCTAAAGCTTGAAATAGAGACCTGAGTCACAGCCATCTTCTTGTCTCTTCGCCAACAATATTAGAGCAGGAACTCCAAGAGCAAAAGTACATGTTAAAAAACAAACTAGCTCTTTTGGTCCTTGTGAACAGTTCTGCACTTTGCCACTGTAGCAGGGAGACAAAGTGGAAGCTGCAGCCATGTTTAAAGATGTAGTGAGATGCGCAAGTGCACTGACTGCAGCTCAGCTTCAGGGTATAATGGTGGATGTTCTGTGGGAGGTGTGTTAACATACATATAGGTTGAGACTACCTGAACTACAGTGGAGGATATTGACTAGACTTGACATTCTCCCCAGATGAGCACTCCCATGATGTCCAATTACATTCTAAGACTCCAAGCCAGAGGGGAAGATAAGGGAGTTTGACCTTGAGAATGACTTTGAGGCAGCTTGAGTCAATGAGTGTTAAGCATACTAATACTAAAACCAGATTCATACTTTTTTTTTTTTTTAAATTCCTTAAATTTGAAAAACAAAACAAAACAAAACAAAAACTAATGAGTTACATGGTATATTATAGAACACAGTTCTAGAAACAACAACAAAACAAAACAAAACAAAAGCTAGAAGTAAATATCATGCAATACATTCAAATTCAAACATGAATTCTGTATGACACTATCATATGAAGTTATGCTGTTTGTTAGAGCTGAAATATAGTGTAAAATGAAAGAAGAATGTTAAGAACAGAGCTTAAGTTTGCCTCTTCTGGTAGCATGAATTAAGTCACTGGCACTGTTGAAGATTGCTTACTATAGAGTTTGATTCCTGTATAGAAAAGCCCTTATTTTAAATTGTAAATTGATGTTGTAGAGTTAGAGGAAGTTGAAATCAGGTGAGAGCATTGTTCTATCTGTATGCTAATCCGCTCTAAAGATATTTTTTTCTGCTTTTTTTTTTTTTTAATATTTTATTTATTTATTTTTAACGTCTTGACTTGATGAACAAAATGGATTTGGGTTTCCAGGAGACACAGTGTGGAAATATAGACCACTGAATATTTTATAAGCCCACAGTAAAAACTTAATTATATGGAGTAAATGTAAATCAAGACTATAGAACAGCTGAATGCTATGAAAATGTAAATACAATTTGTAGAAGTAAAATAAAGCTTACAGTCTGCAAATCAAAATATCAATTGGGAAAAAAAGTGCTGACATCAGCCACCTTGATATTTTTGCAAAATATTTGCAGAATATGGCTGGACTCAGTTCATATAAACAGATGAAAAAATATTGTAATTCTCAGTTTAGAAGATGTAGCCATATTAAAATATTCTTGTGCCTTATGATTTCTATAACTGTCTTTTTCCTAAAATGGGTGTCCAGTTTAAGTTTATGCAGACACTATGTTGTTTTTCCAACTTAATACTTTTGATGTTACATAACTAAAAATTTCTGTGTGGAGATTAGAATGGCCTATAATTTTTCATGGAGGAAGAAAAGTCAGAATAGTGTGTGTTTTTGAAAAGGTCCCTGTACTTTGTGTATTACATAACTATTATTAATTCAAAAGCACAGAAATTCCTAGGTTCTTCCTCTGCAAGAATAACATTTATTTTTTTTAATACATAAACCTGATGAAACTTAGTACAGTTTCTTAACGTCATATCTAAATTAAAACTTTTATCATTACCACGCTTTTTCTAAGTTGGGAATTCAATTAATTATAATTATAATTACTCTTTATTATTCTGTCCACCTTCTAGCTGTGGCATATGAAGTGGGTGGATATTTTCAGAAGTGCCCAAGTATTTAGTTTTCCATCTTATTGACCCATCAGTGGAACTGGTGGTCTTAGGTGACTCCTTTCTATATTTAACACGGCAGACATAATATCCTGTTTTAGATGGTTAGAGAGATTGATTGATTGATACATAGACAGATAGATTTAGTAAATATTTCATGGTTAAATGTTTATGACTCCATTAAAAAAAAAAAAAAAGCTATATAAAAGTCTTCCAGCAAGTATAAGTTCTCTCTTCCATACGCTTTTCTCCACCTTTTGCATGAGCATATTGTCACTGTTTGGAGTTGTGATCTTAAGCTGAATATCCCACGTCTGATCTAATGTGGTAATTTTTGTGTGACTGTTTTTTAAAGGAAAAAAAACGAATGAAGAAGAATAACTTCCTGTTAAGTTTGGAATATAAAACACTGCAATTCAGTAAGGATAGCATTGTATGCTACAGGCTCAATGTTTAAAAAGAATAGAGACAGAAGACAATCAAAGCAGAAAAGTACTACCTATCAGAGTTCTGTTTGGTTCAGAAGATTAATTAGTAGATTATATGAATAATAGGAAAGAGAGAGAATATAGAAACAACAATGTAGATATTATGTTTAGAGATTAAAACTAAAACTGGATCATATAGATGAAAAAATTAGTTTGATTGCTAGGCCAATTTTGTGTTGCTTATTCTACCTGAAACCAAAAGAATAAACATGTCCAAAGTTGAGGTTTAACCACCATAGCTGCATGTTGCTCAACAAGGCAATGACACATAAATACTCATATGAGAAATCTGTCTCTTATTTGGTATTAACATGAGTTTTTTTATCTATCTATTTGGTACAGTGAAAACTAAAGCACACTCTTTGGGACTAATGACTGGTGGTTACTAAGGATCTCTTTTTTCCCTTCAAAACAGTATAAAATCATGAAAATAACCACTTCAGAGTGAACAAATGTGTCTACTCATCTTGATGATTGCTAATGCTCATAGAACTAATCATTGTGTATATAGTATATATGGATGTGAGGAGGTATGGTAAAGATATGCTAAACTAATGTAACAGTAAGAGATTTACTTTGTAGCAACACGTCAATGCAAATGCATGAATGTAAATCTGATTCAAAGCCAAGTAATCATGTGGGAAGGGGGCTTCCTTCTGTGATCTTAAAGCCTGGCTTCATTCCAGTTATTATAGGTCCTAACTCTGATGTTCATGTTAACACAGATGTGCATAAACTAGAGGAAATCCTGACCTTTGGTGGAAAGACACCAAAAAAGTAAATTGTTTTCCAGAAATACCTGACTCTTACAAATACAGATTAGATTTCTTACAAATACACTACCAGTAACTTTGATATTTTAGTCAGGTTTCAAAACTGCAAAAAGCTAATTAAGATACTTCTGTATCTATATTTTGTAATACTAAAATGTGTTATACTAAATAAGGTTTATCATATTAGCTTTCTGAAAGTTGAAGATGATACTTTGGTCAACTTTACTAGTTATATAACATTGCCAAAGGAAAATAACTACTTTTTTTTTTTTTTTTTTTTTTTTTTTGGGAGGGGGGAGGAAGGGATACTAAAAAACAAAAAAACAACAGAAAACAAAACAATCCACATATCAGTTAACTTTCTACACATAGCTGTTCAGTTTGGGGCTGATACTGCTATTCCTTATTAATCTCTCTTCTCTTATTAATGCAAATAGCCTAAGAGTTTTGAGATACAGGTCTTTCATTTGATCATTCATTCCACAAAGCTTTGAGTGTGTTTACTTTGCTGAAGACAGACAGAATTGATTCTGTGCCTGATCAGATGTTGCATCAGTCATAAGAAAAGCGCATACTAGATCAGAAGAATAGAAAGAGTGAACTGCAATGGAAGCCCTGATATGTTCTGTTTCATATTCTTGTCCTGGGCGAGCGTTATATGTGGGTAGTTTGTAAAGTCAAAGAAATTGATAGATACTATTTCTTTCTCAAACTTTTGCTAGGTATATTGTCGCTTTTGGCAGTTTAGAGTTTGTTTAAGTTATTTAGAATTGGTCAGTGCCTCTGTGATTCAAGATGCTTTGAATTGCTCCTTTTTAATCTTACCCCAAAATTTTTGAAGATGCATTATTATATGCATACACAAACACAAAGACACATTTCTTCCTTTACTGAACATAAAAATGAAGAAACTATAAAAAGTGAAAAGAAAGATTTTGGGAAAAGAATGTTAAAAATAATAGTAATGTTAAGAAATACATCTGACTCATGCATTCACTTTTTTTCTCTCTTCAGCTGTATACTAATGAACAGTTACAGAGCCTGTATATAAGAGCCTGGATTTTAAAATATTCACCAAAGCTCCCCAACAAGCACAAAATTGTAAATCCATGCAAAAACTATCTGATCACAAAGATGTTGAACTTTAAATGTCCAAGAGCACATCCAATACCTATGAAAATTGCCCATTTATAGGAAATGCATTTAAATTGTCTTTGTCCAGGTCGAATACAGTGGAAATGCTAGCTGAAGGAGCATAATTATGTTAAAATGATTCAAGAAGGGTGACAGTCTTTCATGAAGCCTAATCAGTACCTTGGCTATATCTATGGGCATAGAATGGTCAGGAGCAATCTACTGAACTGCTAGTCCTCAATTATCATCATATTTGACTTGTTGCCTAAGTACATGCAGTATTCCAACCTCAGTGCTTATGCATTCTGGATTGCTGTGTAAGTAACCATCTCTGAGGACATTCAACTGCCATTTTTACTGTTTTTTTCACCTCCTTTTATATGATGCTCCCTTTTAATTGTTAAGCAATACAAAAAAATATTGCCACGGGATGATCTGATCCAACCTTCTTCACTACTGTTTTAGATTGCTAGCTTATACCATGCCACTATTTTATTTTATTCGTGATCTGTAGTGTTAGGTCAAAAACTATGCTGTTTTTCAGTTGTCTTGGAATCATGTGGTCACTTTCTGAAATGTATTTTTAGGCAAATCCAGTTTACATTTGTCAGTCTTACCATGTTGACTGATGCGGTTATTGTATCATAGATGGTCATCAGGTTGGCCAGGTATGATTTGCCCTTGGTGAAGCTCTGCTGGCTGTCTTGGATCACATCTTGTCTTGCATGTGCCTTGACATTGCTTCCAGGAGGATCTGTTCCATGATCTTCTTAGGCACAGAGGTGAGGCACACTGGTCTGTAGTTCTCTAGGTCTTAATTTCTACTCTTTTCAAAAATTAGAGTGATGTTTCTCTTTTTCCAGTCACTGGACACATGGCCTGACTGCCATGACTTTTCAAATTTGATGGAGAATGGCTTGACAACTCTACCAGCCAGTTACCTCAGGACGCTGGGATGCATGTCACCAAGACCCAAAAATTGTACCTGTTCAAGTTTCATCAGGTGTTCTCAAATGTGCTCTTTACTTAGTGGGAGCCCTTGCCTAGAGGTTCAGGGACTTGAGAGATGTGGGAAGCCTGATTGCAAGTGAAGTCTGAGGTAAAGAACTTTTACCACAGACTTCTCCAAGTCTGTTGTTGCCAGTTCTCCATTCTCAGTTATCAGAGGGGGTACGCTCTATCTCTTTCTTTT